>NW_009952486.1:1645973-1649281 GCF_000747805.2 Chaetura pelagica | reverse complement strand
ATTCCTGCTTACAAAATATCAGCAAAGTAGCCCCCAATCAATATGCTGAGCATCTTGTGCCAATTACTTCTGCCAGATTGTTCAGCTGAATTCATGAAATAAAGTCTAGCAAGGAGCTACAAGCAGGTGAGAAGCCAGGAATAAAATGCACTGTCTCAGCATTATCTGGACAGATATTATCTTGAATGAGATTGGTTATGGGCTTATGCTTTTGGTTAATAAGCAAAAGTATCAGTCAGGACTGTAGTGTTGGAGAGTCACTAGCATTATCACTTAAGGTAAATGGATAACTCTAAGTAACTTGAGATGCAACCATTTGGTTTTTACCTTCTTACTGCCAGAAGATTGTTTTGAAACTGGATGGGTGATAGTTTGGCATGTATTTCTCAGTCTCTAGAGACCTGGATGCTGAATTATCTCTGCCATGAGAAACCTGGATGACAGTTCAGTGGCTTGTTACACTGAAGCACGTCCAGTGCCATGTGGATATGAGATGAGCCAGTGCAGTAATTCTGAATTTCTAGTATGTGCTGAGAGAAAGAACAGATCAGTCTCTTGAATTCACTGTGGGTTGGAGCTGGTACGTGGGCCTGGCTGTGGAGAGCAGAGCAGGGCTGCTCCAAAGCAGGCTCATCTGCCCTTTTCCTTCCCTGCATCCTGTCAAACCATTGTCATCCTGGGTAAACTTCTAAATTCTTCCAGGAGGGTCTTCCCAGCAGCTTTCTCTGAGCAGTAAAGAGAGAGATTAGGATTCAAGCAGGCAGGCAAATATCTCTAACTTGGGTTGGGGTTTTTTTTTGTTTGGTTTGTCCCTGGCTTCCTCTCACCCCAGACCTGTGGTCCACAGCTGGGGCCACCAGAGCCTGGTGCCAACCTGGCCAGTGTGCATGGGTCTGGGAAGCCTGGGGTCAGCTTAGGCTGGAGCAGGTGAGTGCAGACAGACACTGGCTGAGACTTGCTCAGGAAGAGCTGGCTCTTCTCATTCTGGAATGGAACATCCAGTACAAGTGATGCCCTAAAATTTTATACTGTTGCTCTCAGTTGCAAAAGTTATTTCCTTGGTGGATTTGTTTTCAGTAGCTTTACAGCTTGCCATAAGGATGAAAATTTACCCCAAAGATGTTTTGAAGTGCTGTGAAATGCAGTAAACACTGAATCTGACTCTGCAGAGACAGAAAAGCAATATGATTCTAGATATCATGCTGAAACAATTTAAAAATAATATTGATATTATTTTCCCTTGGCTTTCTCATTGTGACAAAAATAACAAATTATCCTGTTGTTTGTGCAAGACCTTAAAATTCTTTCTGCTTATGATGTTGCTGTATTATGATAAACTTGCATTGGTTTCCTTTTTGGTAAATGCCATGTGATTTTTAGGCCTAGGTATTTAAAAAATCTATTAAAATTGATAAATGGCTGTGAAGATTTTTGCATTCTTGGGTGTAATGAGCACATGCATAGGATGAGCTATGAATTGTCAGTGTGATGGTCCTTTTTAATTAGCTGTCTTTGTTCATGTATTTTCAGTAGAAAATGCAATTTGTTTCACAAGCAATTTTAATATTTAGTGGTATGACCTGGCAGTTATAGATAAGAATGTATATATGTAGTATAATCTATCACATCAAAGTTTGCAATAATGTCTCAAGGTTTAGTAAGTAGATGATGCGTATAATCTATCACATCAAAGTTTGCAATAATAGGATGTCTCAAGGTTTAGTACGTAGATGATGTTCCTCTTGCCTCTACTCTGGACCTTGGGTGCTTGATGAGCACAAGGGTAGAGGTTTGAGGGGTGTGTCAGAGGAACTCAGGACATCAGTAAGCATCTCCGACTAGCAAACCTCTCAGCCCTACCCAGAAACACCTCCTCTCTTCTGCTCCTCCTGTTCTCATTGCTCTTCTTCTCAGAGGTTAATACTAGTACAAATGGCTTGAAGATATGGAATTAAGTTTCCCCAGGTGCTCCTTTGTGGCCTTTCTGCCTGTAAAGTACATGAGATGAAACACACTTGAGTTGAGCTGCCCATCACAACTGTTCATGATGCCCCCAGCACTTTAGGAGCTGTTGTTCCTTCCCAGCTGGCTGCTTTTTAGAGGAGAGCTGAAGTACATAAGCTGTAAGTAGCAACACTGCATGAAAGCATGGAGTTCATGGGACTCTGTGCTGAGGGGCCAAGGAAGTGTGGTGTCCTGCGAATACCCACAGGATTGAATACCCACAGGGTTTAAGAGATATGCAAAGGAAGAGGGTAGAGCTTGAAGAACAGTTTAAAATAGGAAAAAAAACAAGGGCAGTTGAAGTACTAACTATGGAGAAAACAACAGCTAAATGATTTAGCTGAACCAAGTCTGAGATTGTAATTCTCAGTATGTCAATAGATGGAGGACATAGAAAGCTTTCTGTCTGTTGAGGCTGCAAACAGACTCATTTCTTGTGAAGATGTACATTAGATTAAATGGAAAAGTAATTGTCTAATTTACTTTAGAGCAAGAAGGAATTGTAGGATAACAGCCTGCTTCTGGGCTGGGGGGGCTGTGAACTGACTTCTGCAAACTGGAGGCCTCGAGCCAGAGAGAAGAGCTAGCAGGGAGCAACATCATGGTGCTTTCCTTCTTGTTTTCCCTCAGTACATCTATTGTGTGACTCAGCCTCCTCTCTGATAACCTGCAAAGTACAGGTTTGGGGATATTAAAGACAGGCTTGTACAGCTGATTTTCCAGTTGAGATGTATTGCTTTGCAATCTGACTACAGGTAAAAAGGGCCTTTTCTGGCTTGTTTTAATGAGTCCATAAAGGCTTTTCTACAGT
Organism: Chaetura pelagica; assembly: GCF_000747805.2. Lineage (NCBI taxonomy): Eukaryota > Metazoa > Chordata > Aves > Apodiformes > Apodidae > Chaetura > Chaetura pelagica. Next base: position 1,646,466 of record NW_009952486.1, on the reverse strand, counting down.
TCTTAACCACTCCTTAAATGTGTAAAATTACTAGTTGATACTAATTAAAAAGAAAAAAATAATCCCCCAATAGTTTTCCATGTAAATGTCAGGCTGACCTTCAACAGTAGAGTGGAATATTATGAGTTTCTTGATGTTAATTTAAATCAGTTTTATTAATGCCAACAGATATAAAATGCATGGAAACATGTAGCTGAGATGGCTGTGGAGTTGCTAATGGCTTTAGAAGTCCGTAACTTTAGTATAAATTTCAGAATTCAAGGACAGCAATGCATTCATCAAGTTGTCCAAACTGTATCTGGGTCATCCTTGATAGTTAACTCTACACATGTGGCATGAAAAAAAGGTATATTTTTCATAAAAATAAAACATCTACTTTTACAGAACAAGTGAGTGAAAATTAAAGTAACAGTGAAATAAGATTGGGAGTACATAGTCCTATGTCTTAAAGATCTATTATCCTGTACAATTTAGAATTGCATGGAAAGTGTGT
>NW_009952486.1:1644017-1645846 GCF_000747805.2 Chaetura pelagica | reverse complement strand
CTGCTCTCAGTTCTTGGTCATCTCCATCAATAATGAGCAGCTCAACTTTTTTACCACCCACCATCTGCTCTCTGTGTATGTCCACTGAACAAATGTTTTGGAATTGACTGACTTCACATGGATAACTAATTTCCTTCATAGAATCACCAACTTGCCTGGTTTGGAGAGGACCTTAAAGCTCATCCAGTTCCAATCCCCCTGCCTGTGTTAAATGATCGAGATGCAATCATGGCTGTAAGAGTTATTTCTGATTGTGGACTACTGTCCCATGTTGGTTATCTCCTTTTGCTGGGAATGGGGCTTCTAGGGCCCATAAACTAGAGCAAGGGAGAAGGTTGGCAAGTTTTGTGCATGGGCAGGGACACCTCCCACCAGCCCAGGCTGCCCCAAGCCCCATCCAACCTGCCCTTCAACACTGCCAGGGATGGGGCAGCCACAGCTTCCCTGGGCAACCTGGGCCAGGCTCTCACCACCCTCATAATGCAGAATTTCTTCCTGATGTCAAACCTAAATCTCCCCTCTTCCAGTTTTAATCCATTTTTCCTTGTCCTCTCCCTCCCTGCCCTTGTCCCAAGTCCCTCCCCACCTTTCCTGGAGCCCCTTCAGGCACTGGAAGGTGCTCTAAGGTCTCCCTGGTGCCTTCTCTTCTCCAGGCTGAATACCTCAACTCTCTCAGCCTCCCTTTGTGCTTCACTTTTGGACTGTGTGTTATTGTGAGTTAACTCCTCCTCTTAATCCAAGGAAGAGAATCTGCCACATCAGTCATCTTGGAGAGGTGACTGAACAGAGCAACACAGCATTGCCAGCTGCATCCTGTGCCTGGGCCCAAGTCCAGGCAGCAGAGCCTTGTGCTGAGACGAAAGGAGGGTGAGGGACCTGCCCCACTGGGTCAGCCACACAGCAGGGAGCAGATCTTCTCAGTGCAGTCCCAGTGGCTTGCCCAGGAGACTTCAGCTGCATCCCTGCACCTCACTGTGCACTGCAACCACACTTTGGGAGCTTGATGATATTTGAAACAGCAGAATGTCCAATTCTAGCTGTAGATAAAATGATACAAGTAGTGAAGGCTGAGAGGTGCAAGCACTAGTGTATGTCTTTAGTAACACATTTCTTGAATTAACAAGGTTCTTGAATTAGATTAAGCTGCTATTAATAGACAACTGTAATTGTTTTTTTTCCAGCTATGTAGGAGCTGATGAAAACAAATTAGCCCTATATTATGTGTCTGAAATGTTGCGCCAGCATTCCTGTTTATACAGAACTAGAATATCTGCTCTGCCCTTAGACTGCAAGAGAAATACACACTTATTTATAAGAATTAATACCAGACTGGATTTATTTCCCCCCCCATACTTTGTGTTTGGGTTATACCTTAGAAGTTGTATGAAATGATACAAGAAGGATTAGCAAGACTTACTAAAATTAATAATTGGTAGAATTGACAGTGCCAAGCAGGTTTCTCATAACTGTTTCTGTTGCTTTAGGGTTGCTTAGAACCTGCCTGTAAAAGGCTCTTCAGGCTTTTGTTAATAGCTACATTTTTTAGACTAATTATAAATCTGGTAGGTAACTGAAAGACCTTCCTCAGATGCATTGTGCCATCAGTGTTGTCTTGTACTGTTATCTGTGTGACCACTTAGAACTTAATTTGTACTTGGGAAGGGAACTGGAAGGAAAGGAAAAAAAAATATAAAAAAAAGCTTGTAAAATCAATGTATTCCACTGCCAAAGAGTGGATGCTTGAATGATAGTAAAATTAGTAAGCTCTCTGAATTACTCATATGGAACACCATTCACCACTGGTGAAAGTTGTATTAGAATGAATGAAT
>NW_009952486.1:1586353-1643979 GCF_000747805.2 Chaetura pelagica | reverse complement strand
AATGCCATTAGGAAAAAAAGGGAATGTAAAATACATGAGTGGTGAAAGGCTTAATGGTTCAACAGGAAGATTTGCTCTCTTCTCTGTTGTTTCAGCAAGGCTTGACTCTGAGGCCTGTGTCAAGCAGAGTCATTCATTCCCTTGGGTGTTGCTCTGTCTCTGCACAGACACTAGTGCCCATGAGGTGGGCTGGTGCTTGGTGTGGTCTTGCCCCATCATTCTTCTGAGCAATATCACTAGTTTTCTTCTCGAGGGCAATGGACAAATGGAAGTTTGGATGGTGGAAAGCTTCTTGCCAAGCTTCTGGCTTGCTGGAAGAGCTTCATCAGCCAGGTTAGCAGGAGTTTTGCATCACTGCTCTCAGTGCACTAATATATCTGAAAGCACTGTGTGGCCTTCACCCTCTGCTCTGCTCCTCTAATAAATCTGAATGCATCTCCTCTAATAAATCTGAATATATCTCCTCTAATGATACCTGAATATATCTTTTGATATATCTGAAAACACCGTATGGCCTTCACCCTCTGCCCTGCTCCTCTTGGTGTGCTGTGAGATGATCTCATCAGAGATTTTGAGTGGCTTCAGAGAGCAGAACATGACCATGTGTATGCTTTAGCTGACATGGAGTTTATTATTTGAGCTCTGTAATATAGCTCTCGCCAGTTTTTCACTTGCTGTTCGTTTTGCTCTTAAGTGGAATCAACTCACAGTAGCAAAGCTTTTTCCTGAAGTGTAATTGCATTTGGTGTAACAACAGAAGGTGGCAGTGGCAGGAGTGGCATTTCAGGCACTCAATTTTCAGGAAGAGGATTATGGAAATGGATTGTAAACTACAACTAGACTGTCAGGATATCCAGGTGATACTGAGTGCCTTAACTTTTTTAAGTACCCAATTTGAGGTGTTTTAAAACTTTGATTTTCCAAAAAGGTTGAGTGTGTACCTCAACAATTGGTCTAAGTGTTTCAAATTACATCTCTGACTTGCCAAGCAGAATTACTAATGCATTTCCAAAAGCCCTTGCCAGGCCATTATTAATAGTTAATCAGACTGACATTTTAGCACAGAGCAGCTAAAATGATAGAGGTTTTATCTAGTAAAATTTCAGGAAGTGAACAGGGAGAAGCATACACATTATTGCCTAAGCCTCTTATTGTTCCATCCTTCCAACATTCTGTGTTGGCAGAAGAAAAACAAGAGAGTAATACTGTGGGGTTTGGAGGCAGTTTAGTCAAGAAGTGAGTTAATTGAGTTCTAGTTCTCAGGCAATGCAACCAAAATCATGTTGTTGCCTCAAAGTATGTGTAACTGCCTGCTAGTGCTAGCTGGTAGGAGGAAGATGGTTGATTGGACCTCTAACCTGACAGTCTTCCAAAGAAGTCTATGTTTGTGTACTTCATGGGGTAAGCTTTTCATTTTTCTGGGTTGCTCTTCAACATGTTGAAGAATTGTTAGGCATGTCACTATTTCATGACTCAAAAGTTTCAGGTTCTGCAAATGATTCTGGGCATCCCACCCATGACATCCTCCTGTTCTGTAGACAGAATGTTCTGCATGGACTAATCCAACTGCTTTTCTCCCCCATAATATTGTTTCCATAGACTCAAGTAACAAGGAAATCCAGTAGCACTGCACTGGTAGGTGAATTAAAGGGAAAAGGGCTCAATTTCTTACAGTAGTTGTGTAAACACAGGCAGGTGTGTGTTTGCAATTTAATGAGATTTTTTGTTCAGGTGATGTATTATACTAATGTTTTGACTTCTGAATTGCTGAGATTCTGATTATTCTGCTGAAAAGTAGAATCAAGTCTTGCTAAAAACCAGATACCATCCAGACAGACAAACTGCCAGATGCAAGCATTTTGTCTGAAGTGGTTTCCACTGGAAATAGCCAGCTGTAATTTCTGTGAGTTTTGAAGTGCAGATTGTGCTCAACAGAATTCTCCTGACAGGCCGGTGGCTGGTGGGTTTGCAGTCTTAAAAAGACAAAGCATTGTTAAGTGGTTTCACATTAATTCACTGCAGCTCATTTTTATACCCAATTCTTGAAGGAGTTGTTCACACATAGTCCCACTGGTTACTCTGCAAGATAAGCCTTGCTTAATGAGCAAGTGTGCACGACTTAGTACATCAAGAACTTCTAGTGCTGCAGGATTTCTCTTTCGTCCTGATAAAATAGGTTGAATTTCCTTCATGATTTTGACATTCTATGGTAATTCTGAGTTGCTTTTGTTTTCTTTTAGAATTCCCATGAAAAGCTGTATAAATCTAGGGTATAGACTATGAGTATAAAGAAGAAAAAGCCATAGAATATCTGTGTGCTTCATAAGGCTCTTCAAGAGCTTTGGTTAAAGTTGGTTCTGTAGCATCTGCTGAACAGCTTGTAATTACCTGCTTGAATTCTGGTTTCAATGCCCTGGCTCTAGTCAAGCCAAGCAAGGTAGTCAAGACTTATTCATTACACATGCCACCAGCTCTGAGGGATTTCATCTCTAGAAACCAGCACTGGGGCACAGGGAGGCCAACACAACCTCCCTGCTGCTGCAGCTCTTGCAGGAGCTCCAGAGGAGGGTGGAGTCTGACCTGATATTGGCTTATATTTAATTTAAACTAGTGGTAGTGGGTTGGTTGTTTTCTCAATGGAGACATGATTATTTTCAGATAACCTTGTGAGGACAGGAATAAAATCTGACTTCAGGAACAGAATTAACTGGCACACATTTCTGTCCAGAACACTGAAAACAGTCTACACTATTGGAAATCCATGTGTGTGTACAGACTGATAGGATCATGAGTGGGAGGCAATGTGTCCTGGCAATGATTTGCCTCTGTGCACTGGTGAAAAAAATACCAGCTTTCTTCCAGGGAATCTCTTTCTTTCAAAAGAATTAATATATTAGATACTTCTAGAGAGGATTTAAAGCCAGAGGGACCCTTGGTTTGGATGTAATGCAGCAACTTTTACGTAGAAGTCTTCCCACTGACAACTTAAAACCAAATAAAAGAGAACTTCCATGGTTCTTCTTTCTGATCCTGTTGGTTTATGCAACTAGTCATGGTTAGACTATCCAACTGGAAAATACACAGTGAAAAATAGCTGTGTAAAAATCCATTGGTAACTTTGAAGGTCCTTATTTCTTTTTTTTGTTTGTTTTTTGTTGTTTTGTTTTTTTTTAAACCTGTGTTCTAGGTAATTCTATGCCTCAATGTAATTCAAGAATGATCCTTGAACAAGCCATTGGTAACTTTGAAGGTCCTTATTTCTTTATTTGTTTTGTTCTTTAAAAATCTGTGTTCTAGGTAGTTCTATGCCTCAGTGTAATTCAAGAATGATCCTTGAACTAAGACTTAATTTGGATTAGGATTTAGATATCTGGTTCCTCATCTGAGCGGTTTGTATGATGCCTTTGGAAGTATTCCAGTAAGTGCAATTGTGAGTAAATGGAAGATGGAGCAAGCAAACTATGTATTGGAGAAACTGAGAACAGAACAGTATGTTAGTAACAAGACATAAAGACAAAAAGAACATTTTAAGTTAATCACAGTAAAGAAGAAAAGCAAATATCATAAAATCTGCATTACAAATAATTTGAATCAAGACTAAAGCTTTATTTGTGGTGTATCTGCTTCCCAAGTACTTCTGCAAGTAAGTTGGAGTGGTTGACAAGGTGTCCGTGGGCCCAGGTGGTGACTGGTGGTTGTTGTTTCCTGCATTTCTTGTTCTGCTTTCTGAAGAAAGGGAAAAGTCAATTTTTATTGTGGTTTTATGTGACTCTCAATAGTTTTCTCCTTATTCAGAGAATTCTGAGGCTCCCAACTTGTGGTGGCAGTGCACTCCCCTTCAGGGGCATGGAAACACCCCTAACAGCTCCCTGGTGTGGGTGTTGCTGCACCACGTCTGCTCATGGAACTCAGATAGGACACAGGCTCCTACCAAGACTTTGCTGGTGTGATGTAGGTGGGGGAGTGGAAGGAGAACAGGAGGAACAGATGTCAGGGGAAATCAGGAAGTGCTGCTTGGGTGGCTCGTGCTCACAGCATCTTCTCATCCTTAAACCCCCTGGCAGGGACTCCTGCTGCCTTGGAAAATAGGAAACCATTCCCGACAGTTTGGTATAAACTGCTCAGAGCTACTTGACAGAAGACTTGGGGTGGTCTTATGCATCAGTGGAGAATTCCTTCCCTACCACAGCTAAAAACTGTATGTGAAATGTTATCCTACCTGGAATGGCCTCTAAATGATGAGTTCCCTGCAGAAAAGAGGAGGGAGGGCAGGACAAAGGGCAGTAGCAGTGACGTGCTCCCCTGTCCTTTTCAGTCCACTGAAGGAAGGTGTGTGAACTGCTGAACAAAAACTGCCTTAGGGAAGGGGAACTGCTGGATGTAGCAGAATGATCCAGCTCAGTGGGCCTGCCTCAGTTTCCCTTTGTGATTCAATTGCTCTCAGTCTGTTTCACAGCCCATGGCCTGGAGTGGAAAGATTCCCATGGGAAAGGAAAGGGCTTAGCAAGCTCTGAGCTTGTAACAGCCTTTAAAGTACAAAGAGAAGGTCAAGCTGATATCTGTAACAACAGCTGCCCAGCCCAGCCACAAGTAGGCCCAAAATAGAGACAAAACAAGAACAACCAGATAAACAAAAGAGTTTGCTTGGTGAGAAAAGGGCCTTTGGGGGTTTTTCCACTGTTTTCCTTTTATGAGAGATTTTGGAGGTACAGCTAAATAGTTAAATGACAGCAGACAGTCACTTTATTCTGTGAAAGCCTGATCCCATCTTTGATCAGAGAAACTCCAGGACACTTTCCTTAGGAGACTGCTGGACCTTCTCCCCTCCAGCAGGGATACCTGCTCGAGTGGTCACTCAGAGGGTGAGGGGTGAGACAGGGGAAATGCAGCTGTAGCCATAAAAGCGTGAGAGATGCTAACTCTGTATGACTTCATCAGCTGGCTTTAAATATTAAGAAAACTTTCACTGTTAAGTTTTAGAACTTTAAGGCCTTAACATCTTTTAGATAATTACCATTCTTGTTTTATCACCTTGCTTAGGTAATATTCTAATCATTGGTTTAGATCCAGTATAAGACCTACTAATATGTAAGTTGCCTTTGTCAACTATTCTTTGTGTATTTTATTGCTAAGATACCTCCTTCCATTATTGCTTTAACATCCTCTTTTGCTACCCCAATATCCCAGCACTCATACAATCCGACTTGTGCCTTTTTAGTTCAAATGTTAAGACCCTGGTGCTGTTTGCAATAATTCTTATTTTGTGCAGGTACATCTTGTCTGTTGTCTCACCCTGTTTGGGACACTGAGCTTGGATGAACAGTGGAATGTGAGTGTAGACATCCTTGTATTCCACATATGGAAGCAGAGGCCAAGGGGTTTGCTGGGTTTTGTAAATCTATGACTTGTTTTATTTAGTTTATCTTCAGCCTTCTGTGGTCACCAATATCATACAGAGGTAGAGCATGAAAACAAGATATATCACTAGGTTTTTGTGTTGTATTGATTTTTGTGTGATAATTGTAGCAACCAAATGTTGTATCAAACGATTTCAAATTATACTTATGTTGTTCTAGCTTCTTTTGTAAATGGAGCCTTACATTTTGCCTTCATTTCAAAGCTGAACAGAAGGCAGTAAGAAAGCCTTCCATGCATGCTTTGTATAATTAAAGCAGAGTGAAGGCTGTGAAGGCTTCTGTGACATCTTCAGTAGAAATTACTAAGTGAAAGCTTTAACCTTTTGTGCCCCTCTGCTTTGCCCTATTATTAGCTGTCTTCTGCTGAGAGGTTAAGAGGAGAAAGTAATGCACTGTAATTTGTCTCCAGAACTGCTGCCCTCACTTGCTGAAATCCCATATTGATTCCACAGCCTTATCTGCTGAACAGATCTGTAAGTACCTGTCGGGTACCTGTCAGGTAGTTGTGGCTAATTTCTGTCATCAATTTGACCTCATTAACTTTTTGTTGATTAAATCAAGCACATTACTTGGGATACCCCTGTAATTTATTTATAATAGTTAACTCTATCAGGAGAATAAGATTCCTCCTCTGAATTTTAATGCAAGAAACAGTATCTTTGTACAAAATTAGAGATTGGAGCCAGAATCACTAGAACTCCACTAAATGCTAGATACACTGAAAGGACTTGCTTCTTGTTTTGGTCAAGTTTTATTCTAACCTGTGTTGTGAATGATGACAAGTCACAAGTCATATGCTCCAGAGTTATGTTTATGGGTTAAAAATGTACAGTTAGAGATCTCTGGTTATCTTGTTTTTCAGTTTCTTCACGTACTTTTGTTTAATATGCAGTCAAACTTAAATTGATATTCAAAACTTTAGAAGTGGTAAAGACTGGAGCGTGTCACTCATGCTACAGTGAACCTTGAACATAAATCAGATTCTTTCTTTCTAAACACTCTAAACCAATCCTATGCATGAATTAAGATGACTTGCCATTCTTCAGCTCAGAGAATAAAAATGTCCTTTGTGCTCAAGCAAATATCAAAAATCCAGCAAGGAGTCATTTCAATCACTAACTTTCTAATAACCCCCTCAGCTTGGATGCGTAAATTGAGGCAGGTTTCTACTCTGCAATGAAGCTGAGTCTTCCAGCTTGCACACTGTCATTGAATAAGTTCTCAGAATATACTGAGACAAGGTTGGCTTGCCTGAGATGTCACAGCTCTTTTTTCATAATCCCTTCCTGCTGCCTTTGGTTTTGCAATGAACTGCTTTGAAAAGCCCTGCTGTGAGTAACCTCCTGACCAATGCGCGTCTCTGCAAAAATGACAATGGACTTTCCAGAAACACAGCTACAGAGAGCTGAAAGAGGTAACGTGGGCAAGGTATTGCAGCATTGCTTTGCTGGTGAGCTTTAGCTATTGTAAAGGAGTGCTTGACTTGGAAAGAGCAGGTCTGCTGTGACAATGAACTACTCTGGTATTTGTAATCCTGTGGCGCTAAAATGTGCTGCGCTTCCTGCAGGAATTGTGACTTAATTGGTGTTGCTCCTCTGCATGCAGCAGGTGTAATGTGGTTCCTTAGAGAATGCTTTCCAAAACATCCTTCACAATTTAGGCATCCGATTCACTTAACAACCTGCCTTACAGACCTTGGAGAATTGCATAAGATTATCTGGGACAAGGTGCCACCAGCGAGTGATGTGCACGCTGAAGGGGGAGAGAACACGCCGTGTATTGCTTTGGGATGCTGAGGAGCACCTGCTCAAACACCACTCAAAATGACAGCATGAAGCAGCCTGCCTTTAAACCAGCCTAGACCTGCTGTGTGAGATTAGTCTTTCTTTGAAACTCAAAGCAGAAGTAACTTTTCCATATCTGGATTCTTAAGAAATAGTTGGCTTTCGGTAGCTTTTTTAGGTCTTTTCAGGAAGAAGTAGCATCACTCTCTTTTAAGGCTTGGCTTAGTAGACAGATCACATAAGAGGGAAGTCAGACCAAGAGCACAGCTACTAAATGAACCACCAGTTGGTAGCTACTGGTCTTCTGTTGTAGCTACCTACATTTTTAAGGAAAAAAAAAAATAATCTGAGGAAGCTGAACAAACAAATCAAGGACACTCATTGTTAAATGATGGACTTTGGAAATATGACTGAGGAGTCCAGGAAAACCATTGCCAGCTTTCTTCATTATTCTTGCATTCTGTTTGAAGAAATGATGAGTGGTTTGCCTAAGTATTTTGGCTGAATGCAAAGATGACTGGGTTTAAAATTTCAAGGCTAAGTGATGCACAGACTGGGACGTTTCTGTAATTTCTAACTTCGATGCTTGACTAAATTTGTGTATAAACCTTGTGCTGTGGAGTGGGAGCAAGTTTTCTTGGACATGCTCATGAAGTGATTAAAGGAGGAGATATGAAGGGGCTGTGCTGATGCTGGATTTCCAGAGTAAAGAACTTTTGCTGGATTGCTTATATTGCAAATTTAAAAAGTAGAGAGATCATTTCAGGGAGAGCAAAGGTAATAAACTGCTTCCTGGATGGCCAGTACATTTTTACTCTTGTTTCTGCCAAGATGCCCAGATTCTCACTAGCAGGTTTAGCAGAGCAGATGAGTTCTGTGGAGCAGCCCTGTCCATGGAAACACTTGCTGTTTGTGTGCTGGGTGGTGGGGACAGAGCAGTCTGCAGGGAGGGAGTTGCTCTTTGCTCAGTCCATTATTTAAACAGCTGATTCTGTCTTGAATGTAGCTCCAGCCCTAACGTGATCAGAATCACTTCTGCCTCTTCCTGCCCTTGCTGTTTAAGACCCTTACTTTGTGGCAATCCATCTCTTTCTCCAAAGGCTGGGCATGTGTGAGGTAGTTCTTTCCAGTCTTGGCTTCAGAAGATGAGTCATTTCTCAATGCTTCAGGGTAGTGAATGTACCTGCTTTCTTGCAATATAATTCTTGCAGTGCCTAAACGTTATTAACGTGATGGATGTGCCATTTAAATCTGTTTCTTTAACTGCAGTCTTGTTGAGAAGAAATGGTGGGCAAGTTTTTGGAAGTCTGGGATTTCATAAGAAGAAAGGAGTGCTCTATTGACAGCATAAACCAAAATAGCTACATGTTCTCAGGATCTGCACTCTGTAGTGCTGCTTCATTAGTTTAAGGGGTTTGTGTCATCATGGCTTGTGTCCTCGTTCTGTCCCATGATACGCTTGATTATAGCTACAAATTTTCCTTTAAAATTGTAAAGTAAATCAAAACAACCTTAAGGTTTCCTCTGTAGAACATATGATTTCTACTCCATGAAGACCAAACCCTTCCTGGGTCTTGTGGAACTGCGTTCCAATAATCAGATGTTCTGAGACAACATAATATATAATGTTGGTCTGAGTTTGAAATAGTCACAATTTAAACTGAATTGAAAGAAAGGATTAATAACTTGTGTGTGTATCTATGCAGACCCAGTGTAGCCTGTGAGCAGCAGTCCTTTTCTGTAGCTATTAAATATGTTACGTCTTAAGCACTGAAAGGACTGCAAGAAGTCTTTGAGAGTGCTCAAAACACTATCTAAATAAATTTTACTCCATTTATCTTAATCACACTGAAATGCATAATCTCTTAATTTCCTGTTCCAGCTCCACAGCAGATGTTAACATATGTGTTTCAGGTGGTGGAATCGTGTAGGCAGAAAGAGTGGGGGCTTAATGTATTTTCCTTTATATTTCAATTAATTTTGTAGTGAAAGCAGTGTGGACACATGCTGAGCAAGCTTGGAAAGCTGAAGAAGCCAGAGGTCAAGTTCAAAGATAACTCCTCACCTCAGCCCACTGTGTGGGTAATCTGGTTGATTATGGAAGGGACTTACAGATTCATGCAAGAGGTGCAGTGTTATCCTCCCACCCTTCCTCCTGGTGTATGTCAGTTCTGGAATATGTGTTTGTTCTAGACCTGTGCTTGCAGCTCAGTGCTCATGAATCTTGAACACCTTTCTCAGACCATGCTCAGTCAGTCAGTAGTAGTCAGTCTTATGCTTTGCTGGGGGTGACCCCCACTTCTAAATAACATTAGGCCATGGAAACCACAGCATAAAAACCAAAACACCCTATCCCATTGTGTCATGTTGAGTGGTCTGAACTTCCCTGTTTGGAAAAATAAACAGGGGAATGCTTCCTCCCCTGCCCCACAGGTATGAAGAGCAGCTGGTCTGTCCTTCCTCTGCTAACATTGTACATATTTGACCACTCCTGCCTAACCCAACCATTATCAGCCAGAGGCTTTTATGAAGGTCTTTAATGTGGTTCAGTAATGAGCATTTTAATTATCACTTCGAGGATGAAGATCCTGCTGCTGTTCTGTTGCCAAAATAGGGCAATACTGAAGGTTTAGGATTAGAAGAGAATAATAAAAGCTCTTTTTTAATTTTTTGTGTGTGAGAGTGCTTAGCTAGTGGCAAAATTTCTACCTGCTCCCTGAAAGGAAGGTAGTAGGCAATGGATAATTAATAGTGGAGGAAGGATGGGAAGGTACAGTCAGACTTTTATGCAAACAAATGAATTGCTAGTTCATTATTCAGAAAGGATGATGTGACTCTTAAAGCTTGTATGTTCTCAGTTCCAATGCAAGTGAAAAATATTGACTAATAAAATGATACAAGCAGGAGGAGTAAGTGCCCTGAACCAAACCTCCAAAGAGGAGTTTTAATTTCTGTTCTGGCTTCCACAATTTTAAACCTTTTCTCATAGTTTCTCCTAACAGTATTGAAAAGTAACATATAGGAAATCAGGGAATTTCCTCTTAAATTTCAGAACTAAGGAAATGGACAGTCTGCACTAATTTCCAGGGGCTATTTAAGTAAACTCATTCTTCCTCCCATAAATTTTCCATGTGACATTAGATCTCTGCCTCGAGCATATTCCTGTTTTGCTGTGTGGTTGGAGTAGTAAATGAACTATCCTGCCTATATGATGAAGGGTACAGACAAACCTCTGCCAAAGCTGCATGGATTCCATGCATCTGTAGACAATTCTCATCAGAAAACATAAGCTTGTCTTTTATGCTCGTTTTGGGGGAAACTTAAAGATTACTAGTTCTCAAAATTAAAGAGTTGAGTTATAGCTGTTACCTTTCCATTGCTTTGCAGCAGATGGAGCTGGCACACAGTGCCTTTCCACATTAAAACTTAATGTGTGCTTAAGTGACTCTTGAGTGAACTCTTGGTAAAAATCCAGATTGAAATTGGTATTTTGAAATATGGTGCAGAGTGGATTTGCTTTTTGGAAGCCCAAGAAATGGAGGCAGGAGTGCTTGAAGGGTTGTGCTTTTTTATAAGAGAAAAATGTATGTAGGCTTCCAGGATTAGACTATTTCTTTAAGGTGAGGTTGTACCACTTCATTCAGTGCTCTCTACTATAAACAATGGCTTTTCTCTTTGTTCACTTGGTTGTCTTGCATGCAAACCCTTCTAAACATGCTTATTGTCAGTCAGAGGGAAGAACTGACAGTAACTGTAAAGCCAACCATCAAAAACACTCTATGGCAGTGAAACAACTAATATCCAGATTGAGCTGAATACTGAGGATGCTTTTACCAGCTAAGCTTTTCTGGAGAGGAAATGTTTATAATAGTTGTAAAAATGGAAAGAACAAAACCCTAGATTAATATCCTATGTCTGTATTTGTTGCAAAAAGGAAGAACTTGTAATATTGGTAATGGAGTCAGAATACTACTTGATATACTACTTGATATAGCAGGGGCTGTGGGGTAGGTAGGTGGTTGGTTAAAAATGGCTTTCACCACCTTGAGGTAAGATAAGAATGAAGAGTTACCTTGCATATTCAGAAGTGTGCACTTCTGAAGTTCAGAGTATGGAATAAGACATGTCCTGGAAGGTAAAAAAGCAGCAGTAATACCCAGGGAGTGCTTCATGGATTTCAAAACCAGAGATGCCAGTTTTTAAGTTTCATTTGTCATCTTGCAGCTTACCTGGAGCCAAGAGCACTGTCTCAGGGGAACTCTTCCTTTCCCTGAAGATGCCTGCATAGCTTGGTATCAGGGCACGGGAGTGCTTTGGGTTTATTGGCTGGGCTTTTCTTTCTTTGTTTTGGGGTTTTTTTGTGTTGTGTTTTTTTTTTTCTGTTTGTTTTTGTGGTTTTGTTTTGGGTTTTTTGTTTGTTTTGGTTTTGTTGTGTTTTGTTGTTTTTATATATATAGATATATAAAGCTCCAAAAATGTAGTTGGAATAATCTCTTGCTCTCAAAACTAAAACATCTTGAGGATGCTTAACTTGCTATTGGCAGTCAGGGATGAATTGACTGTGTGTGAAGGCTGGAGGTGATTTTTAGGACAGTGATTTTGAAAAAAGAGGTGCTTGTAGTCCTTCCTGCCTCCTGCAAAGAGTAATTGTTTCAAAGCGACTGAATCACATGTAATCTGAACACGCTTTCCCATATCCCCTGGGGTTTGGTAGGTAAGACAATGTCATGTTGCAAATCTAGGGTGAAAAAGTGGTGGCAACGCAGTGTTGAAAATGGACACAAGCTGTTCCACACCTTCCCTAGAACAGGAACAGGAGCAAGAATTCCTATGCTCTTTCCAACTTATTTCTTCTTTGCCCCTGAACTTGTGGATGATTCCAAACAGGAAGCTCTTAATAAATTACTTGAAGATTTGTTCTGCCATGTGGTGCTAGAACTATCCTGTTCTACAGTCCTGTGCTGTGAAATCTTTGTGATTCAGCTGAGATTTGATTGATGGCTTAATCTAACCAAGTGCTGAAATTAAGGCCATAGTAAGCAGAAAAGCTGATTGGACAAAAGAAAAAAGACTGAATTATGAAGAAAAGGTGAACACTCATTTTTTGTGTGTGTGCACTAAATGAATTCAAATCTAAAACTATGTATCCAAGTATTTTACTCTACTAGTATTTGGAAAGAAGATAATGAAGAATATTAACATTCTGTTACCTCTGTCTGTAATAATGAGAGATACCTTTACTTGAAATAAGGAATAAAAGTATGAAATAGTATAAAGTGTCCATGGTGAGAAGTTAGAAAAGTGTTTAGAAAAAAAGCAAACTTACAGAAAATTACGAACTTGGTGTTGATAGATCTTGGCCAACCAGGTGGTATCAAGAAACTTCTACATCTTCTTGCTCACACTGAATATGACAGAATTTTTACAAGGGCTTGTAGTGAAGAGGACAAGAGGGAATGAATTAAAACTGGCAGAGGGGAGATGTAGGTGAGACATGAGGAGGAAATTCTTCACTATGAGGGTGGTGAGAGCCTGGCCCAGGTTGCCCAGGGAAGCTGTGGAAGCCAAATTGCTGGCAGTGTTGAAAGTGGAGGTTGGATGGGGTTCTGAGCAACCTGGTCTGGTGGGAGGTGTCCCTGCCTATGCAGGGGGGTTGGATCTAGATGAGCTTTGAGGTCCCTTCTAACCCAAACCAGCCTGTGATTCTAGGAATAAGTTGCGGTGAGCTGGTTTTAACTAAGCTTACCTATTTTTAACTAGGATTTCTTTACAAGGATTCCTGAGATCTTTCCCTGTGCTTACAAAGGTGCTAGTCCAAAGGCACCACAGGTGTGAACTGGGAATGAGGAGAGCTCTGTGCTCACTTCAGGTGAGGAGGACACTGTTCCCAGAGCTGCACCAGCCGGCATGCTGGCATGCTGTGCATGGCAGCACAGCAGGTTTCTGTGCAGACACTAACCCCTTCTGCCTGCCATCCCTTTCCCACAGCTTGCCCTCTCCACTTTCTCACTGCTGCTCTTCCCTCCATGGGCAGAGATGGCTCTTGGAAGCCCAGGGCACCGTGACTCTGGGCAAAGGCTTTGCAGAGGAACAGCCACGTCTGTGACCCAGCCTGGGGAACGTCCATGGCCCAGACATCACACTGGGGGCTGGAGGCCAACCAGGTGTGAGGAGAGGGGGAGAGAAAGTGGCACTGAACCTATTAGTCTTCTGGGAGGACCTGTGAGCTAAGAAAGCTGTAGTTCAGCTCCAGCCTCCTCTTTGATTTCCTCCCACAGAGCTTGCTAGGAGCCTGTTAATTGAAAACAGTAATTAAAAAGAAGCAACAGCAACTTCAAATAGCTTCCTAAGTGTTAATTTCTGTACAAATTAATGACAAATACCTTGAGATAAGAGAAAGCTTAGTGCATTTTAATATATTTATAATTAATAAATAATCTCCTTTGTAAGGTTAATGAGAGCAGGTAGATATGAAAGATTAAAATCTGGTCTCTATTTAGGGATCTCTTTCTAAAGTGTGTCCCTCAATAAACTTGACCAAATAGTCTCGGAGGAGCTTTGCTGTGGATTTATGATGTTTGATGCATCTAGCAATCTAATAAAACCAGTCTCTCTCCAAACATTCTGTATCTGAAGTCACATCTGTATATCTGGCCTTTCCTCTCACTGCACGTGGCTGTTGGTCTGCAGTGTCATAAATGCTGAGAAACACCATGTAATTAAGAATCTTTTCTATTAGTAAGACTTGTCATTGAAATAAGGGCACGTATTCCACACAGAGCAAAATTCTGCTTTGGTAGACACTTTTGTCTGTTATGCTGACACTAAGTGGGTATTTTGATATGTCAAGTGACAAGATAAACACAACAGTTTGCAATTGCTGCCTTTTATAGTTTCATAATGGATGTTCTTCACTCTCCAAAAGGCACTATGCAACAAAAATTCATTTATTGCAACTTCTTCATTTAGTCTAAACTGGCATATAAACAACTTCAAAAATGGTCTAGCCCATTTAGAGGTTAAAAAAAACAACAAACCAGCCAGAATTTTTCTTTGAAGTGCCTTATTCCTCTCTCTTCTTTTCCTGATTGCTTGTTAGATGTGCATAGAAGTGAAAATGAAGCATCTTCAGCAAGTCTGCAGTGCCCTGCTCAGGTGGGGAGGCAGAGGCAGAGCTGGGTGTCTGTGCCTGCATTGCAACCCAAAGGTTGACCCTGCAGAACAGAGGCAGGGCAGTCATCTTAGGGTTCAGTTTGTAGGGGCCCTAGGATCATTGAATAAATCCCTGGAAGTCTGCAGATTTAGCTGGGGAAATGGTTAAATACACTTCAACTGTAGATATTGTTGTCGTAGAGAGTTGTAATAGCTGCTTCTTAACATTTTTCATCCAACCCCTTCTTAGAATCCCAGAATGGTTTGGGTTGGAAGGGACCTTAAAGATCATCTAGATCCAACCCCCTGCATGGGCAGGGACACCTCCCACCAGCCCAGGCTGCTCCAAGCCCCATCCAACCTGCCCTTCAACACTGCCAGGGATGGGGCAGCCACAGCTTCCCTGGGCAACCTGGGCCAGGCTCTCACCACCCTCACAGGGAAGAATTTCTTCCTAATGTCTCACCTACATCCTCCTTCTGACCATTAAAAGCCATCAGCCCTTGTCCTATCACTCTCTGCCCCTCCCCAGCTTTCCTGGAGCCCCTTCAGACACTGGAAGGTGCTCTAAGGTCTCCCTGGAACCTTCTCTTCTCCAGGCTGACATCTATTATCTCTTTGCAGTTCAAGCAGGCTGCTGTTCCTGTGATTAGTTGCAAGCTGTCATCCAGGTCTACAGCCTGAAAATTCTTCTTGACTGGATCTCACTGCATTAGAAATGGTCTCTAATTTTTCTGATGGTTTGTTATTAAAAAAAAACAACCCACTCCACCACCCAGGTTGTGTCAGAAGTCCAGCTTGTTCTGGGGAGAGAGCTTTTGTTAATTAGGTTTTGTTATGTTTTGCTCTTTGAGATTCTTAACTTTACAAATGCTTTTGGCTGCTCACTGTGGATTCTTGAATGTGTGTGACTGTAGTTACCTTGGCTTGTTTGCTATGAAATGATTTTATAGAATAGCAGTGCTTTTGAGGTATGGCAGGATGAGTTATCCTTACCAATTTTAAGCATTTTTTTTTTAAAATGTTGAGCTACAAGCTACAGTACAAGATAAGCACACTTTCTTCTGTGACTTGGCTTGAGTGAACATGTGAATATTGCTGTAAGGATTTTAGAAACCTGTCTGAGGTCTGTGTCTTGAGTGGTACTGACAGAGACAAGATCTTTCCTGTCCCCTGCCTGATTTCCTTCTGCTCTGAACACTGGGCATGGTCCTTGTCTCTCTTTCCCAAGCTATCAGTGTCACCTTTGTTTAGGGAGCAGTGTCTGTGGGGTGCCTTCAGTGCCTGGTGCCTAATGGGCATTGCAGAATGCTGCCATGATAGGTGGAATGGCAGCTCAGCTCCCCTTCCCTAGTCCCACTGGAATACCTGCAGCAGTTAATGCAGTCTCTCTCCATGTGCCAGTTCACATTTTGAAAAAGGGACTTGAAAAGAGGTTCATCCCAGGTTACCAAGTGCCTGTGTTAAATGATTGAGATGTAAACATGGCTGTAAGAGTTCATTCTGATTTTGGACTACTGTCCCATGTTGGTTATTTCCTTTTGATGGGAATGGGCCTTTTAGGGCCCATAAACTAGAGCAAGGGAGAAGGTTGGCAAGTTTTGTGCATGGGCAGGGACACCTCCCACCAGCCCAGGCTGCTCCAAGCCCCATCCAACCTGCCCTTCAACACTGCCAGGGATGGGGCAGCCACAGCTTCCCTGGGCAACCTGGGCCAGGGTCTCACCACCCTCACACTGAAGAATTTCTTCCTGATGTCAAACTTAAATATCCCCTCTTCCAGCTTAAAGCCATTATCTGTTGTCCCATCCCTCCCTGCCCTTGTCCCAAGCCCCTCCCCAGCTTTCCTGGAGCCCCTTCAGGCACTGGAAGCTGCTCTAAGGTCTCCCTGGAGCCTTCTCTTCTCCAGGCTAAACATCCCAACTCTCCCAGCCTGGCTCCAGAGCAGAGCTGCTCCAGCCCTCAGCTCATCATCGTGGCCTCCTCTGGACTCATTCCAGAAGCTCCATGTCACTTCCTTTTTTCCCTAAAGGATGTGTTGTTTGAATGAAGGGCTTCCCCCTCCCCCCCTTTATTAAGGTTGTGGTATTTCTGCAAATGAGATGAATGAAATAAGATTGCTCTAACCTTTTTAGTATCTGCTGGCATATCTGTGTCTCTGGCTGATGGCCTGTGCTGCAGCTTGCCATGCAATTGGCTTCTACAAGGGAAAAAGTAGAAACAAGCTCCCAAGAAGTAGAACTGCAAATATTTTTAGATAACCTACTGCTTGCAGGCCCTGATCAAATAACCATGCTCTTTCAGCACCTGCTGATGAATAATGAAATAATGCTGGCTCTCTGAACTGCAGAAAGAGGGACTTACCCGAGCCCTTGAATCACTGCATGTCTCTGCGTACTTTATTTTATTAAATTGTTGCTAATTAATAATAACAATGTATGAAGCCAGCAGTCATGAGACACTGGAGATTTAGAACAAGTGTTAACCACAAAAATCATAAAGTAAGCATTGCTGGCTGGTGAGCTATTTCCTGAAGCAAGAAGCTGCATTAAAGATATTTGTAAACAATTTTTACCATAGAGAGCTTGTCTGTTCTGATTTTTCCCTGTCTGAGAAATTCTTGTTGTGGAAGGGCTTTTTCAGGCCTCTGTGGGGTCTGTTTTGGAAAAATCTGCATTATTATGTATCCTGCCAGGGGCTGTTTGGTTTGGATGTGGTGGGCTCTGGGAGCTCTGAGGTATCCTGGGGTGAATTTCCATTTCTCCTGGTCATGCTCCTTATTAAATTGCAGTTCTCTAGTGTAGGTATGTAGTGGTGGTTTTATTTAACAAGGTCTTGTTTGTGAATAATTTCTCCTCGTCTCAAAATCCCAAGGATCTCTGTATTAAGTCAGCAGGGCTGCTGCTAGTTGGTGGTGCTGGCTTTGGGAGGGGAAAGTGCATAACGAGTTAAACATAGTGTGAGTCCAAGCTACTGCCTGTAAAAATAGTGTTCTGTTGCTTTGAAAAATGCATCCTAAAAATGTCAAACCAGAGCGTTTCCTACTTTGAGGTGCTGAATAAATAGTGGAAGGCACCAATACTGAAGTTGAAACCCATTAAATGAATTGTTAGTGTAATTTTGTATCAGTGCTGTGGTATTTGTTACCCGTGACTGTTCCATTTTCTGAAAAGCCAGTAGGTTGCTTGTGCAGCCAGGCAGGGTGGGCTGGGCTCCAGCAGGGAGCTGTGCCCAGGAGAAGGCATCTGGATGTGATCTTGGTGTTCAGACCTGCACCAACCAGAAGGACAAATGGTTTGAGAGCTTTAGGAATGGACTGAGTTACTTATAGAATTGTGGTGTATAAAATGAAATTACTATGTCAACTCGTGGAAGTTAACCAGTCTGTCCTGACTTCTTTCTTCTTGAAGATTCAACTAATGTGAATATTGGTGCCTTTTTTTTTTTTGGAGCAACGTTCATTGTATTTTCACTGAATTACCAAGGCTGGAAAAGACCTTTAAGATCATCAAGTCCAGCCTATGACCTGACACCACCACATCAGCCAGACCATGGCACTAAGAGCCACACCCAGTGCTGGCTTTGGGAGGGGAAAGTGCATAACGAGTTAAACATAGTGTGAGTCCAAGCTACTGCCTGTAAAAATAGTGTTCTGTTGCTTTGAAAAATGCATCCTAAAAATGTCAAACCAGAGCGTTTCCTACTTTGAGGTGCTGAATAAATAGTGGAAGGCACCAATACTGAAGTTGAAACCCATTAAATGAATTGTTAGTGTAATTTTGTATCAGTGCTGTGGTATTTGTTACCCGTGACTGTTCCATTTTCTGAAAAGCCAGTAGGTTGCTTGTGCAGCCAGGCAGGGTGGGCTGGGCTCCAGCAGGGAGCTGTGCCCAGGAGAAGGCATCTGGATGTGATCTTGGTGTTCAGACCTGCACCAACCAGAAGGACAAATGGTTTGAGAGCTTTAGGAATGGACTGAGTTACTTATAGAATTGTGGTGTATAAAATGAAATTACTATGTCAACTCGTGGAAGTTAACCAGTCTGTCCTGACTTCTTTCTTCTTGAAGATTCAACTAATGTGAATATTGGTGCCTTTTTTTTTTTTGGAGCAACGTTCATTGTATTTTCACTGAATTACCAAGGCTGGAAAAGACCTTTAAGATCATCAAGTCCAGCCTATGACCTGACACCACCACATCAGCCAGACCATGGCACTAAGAGCCACACCCAGGGATGGTGCCTCCACCACGTCCCTGGGCAGTACATTCCATTTTTCTTTCCAAGAAATCATGTCCATGATACTGAATGTCTTGAAATGCACAGAAGTTCCTGTGCTTTATGGAGAAAATACAATAGAAGGCTAATAGCCATGCCCAGCAGCTAGTAAATAGAACAAAAATTTAACATCTGAATGCTGTCAATTTAGTTATTAGTAAATTAATGCTACCAATGATGATTTGATTTACATCTGGAGATCCTGGTTTTGAAGTGAAGTAACAGCTATAATTCCACAGGCAAAGCTGCTCTCTGAAAAGAATTTTAATAAACTAGATTAAGAAAATGCAAGTATGCTAGAAATTATGCAAGAAACCTAACATTTAACAGTCAAATGTCTTCAATGACCTTTCAGTTTTCTGTGTGGCTTTTAAGTCATCTTTTTAAGCAATGGAAACTGATCTCCAGTGCAAACATGTCAGACAAGGTTTGCATGAATCTTTCCACAGTGTTCAACAGTACTAACCGCGGCCAACGCCTCTGCACTAAAGCACAGCCTCTTGGAGTAGGAATTTCTAGCACAGGCCCTGCTCTGTGGTGCCTGCTGCTTTCTACAGACCTGCTCAAAGTGTGCAGCAAACCTGGTAGGAATTTACAGCAAGATTTACTCTTCCTGTAGACCTGCTGCATGCAAATGGGCTGCAGGTGACTGCCCCAGGTCCTCACAGACGTGGCAGGAGAACATTTGTGTGGGTTTCTTTTCAGCATGGAGAAGCTCTCATGGCTTGGAAGAGCTGACACAGCTGTGTTAAAATCTAGGCATCTAACAGTCCTGGCTGGGGTAAGGTAGCTCCTGCAGGAAGGGAGCTGTAATCTGCACACTTGAGGAGCCTTTCTGAGGGTGCAGAGATATGAGGCGGCCACATGGTTCAGGTTTTTAATACAGTGTGAAAGAGCCTCATAACATTGATGTGCTTCAAGTGCATTTGTCTGTAAAAACACTATCATCATTAAAGTGAGCTAGATGTGGTATCTATGCCTTTAGCTGGATTTGTGAGGCTGAAGTCCTATCTGCTGAGAGATGCTGAGAGATGGTGGGTAAGACTTGTTGCTCATTTTGGTAACAAGGGTGTAGGTAACTGAGAACACCTTCATACCCTTCAGCCAAGGCCTGTAAATACAATGAGGCAAAAAGAGTTTAGTCTTCCAGAAATTAACAAAAAATATGTGAAGTCCTGGATAGCTTTTTTGATTTATTTTTTTTTCTAGAGCACTGATGAGAACTTGCATAAATAACATGTGGGGTAGAAAGTGGTATTAGGGCAAGCCTCTCCTCCTGCTTCATGTGTGCTGAAGGGGGGCAGAGCCGAAGTGTTAGTGAGGTTTTATTTCCTTAGGCCTCTGAGAAATGAAAATCCAAGAAGGTATTGAAATATTGGAGGGATCTCAGGGCTGATTTGCTGGAACAAGTGTGGAGTCTCACTGCCACTACTCCGCAGACAGAGCTGAGGTGGCCCTTTTTATAGATGGCCCAAAAGTAAGAATTGTGAAGAATTTCAAGTGGAACGGGGCTGATGTACCCCATCAAGGGTATGCAGAAGTGGCCCAAGCTTTTCTACTCTAAAAATATGTTATCAAAGCTGTCAGCTCTGCAGGAAGTCTGGGCTGTAGAACTGGCAGAATCCTGGCAAGTGTTGGAGCTGAAGGTGCAGATCTGAAAGTCAAGGGGCAGTGCTGAGTAGCTGGGCAGTGCAGCGGGGGGACGGATGGTCTGGCGGCAGAAAACACCCACTTCACAGTTCTGCTGCACTAATTTAAGGGAGAGTAAAGTTAAAATTAAATGCTGACTAAATGTTTAGAAAGCATTATTTGATTTTGTAGCACATGTTTGTAATGGCAGGAGAAGTCACTGAGGTAAAAACATGAAGGAATTTATTAAGATGAATGGAACAGACAGCAGAAGTACTGGTAGCCCTACCTGAACTGTAACTAGAAAAAGCAACCAAAACCCCTGATGGCTAAAGCTGTATTTGGTGAGTGATCTGGGTGGCATAAGCAGATTCCTTGGAGAAGCTCAGTCCTGTGCTGAGCAGCATCCCTGCACAGAGCTCCTCTGCCCAGCCCTGCCAGACTTCTCTCCTCCAGAAACCCTACTGTGTCATACAAAGCACCTCAGTGTCTTGAAACATGAAGCTTTGAAGTGATTTTTCTGTTTCCTCTACAGAATGATTAGCTTTGCTTTTGTTTTTCTGCTTTTGCCTTGAATTCTTTTTTTTTTTATTTGAGCAAAGAGCAAAAATGGAGTAAAACCAAGTAGCTGAGCTTACTTTGCCAAGTTAAT
The DNA here is from genome assembly GCF_000747805.2 of Chaetura pelagica. NCBI lineage: Eukaryota > Metazoa > Chordata > Aves > Apodiformes > Apodidae > Chaetura > Chaetura pelagica. The sequence goes on along the minus strand of NW_009952486.1, from coordinate 1,623,068 downwards.
CCTGTGCAAAGCACTGGCCTAAGAGCGAGGAGTTGTGTGGTTCAGTCCCGGTGGCACCATTCAGTTGACATTAAGCTTTGTAGGAGATTTTTCATTGACTTGGTGGAAAGTAGATGAGGCTTTTAAATTATGCATAAGCAGTCTGCTGCCTGCCTTGGTGTGAGTGATTTTTCACCTAGTGAAGATAGGAGGAATGTTTCTAAGACTATTGCACTGTGTAGCTAGACACAAATGGCTCCTGCTTTTGTTCAACTTTGCACACTTTATTCAGTCCATTAAAATTTGATATGCACAAAGTGCAGCCCTGATCTGAGATTTACACAGGGCTGAGGGCTGGGCACTCCATCACCATGGCCAGTGAAGAACTCTTTCTGACAGCACTCCAGTAAAGACCTCTGCTGAAGTGGAAATTGTAGTTCAGTTGCACAGATCTCTGCTTCCGTCTTGTACTGACTGACACTTGTACTGAATGCTCCACCCCTGCTATAGTACCTGAAGGTAAATAAGGCAAATCAGTGAGCTCTGGGGAGGGAGTTGGGTCTCCTGTGGTTTGTATCCAAGGCAGGCACCTTGGAGATGTGAAAAAGGCTTTTTCCCTGCCCCCAGGCACCAGAAGAGGCAGCTGCTGGGTGGGCTGAAGGGGAGGTCAGGACCTCTCTGCACATGCTGCTCCATCCCTTGCTGCAACCCCACTCTGAATGGCCTCTCTTCTGCACAGGGTGGTCCCACCCCTTTTGAGGATAACATAACACATCCTGAAACACATTTTGAGTTGCCCTGGGATTTATCCCTGGCTGTTGTGGTGACACCAAAGGCAATGTTCCCCAGATGAAAGCTGTAGGAGGGAGGGTTGCTGGCCTGCAGCTCCAGAACTGTGGTAGGATTTTCTCACAGCAAGGCATGTCTCTGAGAAGAAGGAGCAGGAGGGAAGGAAAACATTTCTGACACGGTGCTAGGAGTAAAAGTAACCATTAACATGGTTTCTTTCAAATTTGGACTGCACTTAACTAGCAGGAAACAGATGTAGATGTAGGAGCTGAATGGCAGTGTAGCCTACATGGTTTGAGATCCAGCAGTAAAAGTAGTAATAAAATATGTATTTTTTCAAATAAGCAGCATGATTTTAAAATGTGTCAGCTATATGAAGCTGCAGAACGTCTGTAAAGAAGCAGAAGCTGATTGCAGCCACTGTTGGATTGGTACCCCTGCTGCTTTTACCACTGTTCCCTACTCTGCTCCAAATGATGATTATAACGTGCAGCTCTTGAAATTACACCATTTTGTTCTGTTAGTCATCATTTTTCGTACTGAATACCATTCAAATATTTGCTCTCCTCAGCTGATACTTTCATCTGAAAAATTCAATTGTCTAGAAAACAGCCTAAGTACATATTTAAGGAAAACAGTCTGTATTTATGCATTAACATTTAAGCTGCTGCAGCTCTGTTTCTTACGTTTAGATGTGTTAGGAGGAAAATAGGAACTAGCAGAAAGAAAAAAACCAACACTGAAATTTAACATGGTGATGTTGAATCGTGGTACCAGTGCAATTTATTTCTTAAATGAGCCCCTGTATACTGAGATCTCTTCGTGTACAATTTGTGGGGTAGGCAGTTTCAAACACACTGTTAGGGCTTCAGGCTTTTCTGTAACCACAGGGTTAGAGAAACGTGGTTACAGTTAAGTGGTGGTGAGGTGTGTTGTGATCTACTGTACATGGAACAGAATGTGGACCTTATAATGTGGCTTAACCTTTATTATAATGTAGATTTTACCAGCATAACTTTGAAAGCAATTCTTTGGAGAATGTGTTCTCCAGCAAGTTGTATCACTTCCTGAGAAGTGCTTCAGACTCCAGGGAGAGAGAAACTTTGCAAACAAATAATTTTAGAATCATAGAGCAATGGAATGGTTTGGGTTGGAAGGGACCTTCAAGATCATATAGATCCAAGCCCCCTGCACAGGCAGGGACACCTCTCACTAGACCAGGTTGCTCCAAGCCCCATCCAACATGCTCTTGAACACTTACAGAGAAGGAGCATCCACAACCTCCCTGGGTAACCTGGGCCAGGGTCTCACCACCCTCACACTAAAGAATTTCTTCCTAATGTCTCACCTAAATTTCCCTTTCCCTTCTTCCAGTTTAAAACCATTACCCCTTGTCCTCTCACTACACACTCTGGTAAAAAGCCCTTCCCCAGCTTTCCTGGAGCCCCTTCAGGCACTGGAAGGTGCTCTAAGGTCTCCCTGGAGCCTTCTCTTCTCCAGGCTGAACACCCCAACTCTCTCAGCCTGTCTCCAGAGCAGAGCTGCTCCAACCCTTGGATTTTCCTGTATTGCATCCAGGAACAGGGAAAGGACAGAATTCAGTTGTGCAGAAGAGTACACAAGAGCTCTGTGCTACCTTTAGAGCTGCTGCAAGATAAAGAACATCCCTGTTGCACAGCTAAGAACGTAAAAGTTGTTAGTAAAGGAAGCTGTAAAAGCAGAGGAAAACCAGCTTGAGGTTTTATTTGGGTGATATTTATATGTGGACAGGGGGAGGCCACATTTAGGGTTCAGTAAGACATGGCTTTTTTTTGTTCTCTTGTACAAAGGTAGATTTTATTTCTAGGTAACTGGGTGCTGATGCATAAAACCAATGTTGCTATAACTACATAAGATGGATAACACTTGGGAATCAATGTAGTAATTATGAAAAAATAGATTTTTGTCTTCTACATTAAATATAACTCATCCTAGTCTTTGAAAATGTGGTGTTTTTCTTTACAGAAGATGAGAGATGAAATTGACTATTGATTTTTTGCAAATGTGCCTTCTCAACTACCTGGACAGTTCCTGAATTAAATATAGAAATTGTCCTTAATTCTTTTAAATTGTTCTGTGCTGCTACTCTCAGGTGTTAAGTAGTTCCTAGATTTCTTATGATGGTGAATAAATGGCCTTGATATTGAGGAGCAAAGTGTTACAAATCCCATGGTCGTAAATCTTCCAGCGTAACAGAAAAGGAGCTGCAGTGCTCAATGCCATGAGGTGTCCAGCTCAGTGATTCTGAAGGATTTTGAGAAGCTCTTGGAGTGCATCATTTTAAGATTACAGATGTTTGGAGCTAGGTAGTCCTTTTGTACTACTAGCTTCCTTTAGCTCTCTTCCTTTACTCCTCTGGCTACTCTTGCCCAGACTTAATAACCTGAAATATTATTTTTGAAGCTGGAAAGCAGGGCAGACAAAAAACCTAGCCCTTGAAACTCTGATGACTTCTTATGTCACATTATACATAAAACCTTTATGTGGGATAGAGTGATTGTAGGATGAAGAAAAACATTTAGATACCAAGCTCCTGCCAGATAGAAGAAGCATTTTTTACTCAGTTGTTGACTGATTGCAAATCTATTGAAGATGCTTAATTTCTATTTTTTTCTGCAGGGCAACTATAGGCATGTCTAGCTCTTGTCCAGCAACATGTCAGCTTATCTACCTACCTGTCACAATGGGGATTAGCTTTGCAATAAACTGAAGTATTGCTAGGAGGACTTCCCCTCTTCCCATCCTTCCTGAAGGCAAGACAAAAAAAAAAACCCTTAATCTTTTAAAGTTTGTTGCTGTTATGACATACGGATTAAGAAAAAAAAATAAATATATATCTATCTATAAAGCAAATTAGTTATATTTTCCTAAGCTTGTTTTTTGTTCCATATTCACACACACTTGAAATATAAGAGAAGGGAAAGCTCAAATTTTGCTCATGAGAAATGTTCTGGGGGGTGCTGGGGAAGACTGTGTGTTTCTCATGTCTGTCATTTTTTCTCCCAGCCACCTGATCACTGTGAGACTGGTTTTGTAGATAGTCTATTGCTGCAGTAATAAACATTCCTCCCTCTCAGTTCAGCATTCTGTAGTGCTGTGAAGTTTAAGCCTTCCAGTGGAGAAATGGTTCTGTAACAAGCCAGGATATTTTTCTTAGTGAAAAGGGATTGTTTTGTTCAGTCACTGTACCCTGGAGTGAGTATATTAATTAAAATTAAGGTAATTGGTAATTTTGCCACTCAGATAGGGATGGATTCTGTGAAATTGCATGCACATTGTCATATATATCTAAATAAGGTGTTGGGCTTGAATGCCATGGCCAAATTAAATAGCTCTGCTTTCATGGGAACAATTCCTGAGCCCCTACGAACAGACTATGGCCAACTACACTAAAGCAACCTTGAGGTTCTGCTACAGCTGTTTTAGACTGGTTTGCCTAAATCAGGGTTTGAGATTGCTGCCAGCTGAAGGAGATCTGTGCAGGTGTTCTGACAGTGCAAGAAGCTGGAGGGTTCCCTGGGCCGTGTGGGTCCTGTCTCAGGGGTGCTCCTGGCTGGTTAGTCTGTGAGGCAGGGCTGCCCTTCCCTTCCTGCTGTGCTCTGATGGGAGAAGGCACCTCAAGTGAAATCAGTGGTAAGCCTTGACTCCTTCTACCAGCTTAGAAGTTGTAGATTACAAATTAAGTTGTACATTACAAATTTAGAGTTTGTAAATGGTAATAAGGGCTCATGTTTAGGGACAGCAGAGCCCTACTCGTGTGTGAGCAGTTTATGAAAATCCTTAATGAAGCTTCTGGGACAAAAAAAAAAACAAACCTCCTGAAACTGTGGGATATAAATGAAGCCTTGGTGGGAAACAGACTGAATAACACAACGTGTTTTCCAATGAACCCTCCCCCCCTGGCAGCCTCCTGCTTCCCAGCGAGGGGCTGTGCAGGGGGGAGAGCCCAGTGTTCTGCTCCTTGGCAGGGCCAGGGGGTTTCCTGGGGGAAACTGGGATCAAGGTGTGGTATTGCTACAGGGTGAAAAGGCAGTTTAATCAGCAGTGTTCTGTTGAACTAAATACTGCTAGGGATAGGGCAGAGATACCCTGGCACTGGCAGACTTTAGTGTAGCTGGGGCTTTTAGGGCTTTTGCAGCCATTTCCTTTTCTGTGCCAAGATTGGATGAGGCCTGATTTGGGCACTGGATGCTGTCAGCACGGTCACTGCTGTCACTGGATGATTGAATCTCAAAACCTGCTGCCTTCTCAGTTAAAAGGGGCTTCATGCTTCCCATCTCCAGTTTTCTGTCAGGGAAAGATGCACCTCTTTCACATTTTGACTGGATTAAAAACAGAAGACATGGCTCCCTTTCACAGACTGCTTGTTCTTGTAAGTGTCTCATTAGCACTTTCAGCTTGAGAATAAAATTGACTGCTGGAAATGCCTTCAAGTTTTAATTGCCTTTGCTTTATTGGCAGAGAGTTGCCTGGGCATCTTTAGAGCCTGTGTTCTCTTCCACTCCTGTTAAAAGGCCTTTTTCTGAGGTGCCCCTTCAGCACTGATGCTTTCTAACAGAAGCTGCAAGCCTTTCAGTGGGCTGTCTTCCTTGCAGCTTGGCTTTCTACTTGTAGTCCTCTCTCCAAACCAGGATGACTTGTTTTCTGGTGGAGGGAGGACACCTGCTTGCTTATTAAACCCATTGGGAGTCCTTACTCTTCCTGAGCTAGGAAAGCTTGGTCTGGTTTGGCTGAGCTGCTGTTCAAGGCACAGCAGTGCTGCCCGTGCCTGGCCAGGGGACAGCCTGGCTGCCCTGCTCAAGCCTTGCTCTCAAACCAGTTGTACTGGGAATGTAGGGAATCCTGTTGGCAAAACTGGGCAAATTCTTCAGTTTCGAACATTAAAAAATTCTGTGCTTGCAACTGGATCAGTGTGATGGTGGGTTAAAGCTGATCCTTCTGTGGGCCTGAGCCATGGCTGTCACTGCCAGCCAGGGCCTGTGGGCTTGCTCCCTGCTGCTGTAGGACTGGGTTTGTGTTGCTCTCTGCTGAATGCTGAGTGCCAGCATCATTTGAAATGATGTGGTGAATGACCTGACTCTGCTCACTGGGTGGAATGGTCAAAGGAGTGAGCTGGATTTGCATCTGTTAACAGCTGCTCTGGGAAGTGCCAGCAGAAGCAGGTATGTTTGTTATCAGGTTGAAAAAGAGATAGGGAGAAGGGACACAATAGTCACTCTGACCTGTATTTTTGCTTTTAAAGGAAAACTTCAGGTTGCCTGTGAATAAAGGATAAGGTAATCTGATTTAGTCCCTGAATTTCACTTCCTTGCATATCTTCCAGTACTTACAGTAGCACTGGAGTGGAGATTCCTGCTATATGAAGTTTTATAGCCTTAGTTTAAAACTGCAGAGTGCATACAAACTGCAAAACTTGGATTCAGTCTTCAAAAATACAAAAGCTTTTTTTTTTTTTTTAAACTGTTTTCTTACTCCTGAGTGGTTAAATCCCAAGAGGCTGAAGATGTAGCTGGGGGTTAGATGGGCAGTGAGCTGAGCAGCCCCTAAACCAGCACTGTGTTTCCTCCTCTGGACCCAAATGCCTTTGAGTCCTTGATACTTTTTTGTGCTGTAAGCAAGTGTATTATTTTAAAGATGGGAGATGAGATCAAGGATCAAACTTTATAATCAGCTTTGATTCAGTCCTTGCCAAATGGGAAGGGCATCACTCCCTTTCTTTGGTGAGTGTAGCTGGTAGGAGTTTGATACAGCTTTTGGCTTTACAACTCTTTCTTCTGCTGCTCCTGAAAAAGGAGTGAGCTAGTTGGCAACAGTGTGACTGTACTGATTTGGTTTTTTACCCCTTTTGATTTAAGGCAAAACAAACAAAGACAGTTGAAGAAAATTAAATGGTGATACAAACTCCTTGTGCAAGTCTTGATTCTGGAAATGTTTCTGGTGCACTTTATGCAAAGGGACAACTAAATCACCTGGGCTTAAAACTTCCAGGACTTAGGGCTTCCTAAAAGGATGGACATGTGTTTCAGAGAAATGTTATTTGGTAGTATTTGTTGTAGGAGGCCCCTGCACTGTCAGTTGTTCAGCTGCTCTATTTTAGCTCTTGTCAAGCTGCAATTTTTTCCACAAGCTGCACTTGAATTAAGTCTGCATTGGTATAAGCAAAATCTCTGGTCAGAAAATACTGTTGGCCTCTTCTCAAACCACAAAATTAAAGAATGGCTCTACAGCAAATAGCATTTACTCTTAGTTTTTTTATGGGGCTGTGAAATGGGCATTTTCTTGTGAGAGCAGGGGCCAAGTTTCAATTTGTTGAATCCTTGGAGCTGATAAAGAAAGGAGGACTCTTCAATGTGGAAGAGAAGAGGAAGGAGGTGCTTCAGGTACTCATATTGCACTTCAGTAAAGTTTGAATAGTTTTATAATAATTATGTGGCACCTTTCCTGTGTTGCCATATACTTCAGATTCTCATTGAAATTATAGTTTTCCTTCATTAAGGAAAACAGTGGATGCAAACTATGGAATGTAGCATGATCAGTAGACATTTAATGAAGAGAATGTCATGTACAGTTTTATAGCTCTTCTGAATTCATTAACATTTTAAAGTTGTTGTTTTTTTTTTGATTGGACTAAAATCTAAGTCTGGAAATGTGAGCTTGTTTACAGTTGCCACCTACCTGCTAGACACCACTAAAAATTAATTCACTAATGGTTTAAAGTGCTTTGAGGAGTAATACTAAGTGCTAGGTGTTATTTGTCTAACTGCAAATCTGAGAGTCATGTCCTTTATGTAGGGAGAAATTATTAAGACCACCTTCTGTGTATCTGATGGGCTGTCAAACAAAACCTTACCGATTGTTTATCCTTCCCTACAGCTCTGAAAAATCTAGAATGCCTCCCAAATTCTTTGCTTTAACAAACCTTTTTGTATTTTACCTTTCCAAGACATGAATTATAAGACACAAAATGGGAAAGCCAAGTAAAATTCATCACCAAATTTTATGTCAATAAATTAGCCTTTTTTCAATTGTCAATGGGTGTTTTTTGGTCCTTGAGAAATTATGACTGATCCTCACATGGGTGCTGGTGGGTTTCCCTCATCCATGACAGAGCATTCCTACCACACAACTATTACCTTCCTTCCTACCTGCCAGGCTGCAGAAGGAAGGCACTGAGGTGTTTTCCAGAACTTTCCTATTTCTCAGATTTCTGAATAAGCTGCTGAAGGTTTGTGCACCCAGGATGTGCATCACAGCATTAGGCTGTGATGGTGGCAGAGGTTTCTGTTCATTAATTTACAGCTTTAGTAATGAAAGGGACAAGGTCAAGAAAAGTCATTAGACCCCAAGCAGGTATTTGTGGGGTGCTTAATGGATTAAGTGTGCACAGAAAAGCTCAGAAAACTGAATGCAGGAAGATTTGTTCTGTCCTCATAGAAACAGAAGGGTTTGGGTTGGAAGGGACTCTAATGATCACCCAGTTCCAACCCCCTGCATGGGCAGGGACACCTCCCACCAGCCCAGGTTGCTCCAAGCCCCATCCAACCTGCCCTTGAAGACTCAGGAAAAGGAATGAGAAGTAGCACTGTGGGGCTTGGGACCTGGTGATGGCTCTTGCTTCTCCTTCAGCTCTGTGCCCTGCTGGGTGCCAGGGCTGGTTGGTGTAGCCTGAGTCAGCAGCAGCTGTTACTAGTGATCCTGCTTCTCTGGTGGGCTTGGTCCTGGTGTAATCTTGATGTCAAACTACATCAGACATTTTAATGAAGTTTGCTCATATTCTTCACTGGACATAGTATATGTAATGTGTTCCTTTGCTAATATAACATTCTACCTAGATGCTGATAGCTAAGAAGCAGCCTCAAACCATTTCTTCCTCTGTTTTGTTGTGGTGTCACTGCTGTTCTGCTGTCTCAGGGCCTGCTGCTAGTCAGGCATGGCAAAGTAAGCACTTCTCTGACTTCTGATTTTAAAAGTGGAGGATTTTGTGTTGGAAGATTCGTTTCATTTTCACCTTGTCACGCTTACACTGGTCATTGCTACCAGCATGTTAAACTCTGTTCTCTTTTTCCATGTATATCTATTCTTCCCCTTGCCATTCTTCAGAGGGCTTCTTATAAACAGGTACTAATGTCTCTCATGACCCTGGGAGGATTTTTTTTGTTATTTTGCTGCTGAAAGGTGTCATAGAAGTCAAGAATTACATTTTGTCTGTATCCCTAAAAAACACATTCCTGTCTGTGCTGCCCTTCCTTGCTGAAGAACCATTCCTCAGAGTGAGGTGGGGGATCCAAGTGAGACAGAAAAGACTGCAGAAAGATTGGGGGGAAGGGTTTAGAAGGGTGTATTGTTATTGTATATAGTGAAAAGTTATTTCCACCCTTACAGGGTACAGACTTGATACAAACCAATGGAAATTTTCCCTTGATTTTGAAGGAGTTGGACTGAATTCCTTTGTGGGTCTGTCCCTGGTGTGATTTTCGCATTGCAGCTTAAGCTCATTGGCTTGGGAACCTCATACTGCTGCAAGTCAAATGACCTTGATGTGATCTAGCACTAATGATTCTTTTTTGAGCTCCTGGGTTTTCCATTCCTGGCATCACTCTACATGGAAAGAGGAGTGTATCAGGGCTGTGTGGTGGCTCAAGATCCCTGTCCCCCAGCTGGTGTCAGAGCCCAGTTTGGTGCTGACCACTGTGGATTCATTGCAAGTCCCCTCAAACTGTGTGCTGTGTCATTCTCTGGGCTATTCTGGGCTCTGCAGTGGCCTGTGGTGGGAGCACTGGGCTCAATGGTCCCTTTGAAGCCCAGCTTCCTAATACTGCCTTTAACTCTGCCATTGTGCCAATGGCCACTTGATACGCTGCTCTCAGGGGTGTCTTTCAGCCCACACTCTCTCCTGTTGTTTTCAGGTGTTTTAATAGGGTCACTCTGTTTCTTTGCTGCAAGACATGTCTGCAGACATTTCTGCCTCCTTGCCAGGCAGTTTTAGCTTTCAAGGTCTGAAAATGGGTCAGCTCACAGTTGAAATAAGTATCTAAAAGCTCTAGTATTACAACATGGCCACAATATTTACTTTTCAGCAATGCTGGCAAAAATACTAGTATTTTCTTGAAAATCAGGTGCATGATGTTTTATTGCAAAAATGTAATTTCTATGCATGTTCAAGTAGCCTGAGGCACTGGGATCCTCTCCTCTGCTCCCTCCTGCCTGCTCTGTAGCCCTGCTGTGGGACACAGGCCATGCCAGGGAGCTCCATGGCCCCAAATCCTGCAGCTGTCTTCAGGACTAGGGTGGATTTAGTGCAGTGGAGTAAGACATTCCTTGTCCACATGCTCTACTTCATCAACCAGGCCTTAGAGGAGGTTCCAGTAAAATCCAAGATCCAGTGGACTGAAGTGGTCTGAGAATTTCCACCCAGAGAACCGTGAATATCCATAAAATTGGTTTCTTGAAGACAACACAGGCATGCCTGACATGATCCCTCTGCTGCCAACTTCTTTGATAATAGCACCACAGTGTATGTGGCACTAAAAACCATCCCCATCTCAATGGAGGAGAGCTCAGGGGCTGCCTTTGTGATCTTTGGAGAGTGTGAAGCAAAGCTGGGATTGGTTCTGTTCAGGATGCCTGAGTTATTATCTGGGAATAATGTGCCTGACTCAAACCAGGACACTTCTGTAAACTCTCTCTTTCCTCATTAATTTTCTCTTCTAAACTCATATTTGATTTTTATTTTATTTTTGCAAGAGCTGTGCCAGGTGGACAGAAAGTGTCCTCCTGCAGGTAACGATTAGGAGTGCAGGTTTTACTACATTCTGTGGTTTATACTACATATTGCAGTTATATCTAAAGAGCAGCATAAATTGAAATGCTTTTCTCATTTAATTTTTTTAATTGTGGCCCAGCATCTTAGTTCTCCCTCATTTGACTTGCAGAATTAAGGCTGTAAAGAAGGAGAACTGGAGCATTGCTGGACAAACCTTGTTTGAAACAGACTATTGCAAATACAGCTGCTGAGCTGATTCAGAAGGATCAGATCTGTCTTGATAGAGGCCAAAATATGCCCCTAATTGTTTTTATTACATCATCCATGTCTTTTTTTAACCCTGGGCATCTCCTTCTTTCTCATGGCAAAATATGTTGTTAGTTCTCAGAAGAGACTTATGAGAGGGTGAATTCCTTTCAGTTCACAAGAAGAGGCTGCAAACAAGTTCAAAGAAAATGCCTTGCCTGGTGTTCTGAGAGGAAGGATTTTATCCCAGAAGCAGCTAAATTGGAGGAGGAGGTTTCAGTTGTGGCACCTTGGAGGTGAATGTTCAATTTCCACTTCAGTGAGGCCTCTCTGGGCAACCTCCCTTAAGAGGAAAGCTTATGCACACCCTGTTTTAAAGGCATATTTATCCAAGCATTTAGTAATGTGCAGGAGTTCCAATTTTGGTTCCAATTTTAAACTAAAAAAGGCAGAATTCTCATTAAAATCCTAAAGGCAATATTCTCCTTATTCTCATACAGGAATACAACATGTGTGAATTTGCCCATGTATCTGCCTGTATAAAGAAGATAAATAATCACCTTTTTTCTTGGTAGAATTCAGCAAGTTTTTACATGTTTGAGCCTTAAAAATCATACATTAAGCAGAAATAGTTAAGGCAAAGAAAATTAAGGTGGCTTTCAGCTGTCTGAGAAACAGAAGTATGTAAACAGCAACCTAATGTTGGAAGTAGAGGCAAGAAACACCAATCTGGGCTTTGATGTGGACATGACAGAGTAAAAATATATGTACTGAATCTCTTTAAAAAATGAAAAACAAACCAAGAAAAAAAAACCTCCCCCAAAAAAACACAAAAAAACCCAGAAGCCATACCTTTATATAGGTTCTAAAAGACTAAATAGTCTTTTAGGAATATTTCTGTAGCAGCCCTAATGCTTGAGTATTGATGCTGGAAGTTAAATATCTTAAGCTATTTCTGTTTATATATTCAGTTAGTAGCTTTGTTGTCTTAGAGGATGTATTCTGATTTCTTATATTTTGTTAAATTGTGTTATGATGATGAGGTACATGTTAAAGCTTTATTTATCCTTTCTTTTTTTAAAAATCTGTAATGGTTTTTAAATGGGCAGAACAGCATGTTCCACAGTAAAATACAGAGTCTGTGGGAATGGTTTGTGGCATTTAGGTAAATATTTCAGCAAGTGTTCTGTGGCAGTCTTAAAAAAAAATAAAGGGTAAAATAAATCAGCCTCTGAAAAATACCTCTACATTTGAAATGTTCTCAGTACATCATGGTTGGCTTGTATTAAACTAATATCTTGCTCACTGGAGTGTGTTTTCTTTAGAAGCTAAATGAAATTGTTTAATATCAGAACATTGCAATAATTGTATGCCCCTGTAAGCAGTTGGAGATGGTTTCAGCCAAGATAAACTTATGGTCTGTTGCAGCATGAGGGCTCAGCCTGAGGTCTCTGCAACATGCAGAGCTGCAGCACCTTTACAGCCTCAGCAGGACTCAGGTAGCTGCACAGGTAAACATCAACACCAAAGGGTGCTTTTTGCTGTTGAAACTTGTTGCTGATTTTGTGTTGTCAAAATCTTACTCTTATGACTTTTCAAATCCAAATTGGAACACAAACAATGATCAGAACACTACGATTTCCAGTGGAACCAGTATATCCCAGTAACAGTCTCGTTATTGATCACATTTCTGGGCATACTCAGATCTAAAATAATCTCTTCTGCGTAGAGTGGGAACTGTGACACTTCAGGAACATTGACCCTAAATCTGCTTTGCATGGAAAAGTTGTGCAGATATTCCTGGGAATTGTGTCTATACTGTATCTTTTGTGAGTGAGGCCAGTGAAGGCTTTTTGTGGTGGTGCTTGTAAAAGCACAACCAAAGCAAACCCCACCCCCAGTGGAAGATTTACTAGCAATTTAGATTTGTCATAAAGGTGTTGATAAAAAAGGTAAAAGGGAACAAACTTGTGTTATGCTAAGTCATGAATGTCTCAATACATTGGATGGACACAGAGAAGTATTGTTGTGTTTCAATATAAGTGTGTCTGTGTTGATTATATTACAAAAAGTTAATTTAAAGCAGAAGCTGCCTCAGAACCTGCTTTGCTCCCTTGTGTAACTTTTCCCCTTTGGGTAGGTAGCTTGGCTAGCAAGGATTTTCATTGCCTTTCTTTTATTTTCTGCAGCTCTTTTTTAACTATTCTAGCCTACAGAAGAATCAACTTCTAGTTTCAATTATGAATGGAAACTTAGTTATGTCAGATGGTTTGGGTTTTCATTTACCAGTACAGATAGGTGAGGCTGAACACGTTTGGTAAGTTAGCTTTCATCTAAATGTGGGTGTTTGTCACCAGCTTGGAATATTGTACTAAGCTGCAGAAGATACTTTGGAGAGAGAATCCTCAGTGGGATTAATCAGAATTCTGTTGAGTAGTGATTGTTAGGTTGGAGATGTTTGTAAGTAGGACAAGTACCATGCACTAAGACTGAAATTTTAATACAATTATGTTTTTACTGTGCTCTGTATTTCTCAGGCTCCTTTGCTGTTAAGATGCCCAATACCTTCCTTCCTCTAGACTTGAGAACTCCAGCTGAACCAGAGGAATAGATTCCAGCTGGGATCCTCCTGCTCCCCCTGAGTGCAGGAGCCTCTGCAGCCAGTAGCTCCCTCAGCATAGCAAGTGCTGTGAGTGGGCTGGTCCCCCTCTTCTCCCATTCCCTCAGAGCCTGCTTATTTACTGTTGTGTATTTCAAGTCAGTGGAATTCTTCCCTGTTTGACTGTAATTTGAAGGTGCCTGAGGGTAGGAAACGTGGCAGGGTGCTGAAACAGTGTCATGTTGGTCTGACACCAGCTGTAACACCTAATTTCCACAGTAATAAACCCAAGGAAAAGCACTGCCTACCATGCAAGCAGCAGAGAGCAGCTGTCATCACAGAAGGATTCAGAGAAAGATGCAGCTTTAAATACAAAGATCTGTTATTTGAATTAATTTATTAAATTTTTTGGCAGCTCCTTGAAATACATTTAATTTATAAAGTATCTGAGGTATAGTTGGACAACAGCCATGAGACTGATAAAAACATCCCTCTGCAATTACTTACTGTCTAAAAGGCTCCCTAAAGAGGCAAAAAAATTCTGTATTTTTCTTTTAGAATTAAAATTTTGTCTTGATATAAAAGCTAAATATGGGGACAGCAAAGGATTTTCAGAGCACGTGATCTGACGCAGAAGTGCCATTTCTAGTAGCTGATCCCTTGGAAGAACTTCAGCATGTTTTAATGACAAACAGATCATGCTCTTTCTGCAAAGCCAACCATTTCCATCCCACGTGTCAGGGCCAGGCTGTGTTGCCTGCAGTTCCAGCAATGATCTTGTTGATATTATCACCCCACAGGCTTTGCTTGACCCTAAGGCAGCAATGTGTATTTTTCCCTGTGCCAAACATATTGAGGTTACTGACAAATGGGTAGGGACACAAGTGGTTTTGAAATGCCAAATTCTGTAATGCTGGAACACATCCCAGTTCTGGTTTACAAAGCAGCATGGATTTATTGGTGGTCAAAAAGAGGTGGAACTAAAATTAGAATTAATTAACGTGGATGTTGCTCAATACTGAGCTTTGGCGTCAGAGGCTGGAGCTGTTACTGGGTGAAGTTACCACTGGTGATGTTAACTGGACACATCCCTCTGTGAAACGTGATCCAAGGCTGGTCACACACTGATTGCCAAGTTAAGGGAGTGTGACCTGTCATGTTCATTTACAAACCCAATTTCATAAAAGTGAGGAGGGAAATATGTAAGAAAATAGTGTGTGAAAATGTATACAAAAAGAAAATGAAAGCTAAAAAACACTGCTCTGGTTATGTGGTGGGGCTTCCCTGAACAAAATAAGCCATCTCAGGAAGCTTGAATCTAGCCTTTCAAATCCAGACCATTTCATCTTTCCTAGCAACATTCTTCTAACGAAAAGTCTTTTCCTACCATTAGACTAATTTTCAGCTTCTGGTCAGCCTGTGCTTTATCCCAGCCAGAGAGTAATGGGCTCCTGTTACTTCCAACACTGAGGTTTAGAGCTGTCCTGCCTAAGACTAATCTGGTTTGGGAAACTACTCATGAACTGTAACTTTCCAGTAGTGAGATAAACTTGAGGAGCAGGAGGCATGAAATCTGTTGTATCTCATAATCTGATATAAAAGCCATACTCAAACAGAGACATCACACTTATCTCTGTGTGTGTGTGAGTCATCTGTGCCATAGGGTCCTTCCTGTGCAGGACATTGTCCTGCATTGACATGGCCACAGTGTACATGGGCTAAGTGGTCGTGCCACCAGAGCATACAAAAAAACATACAACCATCTTGGGCTCTGCCACACATTTGCTTAGTATCTGAGCAGTTGTTTTATCCCAGGGTTTATAGCCTGGTGATCCAATGCTTTGAGAGTTTTCTGCTGATGGGAGGAGAGATCTGTCTGTGCAAAGAGCAGGAAATGTAGTAACCAAACAGTCCTCTTTGTGCTGCCAGGACTCACAGGGCAGGGAGCAGAGCTGCAGCTGAAACTATAATAGAAGATGCTGTAGAGCAAGTTTCAGTTTAGATCTCTGGGTTGGTTTGTGCTCCCTGCACAGGCTGGTAGTCCCTGCTGCAGATCCAGAGCAGCCTTTAAAGGCATATTCCCCAGGAACACTTCCAAGTGAGGGAGTAGGCTGTGTCACCTGCCTGAAGAAAACTAAACAAAAAATGAAAGCTGCTCAGAGAGAGCAAAGTTAGTGTGTCAGTGACTTTCGAGTCATGAACAACAGTGCCCTAGCAAATACAAGTCTGACCACGTTCTGGATCTGAACGGTGTCTCTGGGTTTGGGATGTGATGCTTCTGCTCTTAGGTTTTGCTTCACTCATGCTTCAAGAGGGTACTGTTGGATTGAATTCTGTTCTCTTGTGATGAACCTTCACTGCTTCCCCTTCCTCGTATCTGTTTGAGAATTGGGTGCTTCACCTTTAAAGATCATCTTTATCTTTGTCTCTTGTCCCAGCTGTTCCTCAGCCTGGGCCTGAGGCTGGTACCAGCACTGCTGCACAGCAGGCATATCAGATCTTTGCTTTGCAAACCAAGGGACCTAAGCTGTACTTTTGTTGTTGGTTGGAGTTTTTTTTTCCTTCAGTTTTTGAGTATCCAACTAAGAATTGTCTTAGTGTGGTCTGATTTTTGTGTAGTGGCAGTGCTGGTGACAGTGTGTGTAGTGGGTCAGATGCTGCAAGGAGGGAAAGCTCTGTGCTATTAACAATAGTCAAAGCTCTGCCATGGGGGTTTGGAGACCCCCTGGGGGTTACACACAGGAGAGATTGTGATCATTGGTAGCTGTGAAGGTTGCAAAGGGTCTTTCCATTTACCAGGATTCACTGGGTTTACTGAAGTGTGTGCATCCTCCTCGTGGTGTGTTCCTGGAAAGGCCCAGTGCAGAAGGAACCTGCCACAATGACAGACTGCTGAACATTTCCTCGTGACACAAAATTACTTCCCCTTCATTCATAGAAGCTTATTTTCCAGAGAATATTTCTATTGATCTCTTTTCCTCTTCTTAAGGCTGCTGTAGTCAGTGATTTTATTCGGAAGCTTAAATTAGTTCTCAGAGTAGCTCAGTAATACAGTGTGATTCATATATTGAATATATAAAGGCTGGAAGCCTCTGCTACTGTGGGTAAGATGACAAATAGAAGTTATGGAAACTAAAAGGATCTGGCATGCTATGAATTTTGCTTTAGTGTTATCAATGTAATGCTTTAAACATGCAGTGCTATTTTGCATTACTAGAGATGTGATGATGAGCATACAGCTGCCAAAGATAACAGACTCTTTATAGCTATGGAGGAGCAACACAAAACCTGGTCACAAGCTGCTTGACTGGTAAGTAGTCTGATGTTGCCTACCAGGCAGACTGGCTTGGGTTTGTACCCTACTGGGAGGCAGCATGAGACCCTGTTTGTTTCAACAGTGACATAAGACTAAGCCAGCAGTGTGGCAGTGACCAGACTTTCCTCTCTGACCTGCTTTGCCTACCCTAGATTTGGCAAAATGGCTGAATCAGAGGTTCCAAATCAGCAGGATAATCCCTTGCTGGCACCAGGGAATGTATCATTTGCATCTTGTGAATGTCACTCAGTGTGACAAAGCAGTGATGGCAGCTGAGACCCATCCTGTGTGACCCATCCCGAGCAAAGCTCTGCTCTCACTCTGAGCAAACATGGAGTTCATTTTCCTGGAATACTCTAAAATACATTTCATATATGTAAACATAACATTTTAGGAAATAATAATCTTTTTTAATTTTATAAAAAAGACAGGGAAAACTCAGTCCAGTTTGACCTGGGCCATCACTTCAAAATTTCCTTGAATATTTCCAGATTTCTGAGTGTCTCTGTTAGTTTCTGAAGCCTTCTAGTAACTCAACCCCTACTAAGCTGATATGCCTCTAATTTCTTGTCTGTAATGGAACAAGCACATTTGACTTTTTTTCCCTCTTGAGAAACACATAATTCTGTTTTTCTTCTCTAACGCATGAACGGAAACACATGATATTTTTATCTTGTTGGGGTGTTCTCACCATGGCTTCCCCCTTGCAGAACCTTCCTTTCTCTTTCCTCTCCAGGCTTCATTCTTGGCTGTTCTGAAGACAGGATAAGGTATCATTCATCACTTTACACTTCTGCCCTTTCCTGTCCTGACTGACATCTGATCATTTAACTGATTTTGCATAAAGTTTAGGCAAAGATTACTTCAGTTAAACTTGTCTTGGATCTGAAGATCAGCGTGACCTCATGATGTGTGTTTGAGTGCAAATCAATGACAAGTAAAACCAGACCACTGTTACCCATATTTTTTTTTCTTCTTTCCTCAAGAATGCAGCTTCCTGAGCCATATGGTTAATACTTTAAACGAGGAATAAACCTCATGTGCAAAATTTGCACGTGTTCAATAAATAAGGCTGTGATCAAAAGTATCTACAACTTGTCGATGACCACAGGATTGCTTTGCTGTTTTCTGGAAAGCACTCACCATTAAAAAGTGTTCTAAGCTGGAAATGGAAAGGTGCTGGGGGAGATGGAGTGTTTGCATGTTTTCAGCCTCAACTGTTCTTAGACTCTTTAGCAGGGGGCCATATTATAGTTTTGAAAACACCACCCTGGTCTTGTTCACCTGGCTGCAATGATCAGTGTCAACATGACACTGCTAACAACACATGATTGAAGTTCTAGTGCTTTCCAGTGATTATCTCCTGTTTCAAGTTTTCCTGCCCCGTGCTCCTCAGTCAATTTTCAGTGTAACAGCAAGATAAACATTAACATAGTTGTTTCACCTGAGCCTGTGAAAATGGAAAGAATTGTTGCACTGTTTCCAAGCACTTCTGAGGCCTCTGGAAGATAATGGAAGAAAAAAATAATTGACTGGAGGAAGTTATAGATCCTCTTAATGGAGAGCCGGTGGCATTGATGAAAAGCAGACAGGTTGGGTATTGCTAGGGAGGTAGGAAAGAGTTATGGGGGCAGGGAGACTTGTGTTCAGAAAAGGTAATTTGTACACTTCAGGGGGAGTTCCTTACAGTTAAATTATTCAATTGCAACAGAGTTGGTTGAATAAACTGCTTTAAAAGTGCAAATAACACCTTTTAGATGGAGTGTAAATTCAACAGCATTAGTATTTACAGTGAATCTTGTAGCCTGAACAAAACTGGCTGAGTTCTTCAGAATTAGAAAGAGGCAACTCACACCCCTTCAAAAGGAAAAAAGTTATCTGGGCAAATGAAGTAACTTCATTTAGGGTCAATGCTCTGAGGTTGGAGCCAGTTTCACCTGCCTTCTGTTTGGGGTGGTTGTAATGCTGGCTGGGTAGCACTGATGCCTGTGTCTGGCTGTTAACTGATGGGCAGGCTTGTTGACACCCATCAGTTCAGTGACTAAATGTTGTAGCTTAGAAGAGGAGCAAGTTTTTATTAAAAATTTTTGGAGTGGAAGAATTTGGAGTGAGTCCATTATGGTAATCAGGAAGTCTTGATCAACATAAAAAAGTCACACTGAGTTATTTGTTTTCATTGCTGTTATTTGTTTTCATTGCAAGATCCGTTTTGAAATTAAGAATCTTAGAAGTTGAGTTACCCTTGCTTGCTTTTCAGTTCCTTTTTGTATTTTTAAGAGGAATTTTGCTCTGTAGGCTACAAGTGTCTATCTAATCTGTTATTAATTAATTGTAAAGGTATCTAGACACAAGTTCTTTCTGAGCAGAAGTGTGCATTGCTTTGGATGCTGACACAGTCAGGTCAGCTTTAATGTGTCTGGGTTGTCACAGTGTGGAATATTGGACTCTGAGGCTTGCAGGCCACTTAAAGTTGACTTAATTACCCCTCCAGCTCCACACCTGGACAATTGTCTCCAATGCTGAAAGGGTCCAAGCATTGCCTTCCAGCTCAGCACCCACCAGGTTTGCTTAGCTAATGCACAGTCATGTTATGTTTGGTTTCCTGCAGCCACCCATCCCAGCTGCTGTGGCTTCCCATGGATGCTTTCCTCTGCTATGTATCAAGGTAGGATTAAGAGCTAAGGAAACATGCTAATTACTTAGTGGGATCAGCATCTTGCTAATGAGATGGGGTGCTGCAGTCAAACACTGGTCTGTAACAAATCTGCCTTCAGATAATTTGCTCAGAGCAGATTTTTGTCTCAGTGAACTAGATAGGTTTGACTTGGAACTATCACGTTATTAACAGCATTAAGAGGGAGGGGCTCCCATTGTATTATCAGACAAAACCCTCAGGGACAGGCTCCTAATCCAATGAAGTACAACAATGAACTGTAGCCATGTGTGGCACGAGTCTTCCAAGGGTGTTTGTTTCATTTGGAGAGAGAGGCAAATCCACAGGTGGTGATCTGAAGGAGAGGGTGCAAATATTTCTGCTCGTACCTTGTTGTGCTGCCGCCAGGTGGAGGATGGGCCAAGAAGTTATGGCTCCAGGCCTTGATCACAGCAATCAATATTAAGGAATGAATCTGAGAAAATGTTTATCTTAAGCGAATTTTGAGAAATTACTTGTAACTTCAAAACATAGTTATGAGCTTCTCCGTGGTTTGACAGAGACAGATGGGGATGGGGGGGTCATTGTCCTCCACACCTCCAAAAGATTGCTGGATTCCCAGTGTGCCTGGGTTATGGAGATTGGGCTAAAAGAAAAGGAGGAGGCCCACATGTTGTGAAAGTGTTAAGAGAGTTGTTACCCAACTAGCTCATTAACATCCATTTCCAGAGAGAAGGCAGGAAAAAAATCCTACTTATAAGCAATATTCCTGTAGAAAAGTCTAGTTGGTAACACTGTGTGAGAGAATGTAAATCCCAGCAATGCAGGAGGACTTTGCTGAAGAAAAGCAGCATTAAATAGCTTAACACTTGGAATTTGGTACATATGGGTAGTGAGTTACACACCACAGAATGGTGCTGTGCTGGTGATCTTCAGGTACTGGGGGTTTCTGTCCCATGAGGAAACATATAATAAAGGAACACAGCAGTAAACTCGTGTCTCTTTCCTGAATCTGAAATGACAGTGTCAATGCTTCTTAAATGGTGGGGGGGGCGGGGGGGTGTTCACATGGTAACAAAACATAGTCCTGGAGGCTAATAGTGCCTTTGGGTTTTGTGCTTTGGAGTGCAGAGGTGCTGTTGTGATGGGACAGGGGGTTGCAGTATGGAACAGGTATCAGAGCTGTTTTAGTGGTTGCTTAGTATTTTTAGCAAAGGAAACAATTGCAGCAAGTTTTCTTTCCAAACACCTGCCTTTTCAGGATTGATACCATTTTTGTGTAGCATTTCCATGTGTAAAGGAACTTAAAGAAATATCCAGGCTGTATGCTTTGCTTTTAGAGCTTCCTTCCAGCTTCATGAGAGTTGTGCGACTTCATATTTTGCAGAGTGCTTGGTTCTCAGCTACCAAGTTCTTTATTTTTGTGGCAATGGTCAACATTCTCATCAAAGGAGTGGGTAACCTCAGCTAATTTAAGGAGGCAGCAGTATTTTCTAGTGGGTGCTCTCCCATGGGAATGTCCTTGCATTGAGGTGATAAGTCAGAAGAGGAGTTCCCCAGATAACAGTGGCTTCTCCTTTACCATATGAAGACAAGCAAACGTGGGTTTTCTGGGCACGAAATGTTCCCTGAGAGAAGAAACACAAACTTGTGGAGCAGTAACAGGAGCGGGAAGCAAAATGAGCAGAGAACGTGACTTAGCAGACACGAGGTGTAGGGTTGGAAACAAAATATGAAGGGAAGTCAGCAAGGATTAAAGAACAACCCCAGTATTAATGAAGACTGAGAGGCAATTGCTGCCAAGAATACAATTTCTCTTGCACTCAGGGGGAGACAAGTACCCAATGAATGATCAACCTGAAGGGTGGTGGTTGATAGGTGTATTAATGATGATGCCTGGAAGGGAAGATAATCATCCCCACTGAGAATGGCAGCTTCCATCAAGCACAGAGAAAAAAGTAATAGCAAGGTGTGAGCCATTTATTGGAGGAATTGTCCCTTTTAATTATCTTTTTATACCCTGATATAGAAGAGTGCCAGTGCTTGATATTCTAATGCATGAAGCTTGCCCTAGAGGCTGCAGAAAACTAGTAGCAGAATGACTTGGGATTATCTCAGTGCACTTGTGTTCACGTTGCATTGATGCATCACAACTGATATGTAGTCTCATATGGAGAATTCATAGATGATGAAAGAGTCTCCCCCACCCTTCAGACTGCTGCTGAGGTGCAAGGTAAGAGAACCAAGGCCTGCAAGTCACAGCAGAGCAGAGCCACGAGTGGCTGGTAGTGTCCCCCAGCAGTGGTGGAACTCTTCCTCATGCTGTTGAGACCAGGAGTCTCACAGAAGAAGTCTCTTTTCAAAAACAAACCAACCTAAAACCCTCACAGAAACCAACTTACAGAAGCTGGGAAGTAGAAGCAAAGCAAAAGTGTGGCTGTGGGTGGGAATTAGGCTCTCCTTAGACATAGGAGTGTTTCTGAATAATGTATTTTGCAATTAGAGTGCTCCTTCAAATTTGATATTTATTTCTTATTTATTATTTATTTTATTCATTTATTATTGTTTTATTTATTCACATGGAAATGAAACTTGAGGCAGGTCATTAAGATGCTTAAGTGCTCTCATACCAGTGCCAAGGTGTTTGAAAAACTCCTGGGTGTCTCACGGGGCTTTTGAGGATCAGTTCTGTAATGTATGTAATTTTCATTACTGAAGTGTGGTGTCCTTCTGTTCTGATTATGCAAATCCTGCCTATTGTCCTATTTTAGTTAGATTTTTCAGCATTTATTTGTTGTGTGGTGTTTTTTTAGAACATACCAAAGCTCAGTGTCCATCAGGAAGTGCATCAATAGGTAACTGTTCTCAACACAAGGTGAATTACACCTACTAAACCTGCCTATTAGCCTAGAAAGTCTCACTACTGGGACTGAGGAATGGGTTGTGCAGGACTGAAAGTTTTGTGTAATTCATATATATCCTCATTAATATTGGAAACTCATAGCATGACCATTCATTCTATATGGGAAAACTTTTTGCAGGCTTCCCCAAGGAGCATACTTTTGTTTGTGTTCCTTTGTGTGTTTATCTGTGCACATACATAGATGTTTACAGTTATTTGTGAGAATTATGGTGTGCTTTTTTTCATGTAGGACTGCATTCTCTGCTCTGCACAGCAGGGAACCCTGACATCTAGTGTCCTGGAGCCCTTTACCTGCTGTAGTGAGAGCTGGGGTGCCCTGATGACTGTCACACCTCGGCAGAGCTGACCGTGTTGATAGACTATTTGGGTATGAGATGGAGTCTCGTGTTACTCCTGAAAGCTGTTTCCTTGCTTTGTGTTTACAGGTCTGCCCAAATGAGCTTTAGAAACTCCCAGAGTGGAGGTGAGCTGGCTTAGGGATGGCACGTAGCCAAGCAGCCTAATGCTGCTCTAAAAGTTGGTGCTTCCTTTTGTTCTTGTAGAAGTCCAGTCCTATATCAAAGCATCACAGCTCTGCTGCCTTTTCTCCTCTCTCTTACCTGCATTGGATGCCTTTATCAAAATTGCCTTTCTTGCAATGGAAAATTTCAATTTCTCATACATACTGGAGCTTCAAAGAGAGCACAAGAGGATGTGTCTAACCAGAATTGTGTAAAAGTTTCCTTGAACTTTAAAAATGTTTGTAGGTACAGCTTAAAAATGGATGTTCATCATAATCAGTCATAGACTGTATGAGAGTCCCTCTGCAGGTATGTCTCTGCATCTCATGGGCAAACTCCTCCCAGAGATGGCCTGTTTGTTTTTAAAGTTTAGGAAATCATGATGTGTTTGATAATTGGGAATGCGGAACCTCCACGTACTAGGAAAAAATCCAGCTCTGTGGCTGTGCTTTGAGGCTGTGCCCTTCGTTCCCAGCATCAGGGCACCTTTTTTGAAACTGGCACATCCAGAGTTTGATGCTTTGGTCTCCCAGTAACAATGTTCTAGTTACTGTTTTTCATATTCAAGTAGGTAGTAGGCAGCCAGAATGTCCAGAGAATTATAAAGTACTTGTATTTATCTTTATAAAAAGAATTCCAGTGGATTCATGGGTGTATTTATATGACTAAGATCTGTTAATAAGAATTTAGTTCCTCCCCTGCTAGAACTGAAGAATCATTCCTGGGTTATAGAAAAATAAGAGGAGGTGGGAGAATTCAGTTCAAAAGCAATTCAGTTTGCCTTTTTCCCCCTCCTTCCCTGGGTCTGTTGCTAGCTTTGGTTATTTCCAAATGCACAGTGTCAATCTCATCAAGTTGTTTTTGCCCTGAGTAAAGATGGTTGCCTGGAGAAAGTCAGTTTATTCTGTTTCACATCTGTTTTTTAAGAGGTTGTTTGTTTACTTTCAGGATGAATGAAAAAGGCAGCATTGTTTGGCTGGTGGTGTGTGCTGCCTTACATAGGATCTGACCATAGCTGCCTGTTTTTCTCAGAGCTCAGTGCTGTGGGGTTTTTTTAACACTTTGTGTGATTTTGTATTAAGCTGGAGGGGTGACCAGGGCAGGGACACACACCTTTTAAGTGATCTCTGAACTGCAGCTCAGATCTCAGTCTTAGCTGGGTTTCAAACCCTGCAGACTTCCTCAGCACTGTCATTTGTGTCTTTAACCATTAGACAGGGAATAAATGGGAAGAGGGTGGTGAGACCCTGTCCCAGGTTGCCCAGGGAAGCTGTGGCTGCCCCATCCCTGGCAGTGTTGAAGGGCAGGTTGGATGGGGCTTGGAGCAGCCTGGGCTGCTGGGAGGTGTCCCTGCCCATGCAGGGGGTTGGAACTGGATGATCTTGAAGGTCCCTTCCAGCTCCAAAACTTCTGTGTTTCTGAGTTGCCTTTAGAAAGGCAAAAACGCTGCTCTGGTACTGTCAGACTTGCTCCTATTTTGCACAGACACAAAATACTCAAACGTCCAAAGATTTGTCTTTTCTTTATATCTTTGAGGAGGAAATTAAGCCCAAGCTTTTTATCTTCCTTTTGTATGTATATTTTCTCCGTTTCCTGCCATATACCTAACTCTTCCCCCCATTTTGCTCTTGGTGTGTTTATTCCAGTTTTCTTCATCATCTTTTAAGTCATAAACCCTAGTGGATTTTGCTTGATTCCTGATACTTTTTTTATGCTGCTTAAACATTGTGTTATGGCAAATGCAACAGCTGATTGCACATTTTCCACATCTGTAATTTTCATGCCGATTGCCTATATAAAAAAAGCTGCCATCTAGACCCCATAAAGATAAATGTTAAATTGAAAAGCTGTTTGGATCTTAAAGTTTGATTGCAGTAACAAATGTAGAATGCAATGCAAACACTTGTGAAGTGAGCAAAAATTAGCACACATGAAAGGAATGTAATGTAAATAATTATAACATAAAATGAAATGTCTCTGGTGCTATTTTATTTTGTCTGGTTAGGGTGAGCTTTTCATAACCTCCAAGAAGAATTTAGATTTCAAATTCCATGTGGTTGCTTGCCAAATATTTGTACAACAACTATATTTAATATAGTCACATTTATACATGGTAAATGCTGAGTTTGTTGCTGCATCATTTAGTGTAACAAATACAAGGTACAAGAGGTGAGTAAGTAGAAGCTCAGTATGTACTTTCCTTACTCATGGAAATGAGTAGATGCTAGAGGCAATGTGAATATTTCAAGTCAATCACTAGTCCCAGCAGCACATCTGGAGAGCCGAGACTGCACCAAGTTGTGCTTTTGTGTCTCAGTGCCATACTCAGAAGGAATTGCCTGGAAAGCAGCAAAATAAAAGAGCTTTTTTCTACATCTTAATTTTTTTCCCAATGGACCATGTCCAGCATGGCTTGGAAAAAACTTAAAATTTGAAAAAAATATTGCAATATCAGCCATACTTCTCACACTGCTTCAGAGTGCATGATATGAAACCATGAAGGTCAGCATTCCCACACCCTCAAAATCTTTTCCAAGCCATTTGTAATCACGCAAAGTGTATCTATTTGAAGGTTGAGTTACGTATTGGAGACTTCACACTCCTTTTGAAAGGGTCTGTAGAAACAATGACTGTATCTTCCTTACACTCTGGTATTTATTCTTTCCATTGTGTATCAGCCTGTAAGATGAAATTCTGAGTTACTAGAGATGAATAAAAATACTACAGGCAGTGGACTCCTAATAGGATGGTAAGTGGTTTTGAGGCACTGCAGGGCAGCATTGGTGCTCGTGTGACAAGATGCTGTCAAGTAGGTTTCTTTTTGAGGTAAACGTGTTCTTTGTCTCTTGATGTCCAATTGTGATGGGTGTTGGGTGAGGTCTGAAGTTCAGACTTCCAACAGCTGTACTCAACACAGTGGTGATGTTATCTATTTAATGAAATTAATTCTTCTTTACCTTTTTGTTTATGTTGCCTTATGAAAATGTTGTTTCAGGAAGCTTTTTTTGTATTTGAAGCATGTCTGGAACACATCAGAGAGGTTTGCATTCACTCATGTGCACCATAGGCCAGTTCTTGTTCAGTTTGCTCTCAACCTTTTATCTTCTTTCACAGAAACCCTGGTAGAGGAATATTCCCATTGTCTAACTTTGCATTTAAGTAAATACTTTAGCTTCATTGCTTTCATTTGGTTGATTTAAATACTTGAAGATATGTTCAGTTAAATGGAAGCAGTAAGCTTAGCTACTAAGATCTTGTAGGACTGGAGTTTAAGGCCATGGCACTAAGTGAAGCTATTTATTTTTATTGAAGAAAATGGTCTTATGTAAAACATCAGCTATAACAAGTAGTGTCTTTTAGATCAGCAGGCAGCTTTGGCTGTGTGTGGGCTGAAAGGAAGGCTGCTCTTTGTGGGTTTGGATGCCAGTCTAGGCATCCATGTTCTGAGCCTCAAGCCCAGGCATGGATGCACCTTGAAGCAGTTCACAGGCTTTGGTTCCGTTGCCCTTTTGTGCTGGACTTCATGTTTCCAGGTAATCTCTTCAGCTGTGCAAATAGCAGCTGAGGTGAGCTGTGCTGCTGTCTGATTTCTGTGGCCCTGGGTCTGCTCAGGAGTCCTGCCCACACTCTGCCCCTGTCCTGCTTGTGCCCAGGGCTGGCTGCTGGCAGGCAAATCCTCTCTGGTAATCCAGCTGTGTCTGGCTGGTCTTGTAGTGCTGAGGGGACAAGGAGTTGCTGCCAAAGTTTGCTTGAGTTGTGGTTATTTTCTGTCTGTGACCATGAAGAAGCTTATGTGACTTGTTGCACTGAAGGCCTGTGCATCCTGTTAGAGCAGGTGATGGGAAAGGCCACACTGCCCATCTGCAGGAACCCTGTTGGAGCTCAGTATCTCCAGTCAGTGAGGTACATGGATCCACAGGAGTTAACAGAAAAAACAAACAAACAACCAGCAACCCAACCAACCCCCTGAATGCGGAGCTAGGGTCTCAATAGCCTCACTTAGCCAAGGTGATGGGAAGGCTGCACCTTCAGTGCTGTTGCCACGATGGGCTGAACACCTCAGGGACCTGATGGACCATCGTGGGGTCTGTGGGGCCATTCCTGTGACATTACTGCCTGAGCCCTTACCTGCTTGAGGGACTGGGGAAAGGCACCCAGAGCTGTCCCTCTACAGCCTGTCTCTGCCTGTGCAACACCTACACAGGCTTCTGTGCACACTTGTATTTATAAATGCCACATCCAGCTGTGTTTTTAAGAAGCTGTAGAGGAGTTAAGAAAATCCTAGCATCGTGCAGCTTTATGTTATGTGAACTCACACAAAAGGAAGGCTGTCCTCACTGTGCTGCTGTAGCTCTGCTCCAGCCTGGACCTGTGCATCAGCTTCACATGCTGCGAGACGCACAGACCTTGTGTGCCAGGCAGGAGGAGGTGAGTGCAACCTGCTGCCTGCCTGAGCTCTGGACATTGAATCCTGACCAGCCTTGCTGTGCAGGCTTGGCTGAAGCCAGTGTTCAGGGGAGGGTCAGGTTGCCCCCAGCCTCAGGGCTGCAGCCAGCAGAGCAATTGCAAGTGGCTGCTCATGGAAGAGGAGCTGCTGCTCCCTGGCAGTGCTGAGAGGCGGGTTCATTGGCGCTTCAGACTGTAGGAGAAGCAGCACTTGGTTTTCCTTTACTTGGGTAGAAATGCTCATCAGTACAGGCACAAGAATATGGTAAGAACCCAGCAAAATAGAAGTATAACTTAAAACCTGACTTGTGACACTCATATTCATATGGCTGAAAACTGGGAGCTCCTACTACCTGAACTTCAGTGAATGCTCCTTGGAAATGTCAGTGAGTAAATGCTGAGTTTGTTGCTGCATCATTTAGTGTAACAAATACAAGCTGCATCATTCTGGAGGGAATATTGAGATTGGTCTTGGATTAACAGGCCTTTTCCAAAGGAAGGAAACAGGGTGTGGCTTACTCAGATTATTTCATATCCATTAAATGAAAGTAAGGATTAATCATGAAGTTAATTTCCCTGTTTTGCTTAGTTGTTGTGTCAGCTCTTTCCTAAGCCTGGCTAGAGCTTATGAAGCATCTTGCCTGTGCCAGGACTATCTTAGAACTTAAAACTCTCCTTGTGCCAATTCATACCTCTTTCTTTAATGCTGATGATGCTTTTCAGCTACAATAGCCTCTCCTCTCTCCTGGGAAACACATCTTTCAAGAATAAGAATGAAGTATTTTTTTCTGTTGTAAATAAATGAATGATGATGAGGATGGATACTTCCTACGTGTAGTTTAAATATTTGAAACATGAAATTTTGCTCTGCTTTAGGACACAGTGGCTTTATTCAACAAGTTATTGCCTCAAGGAACTGAGGTTCATCACTCTTTATAACACTTTTTTCAGCCTTTGAAATGCACCAGAGGCACCACTGTGGTGGTTTATTGTGCTGTGAAGAGTGATCGATGTTTATAATTCACTTACAGCAATTGTGATGTCTCAAGGCAGCTTTCAGCACTGTTTATTGCAGTCACATCTTTCAGAATTTTGGTTTCTGATGCTTTTTTTTTTTTTTTTAATAAAAAAACTCCCAACAAAAACACGAAACAACAAACCAACCCTAAACCAAACAAAACCCCCAAATAAACCATCCTGGCTGACAAAATCAGGTAGTCTCCCTGTCTGGACTGTTCTGCCCATAGGAAAAGGCAGCATTCATGTTGATTTGCAGAGGTGAACCATGTACTGGCCCAACACCACAGGTCACATCAGTTGCTACAGGTCACATCAGTTGCTTCAGGTCATACTGGGTCTGCTGCACTAGCTTCTTTTACTAAACCTTTAGCCAGTTTCCATTGGTTCTCACACTGCTTCTGATTTAAAGGAGGAGTTTTTTCATTGGTTTTTGGGTTTCTTCATTTCAATCTGAGGCTTAGATTTACTGATGGAATTGATGGTATGAAGTTCATACTGATGGTATGAAGTTTGAAAATACTTTCATCTCGAAACCTTAAAACAACCCCCCCCCATTTCTAAATGTCTTCATAAAATGCTAGAGGAGTTTTCCTTAATTGTCTCAGTTTTTTTCTCATATCATTTTCAAGTGGAGGTTTACAAATCAACTAAAAATTTTTCCAACCAAAGGTAATAAAAAAGGGATCAGTCAGATCTTACTGTTGCTAAAGCAAATGTTTTCACTTGCTCCCTTCTGTCATGCTGCAAATGTCCCTGGGTGCCTGAAAAGTGCCCAAAGTGCTCCTGAAAACTGGTGAGATGAATGAATGGGCCTAATTCAACTAGTTCATTTTCTGTTGGCTTTCCAGGCCTTTTCCACCTGACCAAGAGGAGCTTAGATGACTCCTGTTTTTAAAAGATTTGAGTGTTAAATCAGCTACTGCTGATCATTCCCTGTTAGTACCTAGAGAAAAGGCAGAACAGTTTCCCTGTGCATTGCTGAGAGCCTCCAGCCATCAGAAGGGCAGGATGAGGTGCTGGGACAGTGCCAGTCCTGACCTGCCATAACAGCACATCCAGAATGTTTGCATTGGGTCAATTGATAGTTGGATCTGGAAGCTCCTGGTAGATCATCTTCTGGTCATCTGGTTGGAAGAAACAGTGAAATGTTTCCTTGCTTGGGTGCATGTTGTCAGTTTGCCTCATATAATGGGAAGTTAAAATGTTGTTATTCTGGATAGCTCTAATACTGGCTGGAAATGAGCAAAATTAGACTGACTCATGCTCTCTGAGCTTCCTTTCAGAATATTTGCTTGTGATTTTCCTAATAGCACTACTATTTATTCCTGCTTGCAAACAGTTGCTTTTGCTGTGTATCTGAGCAGAGGGAATGGAGTTTGAAATCTTTTCCAAAGCCAGACATCGCCCTCTTCTGGATACTGTGTGAATAATTGCATTGTCAGAAGCCCCCAGCCCCCCTTGGAGCATCAGGGCCATCCCTCTGGCACGGTGAGTGTCAGCCTTCCTACATCTAATTCCATTACCTGAAATGACTGAGTCACTTCTAAGCTTTGATGAAATGTGAAAAACTGAATGGAAAATACCCAGTGAGAGAATCATTTTTGGGGTGACAAAATTATTGAATTCAAAGCATTGTCTTATCAAAGCTTCTGCATGCAAGGGGCTCATCTGCTGATTCATTAGAAGGGTCAGATATAATGGAGCAGTTCTTCATGTAACATTGTTTGTAGCATGAAACAATCTGTTCATTTACCTCCTTTCAGCAGATGCTTCAAGTAAGAGAATAGTCATCTTATAAAAGGTTTAAGATACTTTAGAACATGAAACGTACACTATAAATAACCTTGAATTAATCAAATTGGGTTTTAAATCTTCATATTTGAACATTTTGCTGAATAACTAGCTTTCTTTTTTAGAATGACCTTTAGCTTGTGGACTAATATTTGACTCAGACTGTGTTAAGATCTGTTTCTGCAGGGGAAAAAAAATGTTGCTTTACTTAATAGAAGTGCTTAGAAGATGGTGGAAATATTTCTCTGAAACATCTACTCTTGAAACCTGCCAGGTTGTTAAACTTCTGAAGAGCATGGTCTTTATTGAGCGGCCTTCAATAATCAGCTGAAAGAAATAACTGCTTTAACAACATCATTTTATACTGAAAAAAGGGGGGGGGGAAAGCCCCAACACTTGAGCAATTCCTTCACTCTCCTGAGAAACTGCATCTGTTTTGGTCACTATCTCCAGTACCACTCACAGAGGTTTCTTCTGCTATATTGTAATTTGGCTGCTTTGCTTCATTTTGATTTGAAAATATCTGGCATTTTCAGACTTCCTGTTAAGTAGTAAAAAGTATGTACTTTTAAAAGCTCCCAAGGGCACTTAAGTATATGAACTGATTCTGTTAGAACAAAATGCTTCCACATCTGACCCTGCTCAAAGCAGCAGTAGGAAGGAGGGTGGGAATCAAGTAGAAGAAACAAACAAAAACCCCCTCGTAACCACATTTCTGATTTTGTGACCACAAAAATGAACCACATTTCTCCTTTTCTACTGGGAGCAGGCAGCACTGCAGGTATTGCAAGGCAGTTTCTGTACTGGGCATCTCTAAAGATACTTTTTAAAAAACAAACCCAAACGCAAAACTGGGATCCACCACCTTCTTGTGCTTCAGTTTTACACATTGAGTGGGTCAGTATCTGGGGAGAACATTCTGCTGCTGTGACTGCTGATGCTTGGTACAAGTTTTTTTCTCCACTGATTACCAGGAAAAGGTATGTTTAATTTTGCTTCAAGACAGTATGAACTATTATAATAGGAAAGATTTTCGTGCGTTTTATTTGTTGCAAAACTCTCTCTTTGCAACTTCCATCTGCAGGGACTGCACTTCTTGTAGCTGATCAACCAGTTGCAATTTCACACTAAGTTTCTCTGTGTCTCTTAATTCGCCTCTTCTACTTGTTGTTGTTGTTATAGTTATTTTGTTTGTAGCAACTCTTTCTGCAAATGGAATAATAGGTTTTAATGAACCTCTTCTAATGAGCATCACGTCATGAATGGATGCCACTTCATTTTATGAGCTGAGTAAGTTACTGCCAGTGAAAACTTTGACACCTTGCCCTTCAGTCTTGTCTTCAGCCTGATGTGTTAAAATTATCTAATAAATTATATCCATGCTTAGGATGTAGACGGACAAGGATGTTTAGTGAATAATTTTTATTTAGAAGCAACTTTTAAAACTGCATGTGTTGTTTTATAACTTACGGGTGTTATTTTAATCTAGAAAGTGATCCTAACCAAGTGGTGCAGGTTCCACTTCTTTTTTGCTTAGCAAAAACCCTTGGTAACACTGTGCAGGGAAATACTGTGCCACTGTCAGTGCTGTATCAGCCTGGGCTGTGATAGTTCAGGATGGAAAGTTGTGAAGGAGGCATGAGCTTGTGTCTCAGGTTCATTTCTTATTCTTTTCTCTCTGTTTGTAAACTCTGAACTTGTTCCTTATGCACCTTTCCTGCCTCTGAGATGTTAGGAGAGAGATTGATCCTGAAATGCGTCTGGTGTTAATTGATTATATTCCCACAATAAGGTTTCTGTGCAGTAGCTGGGTGTCTGTGTGGTTGAA
Organism: Chaetura pelagica; assembly: GCF_000747805.2. Taxonomy (NCBI): domain Eukaryota; kingdom Metazoa; phylum Chordata; class Aves; order Apodiformes; family Apodidae; genus Chaetura; species Chaetura pelagica. Next base: position 1,591,176 of record NW_009952486.1, on the reverse strand, counting down.
GAGTAATGAAAAATAATGAGAACTTATGTTTTATCTAAAGGCACATATCTGGAGTCCTCTAAATAGACACTGAGTTGTGGCCTTGAGGAAGGAAAACTACGTAGTTATTAATGAGAAGTGCTGAATAAGTTAATATATGAGTGTGGGTTCAGATGAGACTAGTGAAATCCTCATAGTGTCTCTGGTGTATGTCTGAGCTAGAATTTTGTGCACTGACTTCCCAACTAAGGTTTCATCTCAAAAAGGCAGCTTTCATTAGTCAGTGACTCAAGCTTCTATAAATATGCCTTCAATAAGGCAGACTAGTGCCATATTGTATCAGTGTCTGAATAACAAGAGCGGGTGAGAACTGAGTCATTTCAGTGACTCATCTCACGTTAGAGAGCCCTGGTGGCACACTCTGCAGCATAACAGCTCCTTACCACTGTGTTTTGGAAGGCAGCTCGTGTGAGAAGCGTTGCACTGATCAGAAAAGCAAAAGGTACTTGGCCTTGTGCATAGCAGAGATCAGGTCTAAGCTAATTCTTCTCTTCAGTGGTGAGTAGCCTGTATTTCACAGCCATCTGGCCTTGCCCAAGGCAGTGAGCTTATTGATTCACCTGCTAAGGAAAAAATTAACATGGAAATTGATCATCATAAGAGGGGAAACTTGTGCTTCATTTGGCTACTGCAGTGCCTCTAATGCCACGATGAGTTGCCTGCCATACAATGCAAGAGCCAGTTTGCATGAAGGAGCCACCAGCAGTTGTGGTTTCCTACCTGGGCAATTCAGGTTGTTACAGCAAAGAGGTAATTCCTACCCTGATTATGTACAAAGCTGAACTATTTCACTTTGAATCATTTTGCAGTTTAGTGCAGACCTGCTCGCTCACCATATATTGAATGCACCTTAATTTATATGGTAGTGCCACATGGTGGCTGGTGGAACATCAGCCTGGAGAAGAAAGCAGCCTTCTGGTTTGCTCATGTTACTGGCATGGAATAACACTAGCACTTGAGGCAGAGCTCCGGTATGTTTTCTTACATGCACCAGCCTTCAGTTCAAATTAAAGACTACAGTCTGAACCACCTACATTAATAACTTGTCATCCTTCTTTTTTTATTTTTAAAGCCTCTCTTGTAGCCAAGCCTCTAGCTAATTATACCTTCTGAAGAAGCTACACAGATTAGTAACAAAGTGTTCACCATACGTTGAGAAGGTAGAGACCAACCCAGCACTGCTGGCACGTCTGTGTGTGTTGTGTTCTTCTTACTATGGGTGACTCACTCTTGGCATTTAAGTTCCTTCATTTGCCAAGAGCATTCCTGTCTCAGCTAAAGCAGGTAGAACACACCAGCTGTGTCAAGTTTGATACCTGCTGCCTTTATTTTTCCATGTGCCTTTCTCCCCAGACTAAGGAAGCTGCACCCCCCTGAGCAGCCTCACTAAAACACTCAACTCACCCTTTGCACCTCAGAGAGTGAAACCTGGTGTGACTTAGGGAGGAGAAACAATGGGTTGGTGGGAGGCATGTTTAGTGCCAACACCAGAGAGACCCATGAAAGATGGTACTGAAGTGGTGTGGCTGGAGAATTAAGAAACTCCTTGTACTAAAACAGGATTTGAGAAGTGAGGCATTGGGCCATACAGCAAACATTCAAGAAAGCTTTTCTCGCCTACAGCAGTTGAGTATTGGCTTGGTTTTAAGGATATAGGTAGATATTCAGCTGTTTGCTTAAAAAAAATCCTCTTGTTACCCTTAGCCCTTAACTGGGCTAAGAAGTTTTAAAGCTTGCAGTTCATTTATCATGCCTAAACTGACCCCATTAGGCTTGTGTGAGGAAACTTTCTATGTTTACTTCCTATTTCAAGTTTGCCTCACAGTTCACACAGCTCACCTCAGAGGAAGGGCATGCAGTGCTGATTTAAAAGACAAACACACCTCTCATTCTTTGCCCTTCCCTCTCAAGGCATGACCTTCATTCTGCTCAGCTCTGCTGTAGCTCACAGAACAAGGCTCTGTGCAGGATTTCTCAAGTTTCCTGAGCTGCCCCAGGAGCCTGCTGGTTTTGTTCTTTCCATGGATTTCTTCCAGCCATCCTAGCAGGTGTTAGCTTTGTCCTGTAGAAGCAACCCACGTGGATCTTTGTCATCTTCCTCAAGACTAAAAGATTGAGACTCTTTTGTAGACCTTAAAGTTCTTTCAGTGGAACATTCACATACTGAGCTGTCAGATCTCAGCTTGTGCCTGCACAAAGGCACAGCAATATAGTATGCCACAGCTCCACATTGTTATCTGCAATATAATCCTAAATATGATGAACTCTGTATTTTTCCTTTCCCATTAACTTTTAGGGGGCATAAGATGTAGCATTAAGAAAAAATACTGCTTTGATAATAGCTCGTTAGTGAGGCTGAGGGGTCAGATGTCTGGCAAGTAGCTGTATAGCTCATGGTAACATCAGCATTGTCAGAAGCCTAGTGTTGTTCTGATAGATTTCCAGTTAATGCTAGGTTTGAATTTTTGGTTGCATTTTAAGTGAGCCTGAAATTAGTATGCCCAGTTTACCATTTAGGTAAAATGGAAGCCAATTAGCTTTGCTTCCAGCAAATAAAACATTCTGATTTATTTATACTGAAAACATCTTTTAATATTTTTGAGAAGTACAAAAATACCCTGTGCCACTGAGAGCTGCAAAACCTGAATTAATAGCCATGCTTTTTTGAAATTCATCTCGCAAATTTAACAGCCTCTGCAATTATGAAAACAGAACAGATTTACCTACTGTAACTTTGATCACAGCCTCCAGTACCATCTGTCATCCTTTTGACTAGTGAAGGTGGCATCTTGCCCTGCTCCTCATCACTGTTCTGTGTGGCCAGGGAAGCAATGAGAAGCACCAGAGACGGTGGTGTCTGGAAGTTGCAACCTGCTTGGTAAAGTTCTTTCCATCATTTTTATTAATAGGCCTTTTATCCCACTCCTATAAGGAATGATTCCACTCCCATTAGGCATTAAAAATTTGAGCCTGCCATGAGAAACAATTTATTTTCTTCTCTTTTTTTTTTTTTTGCCTGAAGAGCAAGTGAATGGGGCAAGACAGCTGCTCTTGCTATGGGCTGAAAATGTTTGTTACTTCATTTCTTACAAAAAAGTAATCTTGATTAGGAGATGTTGTACTGCAGTACAACAGAGTGGTAAAAGGTAAGGAGAAAGGAATCAGAAAGGATCCAAGGAATAGCTCCTGGACAAAGAATGGTTAATGGCACTGCTCTTCAGCCTGCAGGGCAGTGACTGGGGGGATGTGGGAAAGGAATGAAGGTCAATAGGATTGAGAGTTTTATAGAGAGAGTGAGTAAGAGTCATCATTTGACCTCTCCTATAGTCATAGTTACTGAGCAGAAAATGAAGGCTGATTAAGAAAAGTGTGGGTTTTTTTTCCTGTAAAGCATCATAAAGCTTTGCAATGCTCTGGCACAGAACGTGGCAGATACTGAGTCTGTACAGATTCAAAAGACACAGTCATGGAAGAAAAATCTACCTGGGTTTATTGACTCCTGTGGTTAGGGAATCAGTGAAATGTAAGTTCTTGGAAAGTTGGGAAGTATCAGAATATGATTGAATCACAGAACTCTTCAATTTTAAGTGACTTTGGAGGTCATTTACTCCAACCTCCTGCTCAAAGCAGGAACAACACTCAGACCAGTTTGCTGCAAGTTTCACTTGTCAGATCTTGAAATCCTCCAAAGCTGAAGATTCTGTAACTGCTCTGGGGCTCTGTTGAAGTGCTTAGTTCTCCTCATAGAAGAGTTTTTGCTGCAGTTTGAAAGCAGTCTTATTCCCCCACTTCAGTGCAGAGCTTGGCTCTCTCATCCTCTGCAGCCTCCTCTCAGGTACTGCTGAGCCAGTGTTACCTCTCCTGGCTCCTCTTGCCTCCAGGCTAAACAAACCCAATTTCCTTTCTTTTTATACCCTTCTCTACGCATCTGTTGGTCATCTCTGATAGGGCTGATCTACCTGGACAAGCCAGGCCTTGCCAAGCACTGTGGTGGTAAAGCACACTTGGGATCTCTTCAGGAATCACTATTGTGTGAAGACCTTTATTCTTACAGCCCACACCAGGAACAAAGTTCAAGAATGCTGCATTTTAATTACACTTGTTGTTGTTGTTGTTTTATTTTTCAAAACAATGCTGGATTGTAACATGAAATGCTGTTATGGCATTTTATGCTTGGATCTTCAAAATGCCAAACTGAAACGTGTCTCAGGGGTGTGGTTACTGTTAGAAGTGTTTGCTAACAATCCACAATGGCTGCACTAATATATGACACACTTATTTCACAATGTGCTGTTCTACTTTCAGACATTTGCATAGGACAGAGACTAATAATTTTAGACAAAGGTTGTAAAAAACTTAAGGAAAACACACAGTTATGGTGTGTATACTAAACTCAAAATAAGGTGAGTGCTTTATATTTCTTTTTAGAAATCACTTAATGTAGTGTTGATAAATAAAAACTTTTCTAAGTTGCTTTTCTTTTCTTGTGGGATACTTAACCACTGTGTGTCCCTGGCTGTGCTGTGCATGCCCTGCTCTCTGACAGCATCAGCACAAACTCAGACTTCCTAGAAACGGGTCTGTATGGTGGGGCTGGCTTTAGCTCAAGGATTAAAGGCAGGTACTGCTGCAGGGTTTTGAAGTCTCCTTCCTTTCCACTTTAAAGAGCATACAGTCTGTAAGGATGTATAGTCATAGATCCCAGGATCTTCAAAAACTGAAGACAAATTGGGGCAGGTGGTTGTTGGGTTTCTTTTTGTGTTTCTTGTTTTTTTTTATTCCTG
>NW_009952486.1:1581817-1586183 GCF_000747805.2 Chaetura pelagica | reverse complement strand
TCCTGCTGCACTGAGTCCTGTTAACATTAAAAATAAATCTGTTCTCTGGTTAGGCAATATTTGTGTCTGCTCTAAGAGACCTGTATCACAGTGATGCTTCCTCCTGTCAGACTGCTGTGCAAACTGCTTGTGAGTGTGGATTCATCCTGTCAGGGAGCACAGCTTCATTCCCATCTCTGCATACACATTTGCAGTTCACATGTCTTCCAGAGCTGGCTGAAACTCAGTCCTCAACAAATGAAACACATTCTGTAAAATCCCTTCACATAATCTATCCAGAGTCTAACTAAAACTTTACTGTTGAAATATTAACCTACTGCTGTAAAGGCACCTTTTAAAAAAATATACTGGAAACTAGAGGGGGAAATAAAGCTGCATTGATGTGATGTAGTGTGGCTAGTATTCTACCTGTAAAGGAATAAAAATGGGGAGAAAAAAGTAATTCTTGGAATGTTTTCTGTGTGCTCTAACTAATTAGTAACTTCAAGGAGGGCAGCATCTCGGTCTTACACTGTCTGTGCTAATCAGGCACATGGGGGAGAGAACATACAGGATGTTTTTCTGTGTTGATCGTCCTGAGTTGTAGGATCAGGATTTCTGAAGTTGTTTCAAAGCGTTTCTTCGTGTAAAACAATAATAGAAAAATGTTCCTTGATCTGACCTTGTTCCTTCAAACTTTCAAAGATGTTGCCCTAGGTTGAACTGCTCAACGCTGCCAATTTCAAAACTTGAAATGGCAAAGTCTGCTGAAGCTCTCCTGGGGAAATAACCCGTTTCTGTGGGTCTAACAGCAGGCACTGGCAAGGAGCTGTCTTACTTGTTTGTGTTAGTCTGAAAGCTCATTTAAATTGCTTACATATCTGCTTTTAATATTTGTAACTGGAGAGAGCTGTGCAGGCTGAAGCGTGGCTAAAAAAGAGATGGTGCCGCGTGGGGAGGTTTCTAGGATTCTCCTAGTGGAGCTCCCCTTCAGTGACACGTATTCCCAAGGGCATCAGTACCCAGAATAGCTGCTCTGAAGCAGGCCCCCTTGGAGAGCTGGTGGCCAGGCTCCAGCAGGCTCTGGCAGGGGAAGCTGGCTGGCTGCTCCCGCGCCCAGGGCAGCTGCTGCACCAGCCCGATGCTGGGAGCGGCAAGGAGCTGGCAAGTGGTACCCAAGGGGGACTTTTTGTGTCTACAAGTGTGTATTCTGTAGTCCTTGTGTGCAATTGAGTTTTCTGTGGGCAAACGTGGACACAGTGTTCTTTTATACCCTGAGCATGGACACAGTGTTCTTTTATACCCTGAGCTCCACACATACAAGTGTTTCATTTGTTCAGGCTTTTGTAGAACCCGGAGATGACGGATAATTCCTCTTTCATTTTCTCTTAATTCACCAAAGAAAATACTGTACCTCATCCCTGCCTGCAGACACATTAGAAGTATCACAGAACCAGCACACACATGAAGGGAAAAATAAAAATAAAAATGATTGGCCTATTCCAATTTGAGATTTTTTTATCTCTGAGTGTGTTTGGGTCACTCTGCACTTCAGGGAGCTGCGTGCTCTTTTGTGAGCTGAGCTTGTTACAAGCTGAAGAGTTGTGGTGGAAAACAAATCATCTTTCAAGGTAGTGTTGTGGTTTACCTAGTTACCTTGTCCCAGTCATAATTTGCATTACAAAAATCAACAAAAGCTGGGGAGATTGAGAAGGGCAGCAAAAGGAATCCTGTACCAGAGTGGTGTCGTAGTAGGGGAAAATGAGAATATTGGAACAGTCCAGTGTGCACAGTTCTGTATTAACTGACCTGGCTTGCAGCCAAAAAGATATTAGTGACTTTAAAATAATAAATAAATAATAGTGAAAAAAACACAAAAAACCAATTAGTGTGTGCTACTGAAATGGCTGTAGAAAGAAACTTCTGAGACCTGACGGCCCTTTGATTTGAGCTCCTATATCAAGTATTAGCATTAGTTCACTCCCTTTAGAAGCACTAAATTTGTTCTGTTTAGGCATAAATGAAACAGAAAAGCAAATGCTGAGTGGGGAGGAAAAGGAGGAGCTTGTTGGATGTTGCTGGGGTGTGGGGTTGCCTCTTAGGCAAAAGGTGTTTTGATGAGTATTTCCAACCAGAGTCCTGTGGGTTTATTATTCAAGCCTCTGTACAGAGCATATTGTGAATCATGTTAGTTGGATTGTTGTGTTAATCTTGACTCATTTCAAATAACCTAATCTTCAGGGGATGCAAGGAACAGTAACATACTCTAAATATTGATGCTTTTGAATATTTAGGGCACTACATGACACCCTGAAGTGGGTTTGTTTAAAAGTCCCACTCTCTTAAACAGTCACAATGTCCCTAAGTGTGGCTAATTCTGCAGATGGGGCTGTGAAGCTGTGCCCATTGCAAGTAGCTCAGTCCCTTGCTCTTATCTGCAGATAGCAGATGAGAATATCATGGGTGCTTTTTCATGGGCAGTTTCTCTAGAAGTTGGCTTGCCTGTTGCAATGTGCATCCTGTGTATTTATTGACAGGGCTTTTTCTCCTGAGAACTCCCCTTTGGATAATGCATTGCTCTCCTTCCATAAGGTATAGCTTCAAGTGTAGGCTTGCAATGAACTGGTCTGTTCCTCCACATCTTTAATGCCACGAGCTGCTGCAGCCCAGTGAGATGTCACTGCAGGCACCTGGCAGGCAGGCTGGCATCTTCCTTGGCAACATCTGTGAGTCCTGGATTTACAGGTAGTTCAGGACAGCCAGCTTGTCGTGTTCTTGACACTGTGCTCATGCAGCTGCTTCCTGCTGGCTCACACTGGGACATCTGTGTAGTAGTGGTGTGGTAGTTTTGAAGTTGGTTTAAACGGGGAGGGCAAAAAGAAACCAACCAAACCTCATGGTGCAGCTCTGCACATTGTCATTTTGCAAATTCCTCCAGTGACATTCCCCAAATGCAGCTAGATTGCAATAGTTTTGCAGCCAGGTGCTCCCTAGCATTCCCAGGGAGTGGGATTATCCGTGACTCAGGAGCTCACTTGTGATTTCTTTCTTATCTCCTCAGGTTCTCCTCTAAGCTTGTTGTGAGTGTAAATCATCTTGTTTTAACCTTGGTATCTCACTGCTTCAGTCAGCAATGCATCCATGAAATAACCAGCTGGAGTTTTGTTTGTATTTACCCTGGGGAGAGAGGTGGCAGTGGTGTCTTCATTAACATATTGGCATATTTATTGACATCAGTTGTCTTCAGTCTTGTCTGTTTAATTAATATGATTGAACCACTGAACATCTAGCTAATAATTCTGGGGCAAATATTCTAACTAATGTTGTAACTAAAACTGAGTCTAAGCCCCTTATTGTAAAATCTGCCATTTTGGTTGCCAAAATAATTAAATTACCATTAATGTACAATTTTTCCTCCATCCAAAATACATATTAAGCTGGATTTTCATTAAAACAATTAAGGACAAAAAATGTAAAATGCCTTCAAAGTAAATGAATGCTAAGAAAGGATAATGGAATTCCAGCTTATTTGGGTATAGAAAAGATGAAACAAATTATGGTAATGTCAGATTTTTTATAAGGCCTGTTGAATAGCAGCTGAACAGAGTTCATAGCTAGGAATAAAATGGGTGATTAATATGGACACATGGTGTAGGAAATACTTCTGAGCTGGTTTTATTTATTTGTAGCCCAATTGAATGCTTCTCTGAGAAGATGCCTTGCATTAATGAATTATTGGGTAAATTACTTTGTATTTCTGAGTTAGGTCAGAAATATATATTAAAGCATAAAAGCATCTGCAGCATCCAGTGAATTGTGGTATCCTGGCCTATAGGCAGGCACGGTTTTGTTTTTTCTCAAATGCATTTCTCAATGTATTACATTGCCCATTAGTTTGCTAATGTTTGTAAAACATCTTGTGGTGACAGATATGGCTTTGCTTAGAGACTAGAAGATGTGCAGGCATGAGTTATGTTTTGCTCATTTTAATGAATTTGGCTGATACTGAGTTGCTGTTGTGTGTGTCTCATCCCCACATACTAAGATGTGCATGCAGCAGGTTTTTTTCTTGGCTTTTGCATTTTCAGCTGCCTTGTCCAAAGGATGAAGGAATTTATCTCAATATTGTATATTATATGATGTAGTTATTAAGGGAATAAATAGATGTCAAATTAAAACTAGCAATTAAAAAGTTAGCCCAATCTTAAAGAAACATAATTGCTTTCCAAATACCTATGATAGTGTGATTCACTAACAATGTTACTTTATTAATGAGGACAGCAGCTGTGACCTGATACCCAGAAGCCCAGAAGGGTGACTCAGGCCAAAGCACTGTACTTAGTCCTTGTCTGCAACTGTTTCTAGGCTGTGTTCCAGGTATTCCTGC
>NW_009952486.1:1551298-1581511 GCF_000747805.2 Chaetura pelagica | reverse complement strand
AATCCTGCTGCTGCTGCTGAGATTTTGTGCATCTGAAGTAGCACAGTCTTGGGCATTTCCCGTGTGGTTTGATCTGTTGTTCAATCATGCTCAAGCCTTTAGCTTTGTATATGTAACTGTCTTCTATGTTTGTTCTCCATTAATGGCATATTTGAGATCTTTAAGTTTAGGACAGTTGGGGTATTGTCTGGTGACTTGTCTGGGGTAAATATTTCCACAGTTACAGAGGAATATTCCAAGCATTCTCCAGGCTCTGAATTTTTCTTTAATAGTGAAGGGAGGAGACAAAATCAGAAATTTAATCTCAAGTAAAATCTTGAAGTTTGCAATTCTACAAAAATTGCTTGAGAATGCTGCTTCTCAAGATGAAAGCAATGATTTTAGCTGGGATGCACAGCTGTGAAGAGACTGGGGATGTCTGGTACAGCTTGAAGTTGCCTCTTGTCTTGAGAATTCTCACTTGAGATAATAATTCTGTCTGATTATAGGCAAACAAGTAGAGTTTAAATCTGATATTTGCAAGATAATCTGTTCTTCCTGAAGAACGAGCCAAGCCCTCCATTGATGTAGTAATTCTTGCAATGTTTCAAGAATATATATGACTTAAAGAGCTGGATGGGGGAAGCACGAGAGAGCTAGTGACACGTGGCTAAAGTTGTGCAATGATATGATCAGTATTTTTTAAAATGTCACAAAGACATTCTAGTTCTGCACAGTTCAAACTGAAAATAGTATCCATCTATTATCTAAGTGCTATTCTGGTCACATGGTCCAGAGGTTGTGGGGTGGGTTTGAGCTGTTCAAATCATTCGGCATGTAAAATGGAATAAACCTAACATTAATTTCACATTCTGTGTTCTGGGAGTAATCAAGTCTGTAGGACAGTCCAAAGTGCTGCTTAATGGAATTTGTGTGGTTTAATTGTGCAGAATAATTTTTCTTCACTAATTTGTCACAAGTGTTTATTATGGCACAGTGTTTAGCTATTGAAAATTGTTGCTCTAAAGCTTTGATTTTTCTGTCTGAGACCATGGAGTTTCTGGGAATTAAATGTCTAATTAATTAAAAGATGTGTTAAATAAAGATACCAGAATCAACCAACCACAAAAACCCACAAAACCAGCAGTGCTACTTAGTGGCTTAAATGTCTGACACTCAGAGGGCTGTGCTGAAACGATAAGGGGGTGAATTTGTATTTCATGGTCCATGTGGATATTTGAAAACAGTTCTCTTCAGCTGTTAGGATAACTGAATTATTTAAAATAGCAATGTTACCTGAATAAGCTCACTTAAGGATATCTCCTATGCAGACTAAGGAAATTTGTACCTTCTGTTTGGAGTACATAGATAGAATCACGGAATGGTGAAGGTTGGAAGGATCTTAAAGACCATCAGGTTCCAACCCCCCTGCATGGGCAGGGACCTCTCCCACCAGACCAGGCTGCACAAGCCTCATCCAACCTGCCCTTCAGCACCTCTAGGGATGGAGCAGCCACAGCTTCCCTGGGCAACCTGGGCCAGTACCTTCCTGCCCTCATGCTGAAGAATTTCTTCCTGATGTCTCACCTAAATCTCCCCTCTGTCAGTCTAAAACCATTACCTATCACTGCCCTCTCTGATGAAAAGCCCCTCCCCAGCTTTCCTGGAGCCCCTTCAGGCACTGGAAGCTGCTCTCAGGTCTCCCTGGAGCCTTCTCTTCTCCAGGCTCAACACCCCAACTCTCCCAGCCTGGTTCCAGAGCAGAGCTGCTCCAGCCCTGGGATCACCTTTGAGGCCCTTCTCTGACCCCTCTCCAACAGCTCCATGTCCTCCCTGTGCTGAGGGCTCTGCAGCTGTACACAGCACTCCATTTGGACATATTTGGATATAAAAGCAGGAGCTGGGAGCAGGTTCAAGCACAGTATATCTATATTTGAATTTCTTTGTTACAGGTTTTTGCTGAGGTGGTTGGATTGCATGAAAACTTGGAAGCCAATTCTAAACCAGATCGGATCTTTTGTCAACAGCACCACAGTAACATTTCTATAGATTTCACTTCTAAAATGAAATATTCTAATGAAAAACATGTGGAGAAAGAGTTATTTTAGTAGGACAGGTAGTCAGTGAGTTTTTACAAGCTTCTGTGGCTTTTAATACATCTTTTGCTTTGCAGTCCAGGCATCGTTGCTTGTTACAAGTGGATTGAAGCAGCACAGATGCTGTTAGCTGCAGGTCTTCTGCAAGGTTTCTGGCTATTTGGTGTTCTGCAGATCCTGTGTCTCCTCTTGGTCCTTCACAGGTATCATTTTGTGTCACGAACAACCTTGGGCTGGAAATGCATTACTGGACTAGCTTACAGAGTGAATAAAGTTTAGCTTCCCTAAGGATTGTGCTCTGCCCTGGGTATTTCAGGAGAAATAACTGTAACGAGCCCATCACACCTCCTGAGGGATAAAGCAGCTCTGCCAGCAGGGTCTGCTGAGCCCCTTGCTTAGTAGGTGCTTCAAGTGGGGCCATAAGCAGCCACACAATTGCATCTCAGACTCCTGCTGGTGTCAACAGAGCACATTTCTGCCCTGTCTTTGCAAAGGAAAACTCCACTCAGCCAACATTGTATCTGAGGGGGAGAACATTACTGGTTCACCTGGCTTGTCCCAGGTGTGCTGCTCCTCCTGCACTTGGTGGCGTTTGCTGCAGGGAGATAAATGCAACCATGTAGCTGAAACAGAAACGTATCACATGCCTGTATGTGCAAAGGAAAAAGAAGCTATTGACCATATTCACATACCTCTGCTTTTCTTTATGAGCAAACAAGCAAAATCCTTGGAAAGGTAAGCAGAAACAAAAGTGCAGTGAATGGCAGATAAAGTGTTGCTTCTCATCCTTTGTGGGCATGCTAAGTGCCTAGAGAACTTTACCTTTAAATACTTAAAATTGTGCCCATTTGTTAACTGAAAGTTTGAGTTTCTTTAAAGAGAAGATGATCCCTTTTCCAGAGTCACATGCAGTGCAAGGGAGTTTGAATAGTTTGCACATCAAGTAACAGGGCAAAAATGGCACAAAACAGATTCCAAAAAGGGGCCGGAAGATAAAGGTGTGGGGAGTTACTGGATGTGTGTCTGTAGTCAGAGAAGGCAGTAATAGAGAGTTTTGTTAAAGTGATCAATTTAATACAAGGCTTGCAAAATTATTTTAACTTGGGTAGGATAGAAATCTTATTTAGGTAGGTTTCCTTTTAACATAAGTTGTTTTGCATAGTGGGAGGAGTTACTGAGAGCCTTGTTTTAGCACAGTTCTTAAGCCTAGCTGGCTTGACTTAGGGCTTAAGTTGCTTAGCAGAAACCAAGGATGCTTCTAATAGTAATATCAATGTACAAACAGAAAAAAATAATTTCTCTTGAGCCATAGTACAGAGATTTTCTCACGATGCTGTTCAGCTGCCAGTTATGGTTAATACTCAGTTTTTCATCATGAGAGCCAGTAAATTAATTCAGCAGCCACTGGTGTTCAGCAGAGGCTTCATTTTGGTGAAGAGGAAGGACCTTCCAGAAAAGCTGGTCACAGAAGAGAACCTGCTGGGGTGAGTTTCTGAGAGAGGCAGAGGAGCTTCGGGGAAGAAGGGAAGAGTCTCTGTGAAGCCTTAGGAACAAATTTTACTTCTATAAGAAATAGACAGTGGAGAATTTAAGTGAAGTAGTTACTGGAATTGAAAGGCTCACTCTGTAGGGCAGTAGAGGCAGATGCCAGTGCTGTGGGGAGGAGCAGGCTGCTCAGTTCTGCTCTTTAGCCTGGAAATCCTTCAGGCTGCTTGGCATAAAGTATCTTCTACTTGTCCCTGAAACGGAGTGGCAAACACTGGCAGGGAATAATATTAGGTTAAATGACTGCTTCTAACTAGATTAAGGGTAAATGGAGAGTAGGTAAGAGAAAACAGATACGTGCATCAGGTTCTGTATATTAAGCTCAGAACACAGCAGGGATAAAATTAGTATTGCAAAGGAAATCCACACAAGCAAATGTACATCAACCAAGCTGAAAATTAGAAGCAGGTCCCTGTTAAAGCTTTGGGGTGTCGGAATAAAATAAATAGCAGGGAAAATAAATTGGCAGCTTCAGAAGAGAGCTACATATCACCATGAAAAATATTTCAAAAATGAGATTGAACATGACAATACCGTACTGAAAACTGAGGAATTTTTTGGCAACCCTTTTACAAATGTTTATTTTTGTTCTGAGTGTTTTATCACCGCACGAAGGGCCATGAACATCAGCTGATGAGCGTCTCGCGGAGGGGCAGGAGGTGCTTGCAGGGAAACAGACCCTTCCCCTGGCTCCTCATCCTCAGGTAGGGCTGGGGGCCCTGCCCTGGTGCTCAGTGGGGGCACCAAGGGCTGGGGCTGTGTCTCCCGGCTCAGAAATGGTCCCATCTCAGGTGGCAAGAGTGAAGACATGAGAGTTTTCAGCCAGTTACGGATTTCTTGGCAGAGATTCTAAGAGAATCCAAAAAATTAGCCTTAAAACTATAAGCTCACTTTTTGGGCACTGAGCATGAGGCAAGTGGAAACCTTAAACTGTTTGTTGAGAGAATTTATTATTTTTTTTTTTACAAAAATGAGGGCATCTTTGAAATAAAGGGTGAGAGGAACATCAAATAACGTTGTGAGGAGAACAAAGCTGATCAGGATAGTATCTAGAAACAGAGCTGCTCCTAATCAGGCTGGAGAGATCAAAAGGAGGTTTTAAAAGCTTTGTTCCAACAGGGAATGGTTTTCATGTCTGTGGGATGCTTGCTTGGTTAGGTACTTGGGTGGAGAGGTTGAGGCTCCCTGGGAGGGCCAGGTGAAGGACGTGGGCTTTAGCCCATGGGACTTCACTTGTCACTTCAACTGCAAGTCTTGTTTGCTCTGGTTTTCTGGAATGAGTAAATAAAGCATCTTAATCATGTGGAGACCCACATGTTAACTATAAACGTAAGAATACAATAAATAGGAACTAATGGCTTTGCCTACTAGTGTATCCCACAATATTCAAGGAGAACTCAGGCCTTCATTTAAAACAAACAGACCAGCAAGTAGTGCAATGTCATCTGGGGTATGAACTGCAACTCAGGGCATGTAAGTTGTGGTGATTGTGCAGAAGCTGGCCTGTATGGCACTGTTGTATATTGCTTGAGTGATCTGTTCATTCCTTGCTCCAATGGAAGGAACAGGAGTCTCTGCAGAGAAAAATGGATCTTGGAAACAGATAGTTCACCAGCTGTGCAGGTTATTGGTGTTGTCAGGTTATTAATGTTGGTAGGATTTGGTGGAACTGAACGCTTACTGTAACAAGCTTCCTCTGATAAAGCCCATGGGAGTTCTTCCCAATAATTTCAGAGGGACCAGAGTCTTTGTATTTAATACTTCTAGATGGCAAACTCATTAGGATAAGGATTTGGGCATTGTATGTCTAGGTCTTCTCATGCACTGGCATCAAGTAACATACTGTAAGTATCTTGCTGAGTAGACTTTCCAATGCTAGAAACTGCTATCCTGGTGTTCCCAGTTCTGTCCCACTTAGTGTATTTCTCTTATAAAGCAAAGCCTTTCTTCTAAGTTAAAAGCTCAATAGCCTGTGCAGTTACTAATTTTTCACTTTCTGGTGTTCAGTCAATTGTAAAGCATTTGAACTCATTCTGCTGTGATGTGAATGTGGGCAGACTTTATGCTGTGCTTACTCATTAGGCCAACTTCAGGCTGTTTTAGAGAGCTGAGGAAGAGAGTGAAATAAAGATAGGGTGGGTCAAACAGCAGCTTGAGCACATGCTTAATGTAAACTATGGAAATTAGTCAGTTACCCTGAATAGAACAGGAAGGGCTCAGATGAGTTTAGGGGGAGATACTGTTTTTTTCAGTTATTGTTATATCTGGAGAGGTCAAAACAAAAACTAGAACCAAACTGAAAATTTGAACCAAGCACATGAAAAACCCCACTACACACAGTAAAAGGTTCCTGAATATTATTATACAGGCTGGTCAGTCTCACCTCTGTGCCTGGCAAGGTCATGGAGCAGATCCTCCTGGAAACTCTGCTAAGGCACATGGAAAATAAGGAGGTGACTGGTGACAGCCAGCATGGCTTCACTAAGGACAAATTGTGCCTGACCAATCTGGTGGCCTTCTACAAGAAGGCTACAGAGGTGGTGGATGGTGGCAGAGCAAGTCATGTCATCTTACCTGGATTTGTGCAAGATATCTGACACTGTCCCACATGACATCCTGGTCTCCAAACTGACAAGGCATGGATTTGACAGATGGACCACTGAGTGGATAAGTCATTGGCTGGATGGCTGCACCCAGAGAGCTGTGGTCAATGGTTCAGTGTCCAAGTGGAGGCAGGTGATGAGTAGTGTCCCTCAGGGGTCAGTATTGGGACCAGTGCTGTTCAGCATCTTTGTTGGAGACATGGACAGTGGGACTGAGTGTCTCCTCAGCAGGTCTGCTGATGATACCAAGCTGTGTGGTGTGGTTGGCACCCAAGAGGGAAGGGATGTCATCCAGAGGAACCTGGATAGGCTGGAGGGGTGGCCAGTGCCAACCCCATGAAGTTCAACAAGGCCAAGAGCAGGGTCCTGCACCTGGGTTGGCACCAATACAGGCTGAGGGGAGAATGGCTGGAGAGCAGCCCTGAGGAGAAGGACCTGGGGGTGGGAGGAGATGAGGAGCTGGACATGAGCCCCCAGTGAGGGCTGGAGCCCAGAGGGGCAATTGTGTCCTGGGCTGCATCACAAGAAGTGTGGCCAGCAGGGCCAGGGAAGGGATTCTGCCCCTCTGCTCTGCTCTGCTCTGATGAGAACCCCTGGGGGGCTGTGTAAAGCTCTGGTGCCCTAAGCACAGGAAGGACATGGAGCTGTTGGAGAGAGTCCAGAGAAGGGCTACCAAGATGATCCAAGGGCTGGAGCAGCTCTGCTCTGGAACCAGGCTGGGAGAGTTGGGGTGTTGAGCCTGGAGAAGAGAAGGCTCCAGGGAGACCTGAGAGCACCTTCCAGTGCCTGAAGGGGCTCCAGGAAAGCTGGGGAGGGGCTTTTCATCAGAGAAGATACTGATAGGACAGAGGGTCATGGTTTTAAGCTGAGAGAGGGGATTTAGGTTAGATATTAGGAAGAAATTCTTCACTTTAAGGCTGGTGAGGAACTGGGATGGGTTGCCCAGGGAGGTTGTTGATGCCCCATCCCTGGAGGTTTTTAAGTCCAGGTTGGATGAGGTTTTGTGCAACCTGGTCTGGTGGTTCCCTGCTCATGGCAGGGGGGTTGCAACTTGGGGATCTTTAGGGTCCCTTCCAAGCTTAATGATTCTATGATTATTCTATCTAAAATTAAAATTTCACTGGCATTCATTACAGAATATGTATGAATACCTATTAAATTCCTAATGCATCTTTCATAGAGGAAGAAACTACTGCAGGCTGGGTTACTGCTTTTGGGTACGTTTGGCACTAGAACTCTTGTAGACCTGAGTGAGCAAGCAGTGGCATCAGCTCTGAATCTGTGTGGTTAGAGCTTTCAGCAGCTGAGAGCCTCCCTGGAGACATACTCCTCAAAACTGGACTTTTGAAAAAATAGCTTCAATTGTCTAATAGATTAATTTAGCAGACCAGAGTGTTTCCTTCTTGATCTGCCATGATTACCATCTAAAGAGCATCTTTCTGAGTACTTGTATAACTTATTCTTCACTTCTCATCCAACTTGTGCATGGATTTAAAAACAGAAGAATTGAACCAAGCTGGCAAGACTGTTTGTATAATCTCTGCCTCATATACTGGCGATGATTGAGCTGCTTGATGTTACAATAGGTTGGAAAGTTGTTTTCTGGAACAGTTTTATTTTCTTGACAGGTATTTATCTGTGTGGTGTATTTATGGCTGTTAGAGAGTTTGGGCTCTACAATACACAAGCACCTTTTAAAACTCCACTGTTTCTTCAGTGCTCTGTATTTGATATCTGCTAAAAATGAGACATTATTTGAATGGCTGTAAAGCTTCTCTGGAGCAGGAGAAGGCAGCTTTGTGCTGGTTGTAGTCCAATAGAAGAACCACTTGTCTTAAATAATTTGAATGGCTGTAAAGCTTCTCTGGAGCAGAAGGCAGCTTTGTGCTGGTTGTAGTCCGATAGAAGAACCACTTGTCTTAAATCTGTATTTCTCTGAATTATCTTAATTTGTGGAAAAGATACTTAACTTGAAAAGCATGTAGATACCAAGTGATCGTGTTCATGTCTGGCAGTGTTGTCTGTGTGTATTTCAAGGTGTGGGTGCTTCAAATTAAACCTTCCTTCTGGAATGGGGTCTTCTTGCTGAGGTGCCTGATCCATGCCATGGGCCCATGTGAGTTGGGGTTACAGGCTCAAGCTCACCAGGGAAATGATGTGATTTAGACAGACAAAACTATTTAGGAATTGCCACATTAGGACAGATTCTGTGTATTTCACTGTCTTAGGGTGGTCCTGCCTCAGGTTTATGTTTAGATGTTGCTTTCTTAAAACTAATACTGGTTAAGTACCTGTTGATGCAATATCCAAGCACTACAGGGCAATTCTGTGGGGGAATGGAGAATGTTGGGGCTTTGCTCTAGGTTATAACTGATTTGACTTATGTTGGTATGGAAGGTTAAGCTGAATAGGTAAACCTGAGTGCACAGCTGCCATATGAAATTCTCATCTTGCTTTCCTGTGTAGCAGGAATTTGAGTGGCAGGTAAGTGGGGGTGAACAGGAGGTTGTAAAGTTCACTGTTCAGCTTTAGGCAGACAACTAAGCAAAAGGGAGCACCTTAGGGTATTCTGAGATGAAAGGCAGTCATTTGCAAATCAGTCCACACCAAAGATGATAACTCCTGCTTTACTGTTTTGTTTTGTTTTACCAAGTTAGATTATTTAGCAGCATTTCTGACAATTTGTGCTTCTCTTTAGCCTGAGGAACTTCATAGGTAATGCTGTGATAAGCAGCATTTGGCTGACCACCTGCTCTCTCTCATTCTGGAAATAATACAACTGGCCATGAAACAGCTATGAACTGATCACTTGACCATGGCAAATGAGCTGCCCTCATCAGTGTGTTCTGGTATATATTTAACTTCATAATGTGAGCAGATGGTCACTACATTGATTCATGAAGCAAGGGAGGAAGCTTGGCTGTCTTGGTAATGTAAGGCCTGAATGCTGAGCACTGGAGTGGGGCAAGAGACAGGGAAGGGCAGGAAAAAAGGGAAATTTTTGTGGTGTGGTTGGTTGTGTTGGAGGTTTTGTTGTTCGTTTGGTGGTTTGTTTGGTTTGGGTTTTGTTTTTTGTTTTTGTTTGTTTGTTTCACAAAGGACCACTGTGGGCAGGAATAAAATAAAGGCAAGTTCATCAAGCCTGTACATATGGTCATTTCCCTGGAGACAGAGACTGTTAGTGCACAAGAATGAGGCTGCTGAAATATTTATACCACTGACAGTGCTAAAAAGGGGCTTGGAGGGAGATGGGAGAGCAGTAGTTTGTAGAGTTGTGAAACTTCTTGCTCTACTGTTGCTATTAATGATGACAAGTCTTTTGAGGAAACTGCAATAGGAAAATGTAACATTTAAGTAACAGGTCTTCAGGAATTTTTTTTGCAAAGAACAACTTTGTTTTAATTGTTTCCGCATTTAATAGGGTATAACTGGAGGTTTAGGCAAGAAGCTGATTCTGTATTACCTATTTAGCAACTATCTTTGTTGGCTGAACTGGGGAGCTCACAAATTCCCATCCTGGACCATCTCAAAGGAACAGCTTGATTGGTTATTCATTTTGTAATTTTCACATGAGAAATACTGTACACAGCTAAATATTCTCTTGAGCAAGAATTTAATCTCCTACTAGGGTTCCTGTTTCTCCAAGCTGCTGATTAGCTTTGCTGTCTTATCAGTTTATGTCATAGTATGTGACTATAAATTGACTTTGCAGTGAAGAGGGAATACGGTTCGTCTTCACAGATGCTGCTGTTGCCATGGAGATAAAAGGACCAATGGCCTTTTCTTGGTTTGGACTGTACTACAGTGTTCATACAGAGATGGTGCATTCGAAAATGCAACATTTGGTGCTTTAATGTTTCTGTCTAAATATCAAATGAGAAAGCATATTGGTTTTTATTGGTGATGAAGTTTAATAATAAATACAGATTTGGGACTTTTTCTGGAAGCAGAAAGCAAGCCTGCCAAGAATGTGAAAACAGTGTGGCTGGTTTATGCTTGCTGAACCTCCTCTCTGGGAAAAACCTTTTGGCTTTACAAAATACAACCCTGTAGAGCCTTTGGGTTTATCTGATGCGGTGTTTGATGCTGGTTACATCACCAGCTTACTTGTCTCTGATGATCTGCTGTGGCTGATCTTGAATGAGCATGCAAAAGCTGTGAATGTGATTTTTTTATTTTCTTTTTCTTAAGAAAGAGCTTTTCTACCTCAGATTGCGTGAAAGAAAATATAAATACCAAATCCACAACACATTCAAGGATGGCTTGCAGAAGGTGTTATTTGTGAGTACCTTTTCCTTCTTCATCTGTCATCACGTCTCTGATATCAGTGTTGAGGATTCCAGAAGTGGGAGTAGTGATCAGTTTATTGTTTGGTAGGTTTCTTTCCATGAACCATTTTTAGGGTGTTAACCTTTTTGGCAGATGAATGACCTGTATATTAGAAATGCACAGATGATGATTGGTTTTGTGCCTATGGGTATTAAAAAATGTAACTCTGTGAAGTGAATAAGCCTGTGTTTAGCTGCGGGGAAAAAAAACACATCACTTTGCATCCAGGAAATAATGCAGGATGCTAGGAATTCTGTCTGTGATGAGTCAAGGATCTCCCATTTTGTTTGAAATCTTCGTCATACTGAAGTGTGATTTGATTTTTAAATACATAAATACTAATACAGGGATATGGGCTGCAGTGTTAAGCAGTGTCACATCATGAGGCAAAATGTCGCTGTGGTTTTATTGTCGCTTCAGGTGTGCTCGATCAAAACAAAGATAAGATGTATTCGTTGCTTATTATTTACTTGAGCAGGTGCTCACACATGATAGTCAGCACAGCAGAGTTTAATATTTCATTCATCTGATGCAGTGCAGCAGCTCTTTGCACGAGCTGTCACGTTTGGCAGCAGAGCTGTGTGCTCATCCACTTGTAGGCAGAGGAATGCTGGAGTTTGCACGCTGTTTGTGCTGTGGGCACCAGGGTGTACATGGAAAGCACACCAGCTGGCTTTATTCAGCTGAATTCTAGTGGTTCCACCTGACCCTTACTGTGGGCTTTCTCCTAAGCCATACTGCAATGTTGTTCCACCTCAAGGAATAAGGAGAACAAAACAGAGATGAGTGTGCAGCTGAGCTCTGTCCTCTGCCACCCCCCCTCGCTGCCATCAGCGCTTTGCTTCGAATCCACTCTTTGGAAATGGCTGTACCTGCTGTTTGCACTTGAACTCTGGTCAAAGATCCTCTGCCTTTAGGGTTCCATTTAGGTTTGCCAGAGGATCACATTAAGCAGATGCAATTGTCATGTGTAGCCTTTTGCAGCTAATTCAGTAGTGCCTGCGTGGGTCCTAATCGGAGAGGCTGTGCTCCCCGGTTGGCAGCCCCATCCACATGCAGGCACAGCAAGTTCAGCCATTCAAGAAAGAAAGGGAATAGTGAAAAGAGTGTTGAAATTTGTTCTTAAGTTTTCTTTAGGCTTTTGTTTTATAGGGGTTGAAAGAACAGTGAAGTTGAAATGTTCTGAAATAAAAATAAACTCGGGACTGTACACGGGAAGGTGACATTCAAGTAAAAAAGTGAACTTCAAAAGCAGGTATGTGTGGATTAGCTTCCAATGGAGCTCCAAATGTTTATACAAGGAAGAAGCAGTAATGTTTGTGTTGGACTCCATTTTAATTTCAGTTCTGGGATTTGGGGATTTTGTAACTCTCAGCAGGGAACAGAATTTCTTACAGTGCTTATCTTGTAGTGTTAAAGATTTGCTCTCTGTAGGCTACTTTCTTTAGCAGTGATGTTGTGCTCTTATTTACAGAACCATCTTGTGCAATATTTTCCTCTATTACTGCTTACAGGTTTGATATCTTTTACCTACTTCAGCACATTGCTGTAGAGACGAAGGCAGGAGCTATGAATTCTGTAATTCTGTATTTTAACTCCTAATTAAGAAAGTTGTTGCACCTGGGGGCTTTTTTAGAACTAACACTCTAGAACGTTTATCTATAGAATCTTAATGTTCTTTCAACCACTCTGTTCTGTTACAGGTAAATGTAGAAGCTCTTTAATGCACGAGTAAGCTTTGGTATGAAAACTTAAATGCTATACTTCTGTCAGTGTTCTAGTAATATATAAGGACTTTTTCCCTTTAAATATAAGTTACATCTCTTTTACATCTAAAAAACAAGATTTGTTGTTATTCTAGAAGAAGCTAAACAGCAATGTCAAACTACTAGGGTTAGAAAAAGCTTTTTTTTGGATGCTGCACTGAATTGAACATACATAATTGTAACATTGTTTTAAGTAATAGGATTTTCCGTGCTGTAGATCTCTTATGCTGCATCTGTGTAATTTCATTCTTTGTACATTCCCCCTTCCATGAGCTTCACATCCGATATGTGTAGATGTTACTGGTTAGATTTAGGTTTACTATGATTGTTGCTTTGTGAAATTATAAATGTGGGTGTATTTTGTAATGTGAGTTGTAGTTTCTTGAGAAATTCCAGGACTTACTGTAATGATGTTGGAAATACAGAGAAGTGATTTAATCTAAAATGCCTTTTCCTTCTACCATAGGCAGCTTCATGTCTCTTTGCTCTTCTTTATTTCTGGGTTTGTGCTGTGGGGGGTTTTTTCCAACAGATTTTGAAAATGAATAGTAAGCACAAATGGTACAAGAGCATTTTATGTGCATTGTAAATTATCGTACATCGCCTTTCAGAATAGATGGCTTTGTAGTAAAGCTTAATCAAAAGGGAAATAAATGTTCCTAATTAGGAGTGCCTACATATTTACAATCTTAATTAAACTCACCCTAGTTACAGCTAACCCACTCCTGGAGGCTGCCTACAAGCTGTGCGTTGGCTGGGATGCAAAAGAATCACCCCTTGCCTGTTTGTGTAGGCAAGGATTTTGTTTGCATGGAACAAAAAACGTTTATATTATTTATTTTAAAAATAATTTTCTCTAGTGTTAAAAAGCATTGTGTTCTAGGATGGAACACAAATAACTGCTGCTCCTTGTTGGGTGTGCTGTGACAGTGCTGGGTTTGTTTTCCCGTGAGATGGCAATCATTGGCAGGCCCTTTGAATGGAGGAGAGGTCAGTGAAAGTGTATCTGCTCATTCTCTTGAGAAATCCAGCTGTGGATAGCTGAGTGGGAAATGCATAATGGGTAGTAGTATTCAGAACAAGAACCTATCACTTTGCATTCTTACTGCAACATGTACAAATACTGATATGTAATGATTTTAATGACAGCCAGCTCCTATATTGAGCAAAATTCAGTGGTCTGTTCTCTGGTCTACATGTGCTGACCTCTGAGAACTTCAGGTTTTATGGAGCATCTTTGATACCTAAGTGAAACTATCTCTGATTTTTATTACAGAAAAACCCTATAATGCTTTTCACTAGGGTGTGTGGCTGCTGCCTGGGAGAGGAGACAGAGGGAGATGCCACCATAGCAGGTCTAGAACAAATGGTTGTGCTGCGTTATGGTATTGGGGTGGTTTTCTTGACACTCAGACTGCCATGCAAGGTAATGGTGTTGATGTTTGTTTGCCATGAGTTGTCCTGTTACCCTCCCATGAGTTGGTGTCCAAGAGGCTGTGTACAGAAACCATCTTGTTGAAAGGAAATTATAGGGAAAAAGGTCTTCATTGTAGTCTTCTGTAGTGTGTGATGAGCAGGTGTGAACTGTCAGGTTTGTACATATGCAACCATAAAAGCAGTAACAGCCTTTAATTTAGTATAGTTGCCATTTTAAAAAACTGTGTGGGGAAAATACTGTAATTTAGAAGAACACTGGAAAAAGCCTAAAATTTGCTGTATGCCACCACAGCCAGCACTGCACATCAAGTGGGGTGAATCAGATGGAAAAAAAGGGATGTCTTTTCAGTGCTACTTCAAAAGCCAAAATCATGCTGTCCTGTGTATTTGGGGTGAAGATCTGAGTAGTGAAAGAAGTATCTTTGATGTCAAAACAGTAGGAATTTGTCCTTGCAAATGTGAATGAGTCATCTGCTAAATCTGCTCTTAGTGGACATGTCCACACACAACTACAATCAACCCTGGATTATGAGGAGCTTATCTGAGTTGCCATGTAAAGCTATCTGCTGTTTTCTCTGCTGGGGTGAATTTCTGAAAAGCAAATTGTCTTGTGGGTTCAGTCACTGTGTTGATTCTGAAAGCCTTTCTAGTGTATTAATATTAAACAAGTTAATAAGCAAACTGGAGTGGGTATCAGTCCGTATTGTCACTTTTATTGTTCATCCCCTATTTGGAGACCAGTTTGAGTATATTTCAGTTTTTATTTCTCATTACAGAAATGGTTAGATTTATTAAAAGAGAACAGCAATGACTTCACTAGTTTCTAACTATAATCTTGTCTAATCCCAGCTGCAGCCCCATAGCTCAGGATTGCAGCAGGAAAGAAAATGTTGAACTCCTAAATTAATGTTCTTCATCAGGATAAAGTGCTGAGAAAAGGAAGTGTTCCTTTTGTTGGCTTTAGGCATGAATCCAGTCAAACACATCATTGTTTGGTACCTTGGATGACATTGCAGTGAAGAGGTTTATGTGGGGGAGGAACGTCTCTGGCACTGGTGCTAATCTAAAGAAGGGGATGTGTTAAGTAGCACCAGGTGTACAGAGCACCAGAGGCAGCAGAGGAGACTGTGCTGCTGTGAATTTGTCCTAGTGTTTGCACATACTCTTTTGAATACAGCACCTCATGGAAAAAAGTACCAGAAAAATAAGGAAGAATACTGGCAGATGGAGGTGAACAGACTGGCATTCCACATAAAGAAGGGGAGTAATGTGGCTGTAGAAAAGTGCAGAGTTAGGATGAACAAACACGTTTAGACTCCTGTCATCAGCCACATCATTAACTTTAGAGAAAGACCAGTCCTGTACCAATACACTTGTACTGAGTATCCATGAGACAACAGCCTCTCAGTCTCTTCTGTTTGAAAGCTGATCATCTTGTTAGGAAAAAGTTCTAAAACACATTGAATAGCGCGGGCAACCTACATACAGGCTTCCACCTGGTTCAAATGAAAGAGAAACAGAAACAGAAGCAAAATAAAAAAGAACTGGATGTCATACCTTGTACTAAATACCATGTGCTGTTCAGAGTCAGGAGGACAAACTTTCTGCAGGCTGTCAAGATTTGGCTGGATTGATGTGGTGCTTGCTACTCACCAGCCTGCTAAGAGGATGTTTTTAAAACAGTAAGAGAGCAGCCTGTTAGAGCAAAAGTAATTCCAGCTTAATGGCCTGATACTCTGTTCTCCCAGGTTGTTATCAAACCACTACTGAGAAAATTGTCTGCTGACTTCTGGTGTCTTGTTGGTGATTGTAAGAGAAAATTAAAAAGAAAGTGGTAGCTTTATGCCCTGATCAGTAACCAGTTTCTTTGTACATCTAAGCAAGACTCTAGTACTGAAAGCATGGTAATTTCTGTTCTCTGATGGGTATGAAAGTGTTTTTGAAGTGAGTGGTTCTTAATGGCAAATGTAGTGGAACTTATGCAGAAACATAGACAGGAACAGTTCAACCTACTTGGGGTCTGCATAGTTACTTCCTAGCTGTTTTTTTTGTCATGATGATGATGTCCTAAAAGAGATGTGATTTCAGGATGTGATTAGATTTGTGTTGTTTTTACTGTGTGACTGGTCTGTTCTCAAAAGAACTTTCTTTAAAAACTGAGAAGTGGTTACCTGTCTGTGAGTACTTGGAGAGAGCTGGAAGTTACTTAGCCTGGAAGCAGGAAATTGCAGAGATTTCATGTCCACTGTGGTGTTGCAGGGAGGTTTCAGAGGCTGAAATTACCAGAAGAAGCATTCAGTGGTTTATTGTCAGTGCTGTGTCAGTACTGAAGTAGCTGTGTTCTATTTATAGTCTTAAATCAGCTTTTGAAGACCACAGAGAGATGTAGAAACGAAACTAAAAAGGGCCAATCATCTATGATACTGTGAGTGGGGGGAGTGATTACTTCTCCTCTGAATAATTTAAATATGTTCTTCTGATGTCTTTAGGTGTTATGGCTGAGCAAATCAATTCTGTGTTCACAACTTGTGTTGCAGGCTGATTGAAAAATCTAGCTATAGACTTGGGAGAAAAAAAAACCAAACACCACCCACACAAAACAAATAAACAAAAACACCAAAAAAAACCCAAAACACAACCAAACCAACCAACAAAAACCCCTCACATTAAAAAGGTATTTGAATCTTGAACTGTTCCTGCTGTGTTGCAGAGGAGTAAATGAATGGAAGTGCTGGTTTAGCAGGTGGTTGAAGGCACAAAATGCCACTCTAGATTGTGCCAGCAGAAGGTGTATTTGCTTTGGGTGAAGTTCATGTGCTGTGACTGAAGCTAGAAAGCCTGAGCCTCCTCTTTTCTCTGGCAGATCAGGCATCAGTCAGTGGGAACAAGAGGAACCAAAACACTGGGTCATAATATCCCTGAATTTTAAAATTTGGGCCAAACTCCAATCCTCATGTTTGCTTCTATAATGAGCTGGACAAAGAGCCTACCTTCAAACACCTTAAGCAATGGCTGAAACCTAACTTAATCTGTTGGGCTTACATCTTTGACATCTGAGATGTTTCTGTTGGGACACAGCAGTGACACGTGGCAATTTAACTACACCTGCACTGAACACTCACCCATTTGATCTACTCCATGCCTCCTCCTAAGACTGAGTGCCAGTGTAGTGACTACTTGACTAAACCTTTGGCACTTATTTGCCATCAGGGTGACTGCAATTTCACATTTCTACTCCACTTCAAAAAGAAACTCAAAGCAGTTGAGCTTCTAAGCAGTCTTGTGTGATAGGTGAGTCTTAACCTTAACTGCAGATGAGCAAACTGAGATTATAGGGAGAACTTTCTTCTTCATTGTTTGGATTCTTTTGGAACCTAGGAAAATGGAGTAGGACAGATTATGGAGCCTTGTGGGCAGATTCTTTTTGGCCTAGCCAGGAGCAAGCTCTGTCCAAAATACTCTGTGCAGCATAACTGAATTCAGAGGTTCTTTCATGTATTTACTGGATTATTCTCTGAAGAAAGAAGTACATACTGATGAGAGCAGAAAGATCCGTGTGGAAGAAAAGGCTGGTGGGAAGGGAAACAGGGACATGCTCATACTAATTTCCTCCTTTTGCTTTTACTGAAGAAAAGCAGGTCTTGACAAAGTGGGAGGCAGCGATTTTGTCCGTGCGATGGGTTTCCCCACCCGGTGTGAGACACGGTGCAACGCACACGTCTGGTGCCCTGCCCTGCTTCTGTGCCTTGTCTGCAGCTGCTTGTGTGAACACACTGTGGGGTTTTTTTCTGGGCAGAATATACAGCTTTTGTGTGTTGTAACTGCTTTTGTCACGGCCCGTCAATATTTTCAGTAACTACCTTGTCCATCTGTAGAATTGTTCTGGCCATCTTTCCAGGTGGTTGGAAGGTGCCCCCCATTGGTACCTGTGCCCAGGAGGCATTAGCAGGGCATGTCCCACCATGGCATCCTGCCTCCTGACTCAGCTGGGTTGCACTTCCCTTTCTAAAGCTCCAGTACTTTAGCAGAGGTACCATCAGTTGATATCTTGGAGCAGCAAATCCAGCTCATCTTGGCTGTGCAGTTGCTGACACACTGTTGGCAGCAGAAACCAGAACAGGCTGACCTTGTGGTGGGTTTTTTTAAAAAGGCTTAGTAACTGACTCCTTTCTGAACAAAGACTGACTCTTTTGCTTAACCACTCTGTTTGACCTTACAGGAAAGTGACCTCACAGGATTCACTTTAAGCCTCAGGGATGCAGATGAATCAAAATTGATTTTTTTTTTTAACTTTTGTCAATAGCCAAGTAGGAGATGGGGGAGGGGAGGCAGGTGCATGTATGGGCACATACATTCTCTGTTGAGTAGTCAGTTGGGATGCTTAAAAGGTAAATGAGAATTTTCAGTGTAATGGCTAATTCTTCCACGTGTGCACACTGTGAGAGCCAGGAATTTGTGGTATGATTTCCTGGAAGAATGCTGTGTCTTAAGAAATTTGATTAGGTGGGTTTATCATGGAGTACCCAGTGTGCAAAACCTTGTTTAATGTTTCCTGGCACTAACATAAAAAATGCTAAGAAGTGGACTATGTGTTGCTTAAAGATTTTCTAAGCTTTGCTTCAGAGGCAGTACCTTGTCTTCCTTAGAAATTGTGTTTTAATGAAACAATACAAGCACAATTACCTGGGGTGCAGACTGTATTTTCATGTTGTAAGGCTTTTTTAGTTTTTCCATGCTTGGAACAAATGGCAGCGATGGAATTAGTACTGCACATTTCAGAATGTTGTTGAAAACTTGGCTGAAATGTAAGATCCTTTCAGATTTGTAAGTGCCATGTTGCAACGTGTTTATAACTGCTGGGCCTGAAGAAAGCTTATGTCCATGTTCATCCCATTGCTGCTCCTCATGTTTAAGCACTCTGTGTGTAATTCCATTAACAAGGAAACAGCTTGACTGGTGCAGAGTAAAATGCAAATCTGAAGCTTCATTTCCATAGGAATTTTAACCTGCAGTGTTTAGCTTTTGCCTCTGGCAGGGCAAAAGCAAACTCTTAAATTGGCATTTTACCTTAATCTTGCAACAAAACCTGAATTCTTCACTGCAACAGTTCATCATTGTCATTCTTGATTGTATATTTAAGCCATGGGACTATTTCCCTCTTTATTTCCTGGGATTCAGAATTGAGAGCTGTACATCAAATTCCATCCAAAGTTATCATGAGTCTCAAACATACCTCTCAGCACCTGCTTTTCCCTCAAAAGCCCCTTCCTAAACACTTGGTGTTTTGACTCTGTGTTTTTCCTTGTGTCGTAGGTCTTTACATACTCTGCACCAGTTTTGCTGTCCAGCTCCATTGTACCATTCCCAGCTAGCTGTCCCTGCCACACACTCAGAGTACAGGTAAGAGTAGATATGGTCCACCCACTGCTTATTTTTGAAGAGAGATCTAATGTTACAATTTGACATAGGAGAAGGAATAGTAGTTTGAGTATTAAAAGCAAAAAAGAATAGTATTAGAAAAACATATCATACCCTTTTAACATCTCAAAGGGTAGTTCTATTCTCTTAGGCACTCTTGAATTGTACAAGAAAATGAGTCTCATGTGCTGTAAGTGGCACATCCCCCTAGACTTGGGCAGCTGGAAGCTGCTTGTAGGTTTAGTTCTCACATATCAAACATGTTGAAATGTTTATATAGTTTGTGTAGGATATTGGTGTTCTGAGCAACACTTTTCTGTAACCCCTAAATATTTCATGGCAGTAGGTGAGGTAAGGCAGGTACTGTGGCACTCTGAAGGTTAAAGGCATGGACCTGCAAAAGGCTCAGCATCACCTTTTGATTTCCAGGGAGGCAAGGGGGTATTAAACAGATGCAGACCCTCGATGCCAAGAAGAGTCTGCCCTGAATGTATAAAAAATACAGGTTTTCCATCTCATTGAAGCATCAAAGGACAGCTAATCTAAATAATTAGAAATATGAAAACTGTTAATAAATTGTGCATGTCATTCAAAATGTATTTAATTTTTAGTTTTGCTATTAATGATTAACTTAGTGATAATTGCCAGCTCATGAATAATATTAATATCAAAAACATTGGAAGCCTGATGATCCAATCACCTTGCACTTGTAATAAGGAAAGACAAAAACAAACAATGAATCCTAAATCTGTAAATGCATACACATATTTCTAATTTGAATCTTCCATCTCTTAGTTATCTCTAACCATGCATGTTTGGATTCATCCTGTTGTTTATATGTTTGGGGTTTTTTTCTCCCATCAGAGCTCTTAGTTTTATTTGGTGGCAGTGAATCCATAGTTGAGTTGTGAGACAGCTTTGTCTTCAGTGAGGAGCAGGGCCTGAACACTATTAGAACCCCCCACTTGGTTTTAATGAGGGTTTTCTTTTTCCTTAGTTTATAATGCTTTGATTTTAAGGACTTGTTAGAAGTCTTTCAATAGGGATTTTGATGGGAAAACCACTTGTATCTTGAATGTTTCACTATCTTGCTAGTGCTAGTATTTAAAACAATGTAGAGATTTGGATAGTGGCCCAACATGCTGTACACCTTCAGCTTCTGTTGAAGGATGGGGGTGTGGGAAGGAACTCATCACTGACCTTGTTTGCTCTCAAGGAAGTTTAGGTCTCATCCACCTGTGTGTGCAGAGCCATAGCTCAGCTAGAATCAGTGGAGCAGGTCCTGGTACAGTGGTGTTGCCCAGTCACCTCATGGTAACTAAGCAATCTGTGGGGCATCACTGGCTGCCAGGAAACTTCTCACTCTCACCCCCATTCCTGGCTAACTAGCCCAGGTCTACCAGCAGCACATGACCTTCATTTTTGTTATGAGGGATTAGAGATTGGAGCTCAGGGATTAGATGTGGCCTTGTTCTCCTCTTGCCTCTTGCCCTTGGCTCAACACACAAGTTAGCAGGGTGAAAGAGGAGCTTTTGCAAAAGATGCTCATGGGCCAGCAGGGTGGTCTGTGGTGGCAAAGGCAGCCAAACACAGGGCTGTGTGAGCAGGAGTGCCCAGCAGGATGAGGGGGGCACTTCCTTCCCTTCTGTCACCACATGTCAAACCTCCTCTGGAGTCTGTTGGGCTTTTTGAAAGGCATCAGGGTGCTGGGACAAGTCCAGCAAGGGGCCATCAAGGTGTCTGGGGGCCAGAGCACAGGAGAAGTGAGGAAAGGCTGGGAGAACAGGGGCTGCTCAGCCTGGAGAAGTCTTAGGGCTGGTGCTGTCTTCAGCTCCTTAATAGGAAAAGGTGGGAAAGGTGGTGCCAGCCTCTGCCAGGAGCAGATAGGACAAGAGGCAACAAAACCAGAATGCAGTAAGGAAAATTCCAAGTTGATACAAGGCAGGGGAGGGAGGGGAGTTTTACTGTGATCATGGTTAAAAACAGACCAGGAGAGGAGGTGATTATCTCCATCTTCAGGGACAGTTTATTCAACTGGACACAGCCCTGAGCAACCTGATATAGTTCACCCTGCCTTGAGCAGGTCACTGGACCATGGGTAGCTCCAGAACTCCCTTCTAACACAGTCCACCCTCTGACCCAGAAGCACTCTGTGCTTGGGAAGGAAAAAAGAGCTTCAAGAGTGTTCTGTAGAGTTTAGTTTTAAATGGTACTGTGATGTTAGATCCATCCTAGGCAGCATCCTACCCAGAAATGTGGTGGTGTGTTACAGCCAGGCTGTCTGCCTCATGTCAGGAGTTCATTTCTTTTACCCATCAGTTAAATTTCTGAAGCTGTTGTATCCAAACTGAACTTTGCAAATAGGTACCACTGAATCTGTAAGCTCTTAGGTACAAATTATGCACCTGTTTTTGTAGTGACCTGTACGTGGGAATCCTATTGCTGTGAATGAAAAGCTGGGACACCAGCAAGACTGGGCTTTAAAATTTCCACGTACATTTAATAGCATTAAATTTAGCTTTTAGTCTTCCCATTTATCAACTTATAAATAGAAATCCTTAGAAACTAAACTAACAGAAAGGGATGATTCACTCTGACTTCGTTTTTGAGGCTTTATTTAGAAAATACACAGAGGAATTAATTTTGTAGCCCAGAATTAAAAATTAAATTTGCTCTGAAGGAAGCAATTAATGAATGCACTACAGTGAAATCTGGAGCATCTCTGGATTGCTGTTAGCTAATTGCTGGATGTTTTATTCACTCCAGCAGTTTTATTTCTAGTCAAGACGATATTTGGCATCTGTTTTGAATTGTTAATAGGGAAATAATGCATTTTTAATAACTGCAGCTATTGCAGTATTCCCTTGCTTGCTCGTTTTACAATGTTCAAAATAGACAGAAATAATAGAAGTTATGTGGCATTCCTCTGTTAGAAGAAAAGTCTTAGGGAGCCTAATAGATAATGTACTTCCAGCTAGTTATTTGTCTGTGTTCCAGTTAGCCCATATGCCTCCTGTGTTTGCTCTTTTCAATTTATTTTTGTTTGGAAATTAAAAACAAAGCAAAATTACTGGAAAACCAGTCATGTCTGTAGCTTTGTTTCTTTGACTCCCCTTCCCTCCCTGCCTTTCAAAACAATGTGCTCCGATTCTGAGCTACAGATTCCATGAAGTGCTCTGCATTTGTTAGTGATCATTTACATACAGGTTTTATAGCTAGTGTGAAGGACACAGTAAAGGAGGTGGTGGTAGGTCCTGGAGAGGCTTCAGCTGCTGAGCCTGGTCCTTGGGAAGGCCTCCATGATCTCAGTGGCCTTGCAGCTACAGTGGGTGCAAAGCACAGCCCAGACACAGGATGGCATCCAGGGAGAGCAAATTAAATTGTATCTTCCTCTTGTTTGAGGAACAGTCTGTTCCCAGCATTTACCTGAATTCATCTGCAGAAACAACCTCCAGCCAGCAGCTCAGGGGTGGGTGCTGCCTCCCTTCCAGCCACAGGAAAGGGTGTCACCTGAGCCTCAGGTTACCCAGGTGCTTGTGCTACTCCTGCACGTACAGGCTTCATTGACACCCTGAGGACAGGTCACCTGCCCACCCTTGGGGAAGGTTTCCTACTCTGCTGAAATGAAGGGGGAGGGTTGGTTTGGTTTTGCTGTGTTTTTAGTAGCCTGTGGCCCTAATGCTGCTGGAGCTGGCAGCTCCTCAGCTTCTGTGGTGTTAAAGCAGAAATGGCTGCAGGAAGGGAGAATGTAGGAGAGGGCCCATGCTTGGGAATATAATGTCCCACTCATATCTGTGTCCTTTGTGTAGATGTGGATAGGCTGATAGATACAACTGTGGGCAGATTTGCTTACTGCTACTATTGAAGCATCTTTTCATCTGATGTGTTTATTCATAATTTTGATTTCCTTGTTCTGATTTGCATGAAATGTTGGCTGTCACTAATTTCTTTCTCCATCTGCTTTACCTTCCATCCTTCTAATATTAAATTAGATGCCCTTATCATGTCCAAAGACCATTTTCAAACTCTTGAAGCTAGAGATTTTTTCTTTTCTTTTTCTTTTTTCCCCAGTGATACCTGTGAAAACAAAAAGATAATGCAAAGGATGTTATAGTACCAAAGAAATCCCATCATTTTCTTGCAGTCTCTACCTGCTTAATGTTTAATCAGCACCTCTGGGAGGTAAAAAAACATTATTCTGAAAATACTGTTCTTATGTGAAATTTTAATGTGGAATCTTTGTTTCACCAGGTAATGTTGGCTTTCATGCAACAAACCACTGTATGGAAGATGATAGAAGGATTGATTGTGCTATTTCTTTTTGTCTGAGCCACTGGTAGGCATTGTAGCTGTTTTGTTACCATAACTGGTTAACACAGAGGCTTAAGGTGCAATGATGTCTGGCTGAGAGATGCTTCTATATGTGTTAGAGTGGTTTGGTTTTTCACAAGTTTTTTTTTGAGAGCACCCTGGGAACTCTTGCAAATTAGGCCCAGTCAAGGAAAACTGGGAACTTTTTGCTTGGATTCCTGGAGGTGAAAAATATCTGTCGAGTAATAAATTTGATTCTCAGTTTACTCTTTTGGCTGATGGGTACTCTGCTGTTTCTCAGGCTTAAGTACATAGCCAATATTTCAGTATGTCCTTCATACAAGTATCTATAAGACATCCCACTCTGTGCAGAGATCCTGAGGCCTGTGGCAGTTGCCCAGTCAATGGTCAGTCACAGGGGAAGCTGGAGCTGCAGGAGCTGCACTTCAGGAGCCTTTTACTATTCATAAGACTCCTTACTGCAGTTTTCTACCAAAAATAACATGGGATGGAAATCTTATTTCCAAAGCAATAGCAATTGCCTAGCTATATAACTTAGCACATTTAAGCACTGTTGCCTCTCTTTATCATGTGCAGAGATTTAAAAGCCTGACAATATTTTTCCCAGCTAAGCAATGAGGGGAAGCAGCACAGCTCAGACCAGCCAGCACAGTCAACAAAGATGCCAACTGCAGATGAGCAAAGCAAACCAGATCCAAACTCTGACCAAGTCATACACTCTGTGCTAAGTCAGTCTGAGGTTCAGAGGATTATATAAGGCATCTGTGTTCCAACCCTATGGCAAAGCTGGCATAATTATAGTAATACTTGTAATTTTCCACTTGATGCCTGTGTGATCTAGTGATGCAAAAACAGTGCCTTGTGTTCATGCACAGCAAACTGTTTGAAAACAATCAGGAGTTGGAAGAATATCATTAACTTTACTATTTGTTTTTGGATGTTCTTGTGTTTTCTCCCTTCATTGTGTTCCTTTCCATCCTCCTCTTCAGCTTGTTATTTAGTTTAAAGGAAGTGACCACTCGTGGTTGTGTTACTGGTAAAGAAGCCACCTCGTACAAGCTTCCTGCCCAGCCAGCATCCCTTCCTCCACCTGCCATACAGCACATTCTAGCATTACAGATGTAGGTATTCCAAACTGCTGCTTTGAGAGCCTTTGTGCCTTCTGCTTTGTAGCACCATTCATGATGCTGGCAACTCTGCATGGAAACACGGTTCTTCCTTCTACTTTAAAAGAAGGTGGGGGGAGGAGTAAAGAGCAGATCTGTGAATCATCAATATTTCTGTATGTAAATCACCAGCAGAAGGGGGATGCATCTGTGTTCTGCATTTTCAGTATCATATGGGCACTGAAAATGCCTGTGGAGAGTTTCTTTTAACCTTGTTAAAAAGGAAGGAGCCATGGCCACAGTGGGCTGGGTATCTATATGACTACTTAATGGGGTTTTTCTTATGGGGGAAAAACAGAAATGGCCCTTTCAAAAACAGCTTTTGCCTCAGCTTTTAACTCTTTAAGTGTTGGCCTGGGCTCATTTGGTTGTTCTTTATTGTATTGAAAGTCCTGTCAGAGGTTGGAATGGGTTAATTGGATGGTACTTGCAAACAAGTTAAGCTATTTGTGGATATTAAAACAAAACCAAACAAATTTCAAGCTTCATGTTCCTAATGCTGTTCCCTGTGATTCTGTTCCTCTGTCTTTTTTTTTCCTTTCTTACCCCCCTCTTCCTTGGCAGGGAAGATAATGTTCTGCACCAGTTCTGCTGTCCACCTTCGGGGTCTAGTAGTCCATCTTCAAGATAACAGAGAAGCTCGGGGTTGCTAAGTGTGCAGTCAGTGCAACATCTGTATAGCCCATCTCTCCTCTCTTTCTGGTGTGTATGGGACCGGCACTTGCATGGATACCCTAGGAATCTGATTCATGTCAAGGCTGAGTTACTCACAATGGCACAGCCATAACGTTTTGCCACCGATGCTTGGTAATATCCTCTCTCTGCTTTTCTACAGCTCTCTCCCTTCTGTCTGGTGTTGAAAACACAAGCAAACTGTAAACAAATACCTAAAATGCACAGTTTATTTTGAACTAAAATAAACAGTACCATAAGTCTTTAAGTGTACTGTGAGTTTTGTTCCTGTATGTACATGGTCACGTGGTACAAAGGGTACAAAGTAATGTGATTTCTTCTCCCCCAAATGTTGATGATGTGGGATGGGAGGGGAGCTGTTTATTCTAGTCTGTATCAGGCAGTTTTTCCTGCTAACTGTCCTAGAATTTTGTTTGGCAAACACCAACGTGACATTTTATGAACATCACGATGTAGAGGTTAACTGTTCTTTCTTTGCTCTTTGGTTATTCTGAAGAACCAGCACACTCATGTTCTTACAGCAGATATTCTAGCTATGAGTGATTATATTTCTGAGCTTCTTTGAGATTTGTCTTCTAATTTTGTTTCCCTGTGTTTGTGAAAGTCTTGTAGTAAATATTAGCAAAAGTGCAAGATGGTTATTCATGTCCTTCTGTTACTAATCAATGAAAATATTTTTCTAAGCTGTGTACAAGGCTGTGATTAAAGGAATGAACTTGTAATTGAGCAGCCCTGTAACTGCAACCAGATGAATGTGAATGTGTCCATGAGCGTAGAGAAGAGAGTCCAAGTTACTATTGCTCAAAAGGCACTTTGTTGATTATGTGTTTCCAGACATGTCTGGTGGCTCTATAATAACTGGAGCATTTCTGCTGGTTGGATCTTCCAAACTTACACAGCCCAAGCAGATAAAAAAGGGGAATACCAGGAAACAGAATTGCTGTCAAGTGGCATTTACTAGCCTGAACCTAGCAAGAAGGAAAAGCTGAATGGTATTGGGGGAAAGGCTTTTAAGTCTGTTATTGCTTTCTTAACTGAAATTATTAATCCAAACTGTCTGGAGCTCATATGAAAGGCAAAGGTGTTTGAGTGTAGGTTGAAAAGCTGATCTTTATTTGTAGTTATATGTGGCTTTGAGGAAGGGATAAAAATGCAGTCATCAAGATCAAGAAGGGAAGAACTGTGAAGGCAGCATAAGGCTCCTTCTCATCCTGTGCAGTGTGCTTTTCTGACACCGAAGGAATCTGTATAAAAAAGAGAATACAGATTATTTGCTTTTCAGTTAGATTTGATCTACTGTTTCTTAGCATTGTACCAATATTATCCTTCCTGTTAAATGTTTTCTTGTGCTTGCCTTAGGTATAATTGTGAAGTGTCCGAGGCCTAAGGAAGAATTTGCTTGTGGGAGGTTAATCTGTCTTCATGATTTTGTAGCAGTTGGTCCTTTTTCCAACTGCAGACTGTGGACAATATATGGCTGCTTCTCTTATTTGCTATTGAATGTTCCTTAGTTTCATGTGTTTCTTAATCACTTGGCTTTACAATATATATGAAGTATTTTCATTCCCACTGTCAAAGTTGAACATTCTGTATGCAAAAATTGTGTAGTAGATTACTGCAGTTTGACAGATCCCTGGGACAGCTCTGATGTTTGCTGGGCAGGATGGAACATGGAAATGTTTGAATGTTGCTGACAATTTTGCTCTTTTACTGCTTTTTTTATTTTTACTGCTTTTCTCGGAGTTGCTTCCCAAAGATAGAAACAGTAGGAGTTTCTGATACTTTGATTTGCTTATCTCCCTCCTCAGTGTAAACAGTAATTAACTCTGTCTACTCAGTGTACTAAACTGCAGCACTGTAATTATTCTCTTTCATAGGGTAGGATTTGTCCAATCTCTTAATAAGTATGTTTTATATATTTGTGTAAAGAAAAACAAAGAAAAGTAATGGTTAAACATATAAATTAAAGCCACCAAGTCAAGGCTGCAGCCCTCTTGCCTTGAAGAGACAGCACTTGATGATTCTGAATGTGGCTGCAGTTAATGATGCGTCTCAGGAGAAAATGAAGTCAAAGCCTGAGCAATGTTATTAGCTGAAACAGGATGCCAGCACTGGGTGCTTTCTATCCAGTGGTTTTCCAATTAAGTGTCATTCTAAGTTGCTGGCATTTGAAACCATTGGAGTTAGTATCCATAGTGTCATCAAATCACAGCATTTACTCTACTTGGAGCAAACAGAGATGCTGACCTTCTCTGGTGCAGTGAAAGTCAGAAATGCAGCAGTAAACGTTTTCCTGTTTAAATAAATCATGGCTGGCTAAATAAAACATGCTGTGGATCTCAGGATTTAGCACTAGAGCCTAGTAGAGGTTCTCTTTTAGTTAACCAGAATTTAAAAGTAGCTGACCTAAATGCTGCACATTATTATAAAACAGAGAAAGGTACCAGTGGGAATATTTCCTCTTTCTCCCGATTCCTAAGTCAATTTGCACTGGTTTTGTGAAGAATGAAGACAGTCTGATGGTGCATTCTGGTAGGAAAGGTGGAGTACAAATAGCATTTTTCATATTTTTATAGACCATGATTTCTTCATTCAGGAACTCAAAGGACTGAAGAACAGCTGCTGCTCTGGGGGAATTCAGGGAGGAAGGAATTTCTCCTTTTGGCACTTGCTCCTGTTAGGATCAGGTTGTTTTGTTTTTCTTCTGCAGTGTGGTGGTTTCCTTTGCAAACATACTCAGCTCTTACGTTATTATTTGGAGTGGTTTTGCCTAAAACAGGTGGGTGAGCCTTCAGTTTTGCAGAACAACTACTGACCTGCTGTTATGTTCTGGGTGTGTTTTATTGCCTCTCCCCAGCT
This sequence comes from Chaetura pelagica, assembly GCF_000747805.2. NCBI lineage: Eukaryota > Metazoa > Chordata > Aves > Apodiformes > Apodidae > Chaetura > Chaetura pelagica. The sequence continues at coordinate 1,553,288 of NW_009952486.1, read as the reverse complement.
GATGCTGGGAAGTCGCTGAAACAGCTCAGGGCAGCGTGTGCTGGGATGGTACAGATCTTTATGCACCACTAGATGGAGCAAAAAAACAGTTCCACTGCGAAAAATTACAGGCTCATCTCCCGAAGCAGGCTTAAAAATAACTCTTAACAAGGTGAAACACAATATTGTATAACATAAGGGAAAGCAAGAATCCTCTGAAAAACGCAGTCGGGTGTAGATCTTAAGCATGACTGAAACCAAGCTTTCAATATTTTTCCCTTTGCCTTTCCACCAGCTGTGGGGTTGAATACAGTTTGCCACAATTCCGAGCAGCTCCAGGCTCAAAATGTGTTTGATTTATGTAGGTAGTTGGTGGCCAAGGAAGCTCCTGGCTTGAGCAGGTGCTGCAGGCAGCGGGATGAAGGATGCTGAGCGGGGTGAAGCAGCACTGAGGTACCATCTGAGGGGACTTCACAGAGGTCGTTGTCAAGGGGTAGGGACTTGGCTGCTCAGTCTGCACGTTCAGAAAACGTTGCCTGAAAAGCCTTAATCCCCTCTGAAGCCTCCTGACTCACCGTTTGGAAGGGATGACATCCGTGTTACATCCCGTTGATTTGCCGCTTAGAATTAAGTGCTCAGGATGTAACGCCGAGCATATCCACACCAGCACCTGTGAAACTCCTGGCCTTGTGTTGTTGCCTGGATTGCGAGGGGTGGTAGAATTTGTCGATTTTTTTTGCAGTAATCGAGTAGTTCCTGAGATGGTGTCTAGATGGAGCTCCAAGGCAGAGCTCAGAGCCCTGTCCCTGGGTGGGTCATCACAGCCATGGCCTGCCCAGCAGGGAGCTGGAGATGAACACAAAGCAGCAAGGCATCTATCTGTCTTTACCTTCCCATGCTAGTAACGCAGGAGATGGGGAAGTCTTTGATGATGTGGAATGACAAAATGCACGTGTTTCTGTATTTTATCACTATTAACCTACAGCCGTTGCTGCCTGTGGGGGTTGGTCCCTCTGCCTTCCCCAGGGGCTGTTCCAGGGAAGGTGCACAGGTTTCCCAATATATGTAGAGCCAGGTGTGGTGTTTTCCAGCCCACTGGCAGATCTCTGCTGGCCCTGTAGGAAGGAGTAGAACAGGGCAAGCTCACAGTGATACTTCTCTCAGATCCCAGCAGATTTTGCCAAGAAACTAATCCATGAGTGATGTCTAAGTGGGTTTTCAAATAAAGAAATAGAAAATTACTATATTTCTTAAAAGCATGAAACAATTTCTAAACTACTCACAGATGTTTCTGTTGAAGCAGCAGAAATTTTAGTTTTGCTATTCCACTGTATAGTGAATTACTACTGAATTAGTTCTAATAATCCAGCTAAGGGTACTACACTTGTGTTTACAGGGCATTTGGCTTGAGGAACTTTTTCCCTCGTGTGCAGGTATGTTTCATGTTTTCTTCTAACTTGACCCAACGTGGTGAGCAGTTGCTCAGTTCTGGGTGGGGGATCTAGGCAAGCACAGCTGCACAGAGGCTTTGACTCATCTGCAACAGCAAGAGCTGAACGTGACTCAGCTGAACAGAAGCTTTTATTGTCCCTTTCCCCTTCTCTGCTGCTCAGGGAAGGAGACTGTATTCCTCTCTGAAAGGAGGCCGTGGTACCTGGCAGGTTTAGCTCAAGGGTCTGGGAGCTCAGGGCTTGGAGGGGCTGGTTTGTAGCTGTGGTCAGGGATCACTAGTTCAGATGAGCTGACAAAAATGGATAGATCAAGAGGAAGTCAGAACCTAATGGAGTCAAACCACGAGGAGACACAACATCTGATGAGTTCAGTGAGAGTTTTTCCTGGCTATTTCTGGATCAAATTCAGCCTTCTGCTCTTTGCTACTAGTTGACCTTTAATGACTCAGCCCTGCTGCCATTCAGTGTCCACCCGGGAACAGATGTTGGGTTGCTGACCCTTCAAAGAGACTCTGGAGACCTTGGGGGTGGGAGGGACTCAGAGCAAGGTATTTTTGTTT
>NW_009952486.1:1531251-1551140 GCF_000747805.2 Chaetura pelagica | reverse complement strand
GAGTGTTTACACAGCTAACGTGGCTTGGATTGCATAGTAAGTGTATAACAGACATTTGGGTGCCCATTAAAGGTGGCTTCTATCAAATGAAGAAGCCAGTAAGGGTGGGAGGTTTCAAAGATCCTGATTCGTATGGCCTTGTTCTTTGTGCTCAGCTAATGTCTTTATCTGCCATCAATGTTTTACCTTGGTCATTTCTGTATAGTATGGCTGTTGCTGGTTTTCCCCTAGAGTTGGGGATGACACTTCAGAACATTTGGAAATAACTATCTGTATTTACTAAATTCCAAACAACCAAACACCATTTCTTCTTTAATTTCTTTCTTAAATTTCCATATTCAAGTGGGTCATTTGTACACCAGATACTTTTCATGAAAAATATGTCCCTTTCTAGTGTTTCAAGCAAGTGCTGTTGTTTCCACATCCATTGGAGCTATTTATTTTTTGGATGTTACTTGTATGCTCTTTGGCCTTCAGTGATTTTTGGCTCACAGAACAAATGCATAAAATCAACCCAGTTTATGACCCATTAATGTAAGCATCTTTTCCTAAAGAAAATGTGTCATGTTTCATTCACCTCCAAATTTATTTTTTTAGCCAATCACTGGAGCATTGCACACCTGAAAATGAGATAGTATTGAAATCTGCCTTTCTCTCATCCTTAATGAAATTAATCTTTATGGAGAATTCAATTAGTTGTAATTGATATTTTATGGCAAGATTTTGCCAGAGGCTGGTGTAGTACAGGTAATGAATCTCAGTCAGGAAATGCTATTTAAATACTTTTATTTTGTAACCCCACAAGCAGTACTTTTAGTGGAGTGCCATGTATTGTGACACTGGATAGGACGGGCAGCCAGCCCGCTGCTCAGCCTCTCAGATGTAGCAGATGTTTCTGACAAACAAGTTTGTTTGCTTGTTGGTCACGAGGTGTCTGATTAAAGCAATTTTGCTGGGCTTTGTTCTTTGTTAGTGGGTGAGCTCTCAGCTGGGGCTGCTGCTGTCAGCTGCCTCTGGAAGCCACCAGATTGCTGGTGGTGCCTCTAGGATTCAGCATGAAATTGAGGTGTTCTCCACATGTGTTTAGCTCTTCAGAAGCCTGCAAAAACAATGTCTTCTGGCTTACAGTCAGATTTTATTATTGAAGGCTTTTAAAAAAAAAAAAAAAATCCTTTTTTATTTTTGTGAGCTCAATGAAAATATCTTTATTTTAGTGCTGCCACTAAATACTGGATTCTAAGTAAGCCATGAACAGTAGTAGTTCTCCCCACAGGTGGCTTGGTTAGAACTTCAAGACAAGAAAATAGCCAGTGCATTTTAAATGAAACTGAAAACAAATGAGTAATAGGCCTTGTCAACTCCTTTAAGACTTTTCATCAAAGACTTAAGGATGATCAAAGAGCCAGCAAGGGAGGCAAAGGTGGAGGTGTGTAAGGGGAGCAGCAGGAAGCCTGTCACTTTATTGCAGATGAGGTTAAATGAATCCTGAGCTTTTCTTTCATGTTTCATTAAGCATTTGTCTCAGCCACAAAACTTAGCCCAGCTCAAGAAAGTCCACAAGTAGCCTTGCCATTAATTGGAAGATTTGGGAGGCAGTTTTTATTAGTCTCCATGTAAGATGCTTCATCCACCAAAGGTTGGACTGGTGAAAGATGCAGCTGCAGAGGCTGGACCTGACATGGTGCCTGCTCTAGCCAGATGTGCAAGTTTCTGCCAGTTGTTTGTTTCATTTAATTCTCTGGTACTGAAAAGTTAAATGGTATAATGGTCTTTGGGTAATAATTGAAGTTTCCCAAGTATGGTTGGTGTCCAGCCACGTGCAGCTGCATCCAGATGCAGTCAGCACCTCTGGTACTGCAGGGCCTGGCTCCCTGCTTCGCTCTGGAGCTGGGCTAGTTCCCAGGGCTACAAGGGCATCCTGGACTGTGTTACTGTAAATACTGTTGGGAACTGAGAATGACTGTGGCCATCACTTGTGAACTCTGATGTGATGTGATGTGAAGCAGGGAGTCGTCCTGTTGTAGCTTCAACTGGCTCCTCTTCTTATGAAAAGTCAGGATAGTGAAAATTACTATTATTGCAGTAAATTCTATTTTTATATCTAGTGTACTATAGAAATGTATGCAGATGGATGCACGCAAATATATATATATATATTTTTGATCTGGTACTTACACACTGGTCTTTGCATAACATCCCAAACCTGGGCTTTCTAAATGTTGGGCAGGAGCCACCAGGACGTGGCCTGTGCAGGACCCTGGTCCTGTGGCTGCCCCTGCTGGAACCAGCCCTGGTTCTGGGGAGGCTGTAGCCTGGGGGCTCCCTTCAGTGCCCTGGGCAGCACCTGTCTCAGCTTCTCAGGTGGGTTGCAAAGTCAATGGGCCTCTGGATTTGCACAGCACATTTGGTAGATGTGAATTGCCAGTTAGCTGAGAAATCCTGTTTCCTTTCTGTGGGCAGAGCTGCTCTGCAGCTTCCCCATCCTGCTTCCAGTGTGACACAGCAACCCCTTCTTACTGTGCTGCCACAGACCTGCTGACATTGCTCTGCTGGGCTTGTTTCAGATGCTGTAGTAGTTTGCTAGTTGCATGTTATTTAACTTACATTTGTAAGCATTTTCATCCAGAAAATGATACTTTAAAAAATAAGTCTAGCCCCATTTTCAGTACTGCAGGTTCATAGCCTACAGAAGGAGCAGAGTTACTAAAACACTGGCTGTGCTTCTGTAGTGGTAAAAAGGGGGGTTTTCTGTGTTTAAAAGAAGCATCATCAGCTCTGACAGACATGCTGCACTGCAGTTTAAATAATTGATTCTGCTTCTTGGATATTTCTGTCAATTTTCTTTTTCAGAAGTAATGAAACTAATATAATAGATGCAACTTCACTGAGCAATAGGGAAGCACCACATTGACCACAGGTCTTTGAATCCACTTACCAGCCTGTGTAATGCTGTTACATTGCCTGGGAAACAAAGGGGCCATGCACATTCATCTGTAGTATCTTTCCTGTATTCTGCTGCTTCCTGTTAAATGCTGGGTAATCAAAGAAAAACACCAGTGATGTGCAGAGAAATAATCATTGGTTCACTGACAGTGAATGTATTGAAATATGTTGAAAGTCATTACGGATTCTGAAATTGTAATCCTGATGTTTCTGGGCAGCTGCAGGAATGAGTAGCTTGGAGGTGGTAGATGATAAATGAGCTTCTGGCAGCACGGGCTGTGGCTCAGGCTGCCTGCAGATCTGCCCAAGGGAATCAGGCTCCTCTCTAAGCCTTTTGTTTCTCTTGGTGTGGGTAAGCACTTGCAGTGTGCCAGCTCCAGGGTGATGTGGTGATACATGGGACATACTTCAGCTGCAAACTGCTCTCAGAGCACTCATCCTGAACTGGGCATTGAAAACCTGCTGATTTGAGGATGAGAAATGATTATTCTATAAAGCAATGTGAAAAGCAGAATAAAGTCTCTCACTGAACCACTTCTGTGGTGCAGCCCTGTACTGCTCCAAGCTTACACTTGGAACTGTCTGCAGTTCTAATGTTCTTAAGTACACACGAAGGACATAGACCCAGCAGAAATATTCTTTGTATTTTAAAGGATGAAGTCCTAACTCTCTGCTCTTAGGATAAATTGTAATGGGGCTAATTTGGTGTGTTCGTTTTCATGTTCAATCTGATGTAGGTTGTTGGTTTTTTTACTTCACTGCATGGTCCTTGCACTGAGCTGTTGTAGGACAGTGGTAACACTACAGCTTGCAAAGGGACACATGATATTTAAACACTTCTTTTAAGTTACATGTCCATTTTAGTTTTACTCAACAGCCTTTGTTCTCTGTGGTTTTTCAGTCAAGTGATCTGAAATGCCAGGCAAGAACACTTGTAGGATTGAGGTGCCTGTGGTACCTGGGTGCACCCTGGCCTGGGGACTTGGGCAGAAAGTGCCCTTCTGTCTCCTCTGAAGCTTCTGTGCTTTTTCCCTGTGAGTGATATGATTTTGCTTACACTGTGGGGAAGCAGTCACACAAAGGATAGCAGCCTAACTTGGTTCATTCACAGCAATCATGAAACCTTACGTAGAGTGTTAGTGTTTCCAGATTTATGACTCCCATAAACAGCACTTTCTTTGCAGATGATACACTAGCAAAAAAAGGGAAAGGTAGCTGCTTCTGGCCACAGTACACACATGTGAGAACTTCTAGTGGAGAGTAAGTTTGTCCAGCCATATTGTTGGACAAGGCATTTTTAAACACTTCAGTTCTCAGATTACATTAACATGCTGGACCTTTGCCCCACAGAAGATTAAACACAGATCTGGAAACTTTAATGTCTTCAAATTGGATTATATACAATTGGCTGCTGCTATCAGCAACACACTTTCACTTCCTTCTTTGGAAAACCTCAATTCCCATGTTGCATATATGGGTTGGGTTTGTTTTCATGGCTCTAAATTTGAGCTGCAAATAGTAGTGAAGCTTGTTAATAAACATCTGATCTTCATGTAACTCTGGGAATAAATGTAATTTAAATAATGGACTTTACTTCTAACAAACCCGAAACCACATCACTGCAATGTTTTAATATGAAGTCAGTTCCTCTGGCAAGATACCACTGTGGAAAACAACACTGATTAGATGTTCAGAGGATAATAAATTCTAAACTCTTTGTTGTCATGAGGGTGATTTCTTGATAAAGATTTCCCCCCTGCCCCCCAGGGTTCAGGGCTGTGGGATTTGCAGCCCCTTTGGAAAGCCTGGTAGAAGGCTGGGGTGCCTAAATACAAGGCACATGGGATTGGTGTGAACTCTGTATCATAAGACATACTGGTCAAGAGTCTTTGAACAGCAGGGCTGTTAGCATTTAGATGCTATTTACTGGAGTTAATCTACCTGCTGGGAGATTTTTAAGATTATTTTTTCAAAGAGCATCTTTCACTGCACAGCATGTTGCTACAGAACTGAAAATAGAGCACTTCTTGAAAAGGCAGCTTCTCCAAGTCTCCCCTTGTTACTCTTGCAGATTGCTCTAGGGGTACAGGCCCCAACTTTGTAAGCATAAATTGTGGTTTATGTAATAAAGCTTTGTTGTCTCTGCACAGAAATTCAGCTTTACATCTGCACAGTCATCTCAAATTAATAAAGCCAACTGTGCTTCCTCATCTGGCTCCTTCCTCATGGCTTTTAGGTTCATGTTGGGGTAGCTTTGTTTCCTAGATGTTGCTTTTCTTACAGATTTAAAACCTCTTTGAGATGTTGTGATTATATTTTGATTTGGAAAGGATGTTCTGAGTGTTTGGTCATGCTCCTGTGCTGAATGCTGCCTGAATTATGACAGAACCCTTGGGTGCAAAGTGGAGCCTCCAGAAGGAGGAAAATTGAAAGGAAGTTTGTGCATGTAGCTTTGCACACAGACCAACCTGAATTCAGCTGGGTTTCTAGCATGCCACACAGAAAAGTGTTCAGTGTTCTCCTAAAGCCCTTGTTTTTCTGATCTCTTTTCATGTTTGAAGCAAAACCTTTTGGTCGCTTTGCCATGTGGTGTCTGGAAGAGATCTGAGAAAAAACTATCAGTTGGCTGGTTTTCTGACCAATCAGTTACCTGCTTAGATTTGCAGCCCAACTGTTAGAGGGGTGGGACAATGTTAGAGGGGTGGGACAATGTTAGAGGGGTGGGACAATGTTAGCAACCTGCATGCTGGGGACAGGCTGTATGGGCTTGCCAGCTCACAGCTGGGCAACACCTCTAGACCCAGCAGAGCTCTACTTGGGTATCTCATTCATCCAAGCCCCAAGTGAGGAAACCTTTTTATTTCTAAGAGCAACATTAACCATGTATTTAAGTACTTTCTTGTGTAAATGGTTCATGGAAATATTTGGAACACAGTGTATCAAGAGAGAAAAGGTTTGTGGTATTCTTTAAAGTTCCTGATCCTTCCTTCTGAATGCTGCCTTTTCATGGATGAGCAGTGCCAGTCATGTCAGCAAAGCTATTAAATGGTATATCCAAAAAAAAGGTTTAATTTGAACTGTATTTTCAGCTTGTGTAAGTTTTTGTTCCTATGACTAATACCAACTGAATGATGTTTAGTTCTGGCCTACTTACCCATGCAGCTCTGCAGAAACCTCTGGAGTTGGGCTGTTCTACTTTTAGATCCATGATTCAGACAGGCTACTGGGAAACAGGTTTTCTGAACTGAATCCCCATGTAAGTGTAGCTGCCAGAAGAAGCACTCCAGGTTTCCTGAGAGCTCCTGCCTTAGTAGCACACCTCTTTTAAGCCTGAAGTGTGTCCCCCAGAGCACTGATCAGCAGCAGAGTGATGAGCTGGTGGGCACGGTGGGTCAGAACAGCTGAGCTGCACCAGAGCAGCACACCCAGGCCAGTACCTGTGGCAGTGACCTGTGCTGTGCCAGGGCAGGTGTGCAGGAGGGAGACAAGCATCCCTCTACACAGGGCTGCCTGCAGATCCTGAACACATCTTGCTTTGCTTGTGTTGCACTAATTAATGTGGGACACAGCTGCATGCCTGATAAATGATGCTCCAGCCAGGAAAGACATGATGACAGAGCTCCTAGCCATGTATCCATCAGACTGCTCCTCATTTCTGGGAGGAGCCCAATCTCTTCATTAGTTTCTGGTCTGTGATATTCACATTAGAATTTCCCACAGCTTGCTTTGTCGAGGCCATGTAACAAAAGCAAAGGGCTGTGTAACAAAAGCAAGTGCTGAACTGCTGGCCACTGGGTCTCTTTAGCTCTGGGTTTTTTCAGGAATGTGTTCTCCCTGGTGGCTTGGCAGATCTCTGGGCAAAGCCAGGCTCCTTAATGAGGGGCAGCTTGTGCTGAGATGATGTGCTGAGCAGAATTTACAAGTGGGAGGCTAAAATTTATATAAATGGTACTTTGTTACTTTTTTATGTTAGTTCTGTATGAAGTAACTTTCATGGTAGGGTGGGTGCTTTGGGACTTGCTGAAAGGGGAGCAGGGTGAGGCAGGTCCCTGGGTGCTGTGGAACTGCAGCAGCAGGGAGGAGGCAGGATGCTGTGCAGTGCTCCATGATCAGGGCATCCTGGCATCCTGGCAGTGCTCCAAGAAGTGACTTTTACATCGACTTCACACAGAATTTAAAGGGATTATTTTGTTTGACAACCAATGCAGTGGCTGAAATAGAATTTCCAGGTTTGTTTCTGTGGGAGGCTGTTGGGTACAATAGTTCTGTTACCTTCTTTTTTTTGCCTGTTAGGATTAGATGCTTTGGCCTTACCTGCCAAATGGAGCATTGAGCCTGGGATCCAAAGTGCTCAGCAGTGCTAGGTGTCAGTCTGTCCTCAAGCAAGGGTAAATACTTCTTTTTAATGAAGCTGCACTTTGGAATATAAATGAATTTGCTGGTCCTTCATTGAACTGAATGTGTGGAGTGTTGACAGCATCAGCCTGTGCTGAACAGGATTCCCTTTCTTCTGGGGCTGCCAGTTCCTACAAAGAAACTGTGACAAGCAGCAATTACTCACTGAGCAATATCTAGCACAGTGTCTTAAATATTTAATATATGATTCTGCATGCCTTCCCTCAGCATTGAAAAGATGCAGTACCTTGCTGTCTCCAGCACTAAGGGTTTGCCAGAGCTCTGAAGTGTCTTGAGTTGTCATTTGCAGACAACATCTTTGTACTCGGGTGCTCTGAGTGAATTTCACTTCTCTAGCCAAAAGATTGTATTTTTAAACAATCTTTATTTGGGATCAAGCTGTGGATTTGCTTCAACTGCAATTATTTAATCTGCCACTATTGTGTATGTTCATGCCAGAAGAGCATCTTGGCTTTTCTCAAACTGGGATTTTTATTTTCCTTGCTGTTTGCAGAAGGTCTGCTATGATACGTAGTTATTTGTAGCCCCTGCCAGAGTAGGGTGGGTAGTTCTGTGCTCTGATTTATCCTCTGGTTAACAGATAACGAAGCAGTTGCAGCCATCTGCACAGATGGGAATGGACTGCTCCTCTCCCAATTTAGCATTATTCAGGAGAACTGAGCCTGTAGGGCTGGAAGTTTCCCTCAGGGCCCTGCACAGGGAGGGGAGGCAGCAGTGCTGATCTGCAGGGTGGGGACTCTCAGAAGATAATCCACTCAGCCTATAAAGAACCTTCATAGAGCTGTGCTCTGTCTAGAGGTTTCACAAATGCTTCATAGAGCTGTGCTCTGTCTAGAGGTTTCACAAATGCTTCATAGAGCTGTGCTCTGTCTAGAGGTTTCACAAATGCTTCATAGAGCTGTGCTCTGTCTAGAGGTTTCACAAATGCTCTGTGAAAGGCCCCAGACATGGTGCTGGGCTGCTAGAATTACTACATTCTGATTATCCAGCATCTAGTTCCTGTGTGGCTCTGTTACACTGGTGCTTACTGCCATCACTTTGACATCTAATTGTCTTGATTATTTATATTGTCACTGTTCCATATAGGGTGAAAGAATAGTTTAAATGAAGGTGTCTGTCTGCAGTCCTGTCTCCCAGATCAGTAACACTCCTTGTCTATTATCACAGCTGAGGAAAGCAAGATTTCAGATTGTCAGTTCTTTAAAATCTTAATTATCTTTTCTGTGTCCATATATTGTCAGGAACTCCATCTTACACAGTTTCAGAAGTTATCTTCACTAAGAGTGATTTTGTATTTATGAAAAACAGTTTCTTTCATCACAAAAAAAAGCAAAATATAACAGAACTGTTGTCATTTCTCCAGGTGCCAAGAACCTCTTTGTGTCTCTCACTTAGATCTGCTAAAACATTTTGGAATATGATTAATACCCAATTTCTAGGAATCCTGTACCATCAGGTTTGCTCACTACACAACTTCCATGACTGACACATACACACAGTGTGAATAACAGGTCCATGGCCTTGTTTTTACCTTCTGGACAGAGCCCTGAACCTCAATAATACAAGATTTGGATTTACTCTTTTTGTCTTTGGATCCCTAAAGCCTCCTGAATAAGGCAGCAAATGTCTGAATTCTAGACCAATGATTTCTTGGGAATATTTGTGTTTTCTCCTGCACAACCCCCTGCAGGAGTGGGCTGTTTATCATTCCTGTGCTGGCTGATGAAAGTAGGTGCCAGCTCTCAGTAAGCTGGCAATTCAGGAGCTGTGTGTAACCATATTTTGTATCGTTCTTTTAGCCTTGAAAGAGGTTGTTCCCACCAACAATTACACCCATTCTTCCAGTTTCACACTGACCATGTTAGTGCCAAATAATCCAGCTGGGTACAGCCCTGTGTGCCAGGTTTAGTTCCAGTTCATGCAGTGACTCCTCTGCCTTTTCTGTAAGATATCAGGAATTTTCATGACGAAGAGATGTCATTCAAGTGACTCATCAGTGAAACTGGTGCAGATTTCCTCAGCTCCCTACCTAGAAAGCCCTTGCAAACTCCGTGGAAACAAACTCAAGACACCAAACAGCAGGCAGGGTGGTTTGGGGCACTTTTCCCTGATAATGCAGGGTAGTTCTGCAGTTTGTTTCCTCCTGTTTAGTGGTGTATAAAACTTTTAGCTCAATTTCCAGCCACGTCGTTGGACATAGTTCTGCAGTTAATAGTTCATTGGGGTTTTTTGAATTCCTTGTGTATGTACAAAGTGACAATTGTATGTATATAGACAATCCTGTTATTGTTTGAATAGGCTCTTATCAATAATTTTAGCATTAGATAGTATATGGATTTATTTCTGGGCTACAAATGTCCTGAGTCAGTACCTGTTAGGAGTAAATAAACAGGATTGTTGGACTTTCCTGCTTGCTTTCTATAGAGCAGTGCAATTTCTTTTTTCCTCTTCAGTTAACTTGTTAAAAAAAAACAGTAAACAAACCTTGCTTTGAAGTAACCTGAAACACATATATTTTTATTTCTTTTTCCTGAAATTACTTTGGGTAGAATGTGATTATTTTGTTTGCTGTAGCTTAAGGATACTGTGCTCAGGATTTGGGTTGTTTTCCTTTTAAATTTACTGTCCATCTTTAAGTGGTGTTTGAAAGGAAACCAAAAGATTGAAATGGGATTTTAGATGGAAGGAAGGGGAGAGCTGATGTTATGATATTAAAATTAGTCTGTAAATTCAATAAAAATTAACTTTCTGTACCCCAAATCCAGACCCTTCAGACGTTTCTCCTCTCTCTATTGCCATTCTTCTTGGCCACTAAAATTTGTCTTCCATGCTGTCACTCTACTGTTGAGATTTTCCACCCCAGCAAGTTGTATCTGTGGGTGGTGCCCAGGTTCAAAGGCTGGGAAATTGCTTCTTCAGGGCTCATGAACCTTCTTGGTGTGTGTCTTGGTCCCTTGCTTCTCAGCACTGACCTGGCGTGGCTGTCAGCCAGGGAGGTGTCTTCCCTTGCACCTCATGTAGCTTTTCCTATGTTTGGCACTTTTCATATCTGAAAATATGAAGGAATTATAAGGAATTATAATTACAAGGAATAAGCTTTTCTCCATAGGCCTGGTTTGATTCTGTGTTTTAAGAGGTGATTTGTTTCTGGCCCTGACTCCCCAGTGCCAAAGCCACCGCGGCGCGTCCTGGTGCCCCAGGCTGCCCAGCAGGGACACAGCCCCATGGCAGCAGTGGCACTTTGGAAGCCCTGCCAGCCCCACGGGGGCTGTGGGGCTCACTGGGCAGCTGGTGCAGCTCTGTGCTGCCAGCTACCACGGTGCTGAGCTCGGTGGCTTTTTGTCTTTAGGGTTTTTAACCACAGTTGCCAAGTACACCAACAGTTCCTAATGGGACGTTGAGCTGCTGGAAATTTCTAGAAGACCATCTCAGTAAAACCAGAACCTTTCAGCCCAGATGGGTATATTTGCAGTAGGAGCTGTGCTTTTTCTGAGGTGTTTAAAAGTACACCCATCTCCTGAGAGCAGCTTTTGATTGTGGGGAGCCCACCTTAGATGTCTGTCTTCAGAAAGAGAAACGAGGTGGTTTTAATGAAGCTGCAATCCTGCTGCTTGTGATTGTCTGAGCAGTCCCTGAGGTCACAACGTGCTCAATGTCACTTGGTGGCACAATCAAGGTTGTGCTGGGTGGAGGCTAATCAGTGCTGCCTTGTGTCTCATTTCCATCTCCTCTTTATGCACGACATCTTGCCACTGCACAAAGATGGAGGCTGTTAAATAGTTATTTATAGTAAGAAGGGTAAAACTGTTAAGAGAAGTTGTGGGGTGGTTTTTTTTTCAATCTGAGTTAAAAGCAAGGCAAAAAGTCACGCTCAGCCAGCAGGTTGGCATTGCCACAGCACACTGTGTTAAGCAGTAAACTTAATTATAAGTAAATTACATTCACCCTTTACAATTGTTAAACAAACAAGGAGCCACAAAGCCAACACATGTAAGCCACCCCCCTTGAAATTCATCACTATTGACAAATCCTGAACTCTGGAAGCAAACAAATTAGAAGGTGGAACAAGCTTCTAAAAGCTGTTTGAAAGCTTTAGCACTTTAGTGGAAAGCTATTTGGACGATGTGGTTTGTTTCCATTCTAGTACAGCTAGTTTTTGCACATGCAGTGTTTACAGCTCCTCCCTTCACACAGCCCTGTTCATTTTGGTAAACATACTAGTAATCTTGGAATTCAAAGTGAAGTTTTCACATTGATTTACAAATACCTCCTGTAAATAAAATTCATGCAATTCTAATGCTAATGGAATGTCCCTCTGTAGACCATACACATTTATGTCTATATGAGCAAAGGTTGATCTGTGCCAGTTTGTGTAAGAGATATAAATGGAAAAGTGCAAATAACTGTTTAAAAAAAATATCCCTAACATGATGATGGAGTGCTCATTAGGAAGCTTTGGCTAATGTTTTATTACAGCCTGTGGAAAAACTGTTTTCACTCCAGAACTTTAACTGTATCTATGTTTATTTTACAATAAACCTAAGTCGTGCTCACTGAGAGCAAGTCTAATCAGTAAAATCCACACTGCATGTTCAAATATTGCTGCTTAAACATAAGTGTAGTTATAATTTGGTACTTATAGCATCTCAGCTAAACTGCCTGCTGTAATAGTTCTTCAGGATGACTCTGTAGTTTCTTTTTTGGGCATGATTTGCTTCATGTACACCACTCGGGTGCTGCTCTTTGCCAGGGAGCCTCCTGGTGAGGACACTTTGCATCCTGAAATGACAGACACACCTGAATTAAGCATCAGCTTTCCCTTCACAATTTGCTGAAAGGTGGTTGATGCCTGGGGACAAATTGCAGCAGCCATGATCAGAGAGAAATGCAGATGCGTGTGCTGAGGAGCAGGCAGCACCTCCAGGAGGGCTGTTTGCACTGCCTGAGGTTTTCAAGCATCCACAGTGTAAAAGGTTTCTGACTCTGCCCAAGGCAGGCTGTGGCACTTGCATGTGCTGGTGAACTCCAAGGTCCTCACTGCTACAGGTGAACTGAGCTCAGGTTTCAATGACCACATTTTTACTAGTTCAGAAAAATGTTTCTCTAATTCCCCTTTCTCTAGTGTCTTGGAAGTGCCTGTTGGGGTTTTTGTTTGGGGTTGTTGGGTTTTTTCCATCTGTGTTTAATGGCATGCTAAGTATTATGCCAGTAAAAAAGAAGAAAATGTAAAGTCATTAAGCATTTGACATTTAAGGACATAGTATTCTTAATAGTTTTAATACTTTATAATTTTATTCTTTTGCTATTATCTCAGGACCTCATTGGAAACAGGAAGCAGCATCTCAACTGATCCACTCAGGTACTGTAGTAATACAGATGTTAATTTTAAGTATTAAGTAATAGAAATTACCTCCATGCTGTGTCAGCTGAACATCACATAACTGTATCTTACAATGCATGGCCAGGAAAGGCCTTGACCAAATAGCTGGATCTTTGTCTTTGGGAGGGGTTGGTTCACTCAGTACCAGGATTTCAGTTCTAGCTTCAAACAGTGTGTTCATTCTCAGAGAAATGTGATGGGGAGAGAGGGGAGGTGAAGTCATGCACACACATGGGCAAACCATCCCTCTCTCTAGAACCTGGATTGGGCTGAAAACATGTGACTGTTCCTGGCAGTTTTATGCTGCTCTAAGTGAACAATACTGACTGTGTCAAAGTCATTCATGTTTCCTGTTGCTCAGCATTTTGATAAAAGCACATGTACCAACTTCAGAGAGTGCTGTCAGATGAGTCAGGGCAGTAATTGAGATTTTACTTTGATCACACAATTTAGGGAAAAAATGCTTAGCACTGTTAACACTGCATATCAAATGGGCACCTTGCATCTCTTATTCTCACAGTTGCACATTAAAGAGTGCATCAAAGCACAGACTTCCTTTGATTAGGTGGGGGCAGAGTCCCTTCCCATCAAACTGACAGTTGTTTTGGTAAAAGGTTTCCTTTGGAGATGTTGTGGATTGAGAGTGTGACTTTTCCCCACCTTGTGTAGCTTTAACCTTGCTTGAACAAAACATTAGTGGGAACTGTTCTGTTTAACCTTATGCAAATCAAGGGCCATCTTCATTATTAATCTTCCATTATTTTCTAGTGTATGGTCTTCTGAAAGTAAAGCCTTATTATTATTTCCTAAAAACACTTCCCCCCCACCCCTCCCTGTGCTGTAATATTATCTTTGTTTTCAGCTCAGCAACACTGGACACTGTTCAGTCATGACTGTAGTTTTGTTCCCATCTCCCAGTTTGCCTGGAACACTGTTTCTTTGTATGGTAGGACAATGCAGGAAACTTCCCCACCCTCCTTTTCTGCAAACTTATTTTAGCAAAAGCTTTACCATGTAGCTAGTTTATGATTTGCCATTCTTGGGATAAGGTTCCCAGAACCAGGTATTGCTGCCATCTTTATTCCAGGCTAGATAATCTTTGTTAAAATAGAAGATTTTAGTACAGTGCTTTTCTGGTGGGATTTTTTCCTAGGGAGAATGTCAGTGAGAAAGATGGGGAAGAATAAGCTAGATAAAAGGAGTGGTGAAATCTTAACATTTGGTGGGAAAAGGAGTAGGAAATATTCTTTGAATAGGTTGAGTTGCACTGAATAGACATGTTTTCTAGAAGCTGCAGCAATTGGACCATTTTAAATTCCTTGCTTAAAACTATTCTCAATAAAATGAGACCATCTGATTTAACATCCCAGTGTGGCCACTGCCCCTGCTGCCTGGGCACACCCAGGATGTGTGAAGTTCAGTGGCACGGGCTCTCATTAGTATGCACTCAGAGGGGAGCCCTTTCTTAAGCCTCCAACAGAGAGATGCAGACTGGCATGGAATCCCTGATTGCACTTCTTTATATTTCAAACAATAGGTTTATAAGAGCTTATATTCTACCTTCTTTTAAGGGGGGAAGCTGTAAGCTATCAGAGATTTTGAGACTTCCCTCTTCATCCCATTCACTTTTATAAAACCTTTCTGCTCAGGCATTTCCTAAAATGATTCAAACAGCTAATCCTGGGAATAGTTGTAAATTATTTTTTTCCAGAACTGTCTTTATAAAAAGTTATTTGGAAATAAATGCACTTGCAATGCAACAGGTGCTTTTGAAATTTGAAAATTGGGGTGAAACTAGATATGGGAATTACCAGATAAGGATGCAAAAATGCTACTCTTGAACTACAAACAAAATAGTTTTATGATGCTTTAAAACTCTAGATTAAAACAATCACAGAGGAGACATTAAATAAATATCCAGATTATAATGGCTAAACTAGTGATTTTTTCCTAGGGTTAAATAATTACTTAAGAAAGTACAATGAAAGATAGAAGATTTATTGTTACTGAATGTGATCTTATGAACCTGTTGAGCAAATTTGCCTTTGAAAGACCCATAAAAATGAATGTACCTATTAATATGAACCCATCAAGTGTCTTGTCAAGCAATTAGTATTTTCTAGTCAGGCTACTTTTCATAGAATCATAGAATCACAGGATGGTTTGGTGTTGGAAGGGACCTTAAAGATCATCTAGATCCAACCCCCCTGCATGGGCAGGGACACCTCCCACCAGCCCAGGCTGCTCCAAGCCCCATCCAACCTGCCCTTCAACACTGCCAGGGATGGGGCAGCCACAGCTTCCCTGGGCAACCTGGGCCAGGCTCTCACCAGCCTCACACTAAAGAATTTCTTCCTAGTATCTAACCTAAATCTCCCCTTTTTCAGTTTAAAACCATTACCCCTTGTCACTACACAACCTGATGAAAAGCCCCTCCCCAGCTTTCCTGGGGCCCCTTCAGGCACTGGAAGGTGCTCTAAGGTCTCCCTGGAGCCTTCTCTTCTCCAGGCTGAACACCCCAACTCTCCCAGCCTGGCTCCAGAGCAGAGCTGCTCCAGTCCTTGGATCGTCTTTGTGGCCCTTCTCTGCACTTGCTCCAATAGCTCCATGTCCTTCCTGTGCTAAGGGCTCCAGAACTCACAGTTCTCCAGGTGGGGGCTCATGAGTGCAGAGCAGAGGGGCAGAATCACCTCCCTCAACCTGCTGGCCCTGCTGCTTTTGATGCAGCCCCAGACCCTTGGCCTTCTGGGCTGCAAGTGCACATTGCCAGCTCCTGTTGAGCTTTTCCAAGTTCCTGTCTACATCAACAAGGTAAGCTTGCCCTGAATCACCACTCTTCTAGTTCTCACCTGCTCTGGAACGTTGTCCTCCATGCTTCTGATTTTGTTAAATTTCAGTTGTATGTAGATTGCCCACCAGACAGATCCATTTGTTTCCCTTGGATTTATTTACACAGCACTTGGAGTCTGTGCAATTAGAGAATAAGGGCTAATGTGAAAATTGCCCGTGCCCATTATAAAGAGAAAAATATGTACAAACTGGCATCCTATATGTGTGTATGTGTGTACATTTTGTTTTGCACAATTTATTTCACAGTCTCTGCACAGTATTTGTTTTGGATACCTTGAGCTGGACTTTCAGCTGATACCTGAAAATATGTAGTTTCTTAATGTCTAAATCCTAATGTGAGCCTCCTGGAGTGTTGTATTACCAGATCTGTTTCAAATGATCCAGCAATTTAAATGTTTAAGCTTTGCAGTTATTTGTGGCATATTTGTCATCTTCTGTAACTAATTGATCAACTAGTGTTTAGAGTTGAGAGAACAGACATGCAGAAAATATATTTAGCATTAAGAGAACATCAAATTTCTTATTATTCTACTTCATAAAATCTTGGCTTGGAGGCTTAATAACCAGAAATGAAGGATAGTATCAAATGATGATTAATATTCATCTGTGGGGGAGTGCATAAATCTGAGAGCTGTTTGAAGCAAAATAACTTTGTTTTGAGTTACTGGAGAATTTCTTGGCAGCAGAGCTTCCCTTCAAGTAAAGAACAGGAGGAAAGGGCTTAATTTTATGTCCCTGATTCTCTAGGCACCTCTGTAGAGCTTGTCACCAGCATGCCTGGATGTCACAGTGGTGCAGCAGAGCCCGAGAGCTCTGTATGATCACAGCTCTTCCATTCTCCCTGACTGGGAAGGGATGGTTTCTGAAGTGGTACCCAGAAATGCCTAAGAGGGCCAGGAAGAGGGATCTGGTTTGCCAGAGCCCTGACTATGAAAGTATTTCTTATTCTTTGTAGGAGCAGCCCAGGACATTTTCCCACCAACTTGCATGTGGAAAGTATTTGGTTTCCAGTATCAAGAAAGGGACTCGATGTGCAGGAGCTCTGTGTGCTGCTGTGTTCTGGGAGCAGGGGGGCCTTAAAGCCTTCCAGGAGCTGGTTCAGCATCTATTTGGTTGCACAAAGTCTTGCTTTGTACACCTTAGGTGTGTTTCTTGTATGATCCCCACTTTTTAATGTGCTGTCCATCAGGGTGTCATGGAATTAGTATAGGAACCAGGCTATCCTGGTCCCATGATATTCCTGAGCTCCAGATCACTATCATGAAGTTCTTGTATGTGGCTTTTAATGCTGGAGTGAATGGAATGCTGCTGGAATGAAAGACTCATGGAGAACTGTTTTCTTACTGCAGGGTTATGGTTTCTGTACTCTGTGTAAGTAGGTGGGTGCTCTGTTTTTCTGGGCAAGTGAAATGTTTTTCAGGAATGTTCCTGGCGTATCACTGTAGGGGTGTAAGTATAGTAAATAACAGTAGCTCAGTGTATGTACTTTATGAAGGGTTAAAGATGATGTAGTCAATTTGCCTGGTGCCCCCAACCTAAACATTTGAAATCAGTACACTAGGACCTCCAGCAGGCACTGCCTTCATGCTGGGATTATTGCTACAACACGCTCCCTCATCAGTGGTTGTTTTGCTTCAGCCTCTGAGCTTCATGGATTGACAAGACAACCATCCCTAAAAAAGGAGGTGTTGCACTGGATGGTTTTCACTTTGCCCTTTTTTAGTGGCTGTTTCTGACAGACTTGTCAGAGCCTTCAGTGCAGCACTGCTGCCAGAGCTGCCTCTGCACAGCAAAACGCAGAGTGACTGTAGAAGTTTTCAGCTAACTACTCACTTAGGTACCAGCGCTGAAGCTGCAGCAGATCCAAAAATCCCTACTGCTCTTGGGCCTGGGAATTGGAAGTCCCAGGTTTTCCTGAATGCCTTTCTGAAAGGGCTAGTTTTAGATCCAGGGTGAGCGTGAGAGGAAGCTTAATTTTCTTTGTTGTTTTCCTCTGGAAGACAAGTAAAAATGAGGAGGGTGGTGAGAGCAGGGTGCTTTTCATTTGCAAGAGTCCTAATTAGCATTTTCTCTGCATGCAGTGCAGTATAATCAGCATTGGTTGCTGTCAGAAAATTCATGGGTACATAGCTTCTCCTCACTGCAAGTCCAGTATTTAGAAGTAATAAAGGTGAAAAATAGGGTGGGTTTTGGTGTGGGGTTTTTTTTGCTTTATTTTATTTTGCACAGTTTATGACACAGAGCAAGAAATTGCTTTGCAGTGTGAAAAGTCAAAGGATAAGTTTTCAGAAAAGTCTCAATTAATGATCAAGTCTATGGATGCTGCCTCTTGAGCTTGTTTCAGCATGGTTTCCCTTTTTCCCTTGATCCTGGGAATGGGGCTATGGGCAAGGCATTCATTCCATGCTGCTGCTTCTAGTTTTCTTTCTTTTTTATTCTTCTTTTTTTATTATTTTTCTAAGGAATCTCCGGAAATTCATGCAGAAGAATGTTCCAATAGGGAAAACTCAAATATTTGCCTGTTCTTGGAAATAAAGGGGGAAGGGGTTCCATGTTATCCTCGTGGCAGCCTTTGTAGGCAGCAGCACCAGGGGGGCAGAGGGGCTCACCAGCAGGCACTGGGTCTCAAGGGCCTTTCACCCATCTCCTCTTCAGATAAAGCTACCCCTGGAAAACAGGGGCTGCAATGAGGGATAAAAAGCTGGGATGGAAGATTTGGATAGGAAAATCTATATATCCTCAGCCACGATGGCATAATTGTCTTGAAAATTGCCAAGCTAATGAAGCCCGAGGGAGTGTGAGTTCAGGAATAAAAATAGGCTGGGACTTGCACAGTGTGTTATATTGTCAGGGGACTTGCTTCTCATGAGCAAGCAGTAGTGTTTTCTTTGGAATTACTGCAACAGCACCAGCTTGGATGCTGGTCTGACAGAAATCACCAGGAGTGGATACAGGCAATTAATTATTGTAAGGAGAATCCTTAAAATACATTAATTTTTAAAAGGCCCAAATGAACTGTACCTCGCATTGGTGCTTTCTCATGCAAGTTTCTTCTCTCAGCAGTTATTTGTTCCCACCACTCACCCCACACTGGACAATATATTTTTAGGGAATACCAGGCTTAAGTATTTTTATAATTTCATGTCAAGTGAACTTCCTTAAACTGGTTTTCTAAGAAGCTGCAAGGCTTTCATGTAGCTGAATAGTGACAATGAGTGAAACAGGAAAGCAAAAGGATCACTAAATACAGCTGATCATCCAGGCACTTGGGGAACTAGATGTGTCTACATAGAAAAGAGCCTCAAGTTAAGCTTTTGGGATTGGATTTTCTTCTCATATTTTGTAAATGGTGTTAACAATGTGTGGTAGTTTTGTGTGGTTTCTTTTGTAAAACCACATGTCCAGGTGCCAGGACTTTTGCTTTCAAGTGTTTCTTCAGATATTGGTATTGCTGTTGTTGCAGTTAAACTCTTATGTTCCTGGTAACTCTGACACCATTGCAAGTTGTCCTAAGTGTTCCCTAGGAGTGATTTTCAACAACTCAGCAGAATGAGAAGCACCCAGATTGTAGTTTCTGGGAAAGTAAACAGTGGGGAACTGGAGGTAGGAATTGGTGAGTCTCCACTAGGACATGGGTTGTTATTTACAACAACAAGGTTTATAAAACGATGAAGGGCTGCTGAAGTCTTCTCTGGGTGGTGCCAGGAAGGTTTCCTGCCAGGCAGCCCTTCTTGTCGGAGCACCCAGCTGGGCTGTGGGAGCTGCTGGAGCCTGAGCCAGACCCTGGCACAGGGAGGGGAGAGGAACCAGGGGAAACCTGGGCCAGACCCAGGCCAGTGCCCCCCACAGGAGGTGGGTTGTGCAGCTGGGGTCTTGTCCCTTCTGAATCAGCCTCCTTCAGTCGTGCCTGGCCAGAGACTGTAGACAGCGAATGGGGCCCGAGTCTGGGGTTCCCTTCAGAACCGCTCCCAGCTCGTGGCTCCGCGTTCCCTGTGGAACCAACAGGCTTTGGGCTGGCGGGAAGAGCTCGGGGCGCCCCGGCCCGACCCTTGGGCCCCGCTTTTTATCCGTTTGGACCCTGCTTTTTATCCGCTCGGATCCCGCTCTCTCTGCCCTCAGGTCCCGCTCTCTCTGTGCCCTCAGTTCCCGCTCTCTGTGCCCTCGGGTCCCACTCTCTGTGCCCTCAGTTCCCGCTCTCTGTGCCCTCAGTTCCCGCTCTCTGTGTGCTCGCGTCCCGCTCTCTGTGCCCTCAGGTCCCGCTCTCTGTGCCCTCAGGTCCCACTCTCTGCGCCCTCGCGTC
>NW_009952486.1:1526810-1530709 GCF_000747805.2 Chaetura pelagica | reverse complement strand
GTGCCCTCGAGTCCCGCTCTCTGTGCCCTCGGGTCCCGCTCTCTGTGCCCTCGGGTCCTGCTCTCTTTGCCCTCGATTCCCGCTCTCTGTGCCCTCGGGTCCCTCTCTCTCTCCCCCAACGTGTCCTGCTCTCTGTGCCCTCGGTTCCCTCGCTCTCTCCCCCATCATGTACCACTCTCTCCCCCATCATGTCCCACTCTCTCCCCGCCCTCTCCCCCCTGTTCCCCACTCCCGGGTGCCCTCAGTCCCCGCTGCCCAGCAACGCCAGCGGGGCCCTGGCTGCGGGGGCCACGCACCATGTGGCTGCAGTGATTAGTTTTCCTTCACACAGAGCTAACTGGCCAAGTGTGCTGGGAATAAGATAAGCATAATTTGGCTGGGGAGCGGGGAGGGTCTGCACTTCTGCCTGCCTTCTCCTTTCTTTTTTTTTCCCCTCCCCTGTCATAAGGAGCCCACAGTTTTCATAGGTGCTGGCAGACAATGGAGCTGATGTGATTTACACAGGAGGGGCTGATTAACCGAGTTGTGTGCTGCTCTATTTTTAAAAAGGGGGGAAAAAAAAAGGCTGCAGTTCCCATGTGATGGGATCATAGCACTGCTGTGATTATAGGGCAGTTGTTGTCAGATCCGATTGAGATAATTGCTTGCATTTTCGGAAGTTCTGTGAGCTTTAAGGATGCTTTCCAAAGGTCCTTCAAAAACCTTGGCTGGGATATCTACACGTCGTTTGACCAGAAGGCTTTTAGAATGGCCTAAAATAGCCAAAAGGAGAAGTGGGATTTCTGTGTAATAGCAGTGATCCCGGTAGTACTGGGGGCTTTTGGAAGGATAAACTGCAATCAGGATCAAAGAGCACACATGAATTCGTATCCTTTGTGCGCCTGCCTCTTTGTATTAAAGTAGGATACTGTAACTGTGCAGGTGCTGTGCCATGTGCATGAGTAGCTGCATGTGTCGGTGGCAATTAGAAACACTTCTGCTGCAGCAATAAGGAGAGAGGAGTGTTGTTGGGCTGGATTTGAGTCATTCAAATCATAACAAAAAAGTCTTGTGTTGTTCAAACCTCGCTGCAGACTGCAGTTGCTGCAGCAGAAGTATTGGAAAATGCTGAAGTTGAAGGCCTTCTGCTTGGATTACTGGCAGTTTTTATGTCTCCAGCCTCTTCACGGTTTCTATAAAAGGTAAGAAAACATTAACTCTGAAATGCTTTTCAGAACTGCACATGATGCCACCAGTGCTTTTACTTGCTGTTCTACTCTGTTGCTGAAAGGCAGCTATGCAGGGGAAAGGGAGTGGTGGAGAATTAATGAGAACTTGTGACAAAGATTGTAAAGCTGGAATTTTTTATTGCACTAATTATCAGCCACTTTTGTCTCTCCGCATGCAGATGTGAAAGGTGATGCTGCTGCTTGACTGTAACGTTTACTCTGTCACATCATCTCAGCCAAGACTCAGTTATTACTTTTTCTTCTCTGATACCTTATCCTCAGGCAGGGTGGCTTGTGTTGTGCAGTGTAAAGACTGTAAACAGCACAAGGAGATTAATTGAAATGTCCTGGAAATTTATGTAAGATGCTTTTTTTTTTTTTTTTTTTTTTCCCAGAGATATTCAGCAATATAATGGTTCATCTCTCCTCTCCCCCCAGCACAAAGTGCAGATCACAGTGGGCACTTCGCTCAGGCAGGTCTGACACGCAGCTTCAGTGATTGATGGTGGATTGTGACCATAAAGAATAGGGCTGGGTGTCAGATGCATGGAGCTTGCCTATTAAATGGAACAGCAAAATAAGCAATTCCATTGAACGTGTCCCTGAACTTACCCCTGATGCTGTTTAATCTAAACTTCTGCTTTCTTGCTCTTGATTTACGCTACGAAGTGGAGGGAATTGGATGTATTTGAATTTTCTGGGGGAAAAAGTGGGAACCACTTTATTGTTCACAAAACCCATGCAGTTCTTTAAAACAGGATTCTGTCCTTGTTATGTACACTTTCTGGGCTGACTACCTATTGTAAGCCTACAGAAAGTGCTTTGTACTAAATGCTAATTGCAGTTGAATCTTTCATGCAGTGGCTGGAGGCTGGAAAAGGGAACCGTTCCCATCTTTTTCAAGTTTCAAGGGGTGCCCTGCACTTTCTGGCATTGAGTAATGTAGGACCTTCATCTGTGACCACTGGCTTGTGAAGTTTCAAAAGATAGCTTTATTCTCCTCTTCTTGCAGCTTTTCAGAGATGTCATTTCTAAGCCAAAAAATTCCCAGCTTACTCCCAGCCCATTGTAATGTCTTCCTCGCTGAGAAACCATATAAAATAATAGAAATGTAGCCAGACTGTTCTGACACAAATAAATGCCACTAAACTAAAGGTTTGTGTCTCGGATTCCTGGCAAAACCCCAGCTTTGTTGCAAACAAATTACTCTAGAGTTACTCTATGTCTCCTCTGCAATAGCTAAGGACTGTCCATTTATCTCCTTCTGTTAATTTGCCATCAAAACCTGGATGTACTTGAGCCCTTCTGGTAGAACTTTCTAATGTTTTTTAAAAAAATACTTTCTTGACAAACAGTCACAAACAAGCAAATGATCCAGGGTAACAAAGCTAAATGCAAAGAAGTTCATACTAAAAAACTTTATTGAGACTGACTTTCAGTTACTTCTTATTAGTAACTGTGGATTGTTTAAGATGCTCTTGGAGAGGAGACAAGGGGCTGTGAGGGAGTTCTGTGTGTGCACGAGTGAATATATTTCTGTTTTTTGTGTATATAAATAAGATAATCAAAATAAGACCTGAGTAACAGGTCCATTACACGAGTCTTACTGCATGACTTTTTAACATTAGCATTAGGGTTTTTGCCTGCCCTGTGTTGTACTTTGATGGTGTGGGAGAAGATGTGTCAGAGCATGCAGACAGGAGCAACCTTCAGGCATCCCTGTCTGACCTTCCCTTGTGTCACCTCTGTGACCTGCTGAGCAGCCATGGCTTCAGGTGCAGTGACAGGTCCTGGGGAAGCAGTACCAGCCCCCTGTGCCTTCCCCATGTACAGGTAGTGCTCTGACAGCTGGTGACTGCTCAGGGCAGAGGGAGGCTGTGGAATAGCTGCCCACTTCCCACTTCAGCCATGTGTTCCTGATCCTGTGGGGTGACTCAGACTCCTGGCTTGGCCACAAGAGCTCTGCTCGTTGCTCCTCAAACCCTCCCCCTCCCAGCAGTGCTTGGCAAGCCATACATGACAAGAACCATGACTGTTCTCTTTCCTTTTGTGGACTGAGCAGAGCATGACTCTTATTTTCAGTTGCTGTCAGTGCACAAAGCTGTGGAAAATGTTTCTTGTTGATTCAGAAGCTCTGTGACTTGCTGCTCTATGTGCAGAGATCAAGCTGTGGTTTTCAGTTTTTGTTACTCAGGGGAGTCTTGTGGGATCATGTCTGTTGCCTGACCTGGACAATTCTGGTTTGTGGTAGAATTCTGGGAGCCACTAGCATGGAACTTCACACCTGCATTGAAATCCATGGATCTCAAGAGAAGTCCATGGAGGGTGTGCCAGGCCTTGCAAGTTTCTTGCCTAGCAGTGTGTTCACTGCTTGTGCTGGTTGTGTGGTGGGGTTTGGACTCCTCTCCTGATGTTTGGCAGGTGTGCTGCTTCCTCAGAGCCTTGAGAACAAGAGTGCAGCGAGAGGCTGGGGCAGCCTGCAGGGCTGGCCTGTCCCTGCTGCCCAGAGCTGTGGGGCTGGGGGACAGGGACACTGGGGACACTGCACCAAAGTGGTGGTTCTGACTACTGGGACAGAGTTAAACCAGGACAGTCTCTGCCTTCTGGGGTGCTGGTTTTCAAACGTATTCAGGTATACAAGGTGAAATCCAGTTCCAAAGCTCTTTGTACCATGCTGTGCATGTGGCATTC
>NW_009952486.1:1512626-1526490 GCF_000747805.2 Chaetura pelagica | reverse complement strand
GCATTCCTGAGGAGGAGCCCAGCTAAGGGCAGGCAGCCAGCCTGGAGCAGAGGGCTTCTGGAGACTGTTCTCTGAGAAATGGTTCAGGCAGGGGTATTTCCTCAACACAGCAAGGGAAAGGGGGAAGTGGAACAAAATAAACCAGCTGCACTTTTAGTCTGTTTCTTCAATTTGGCAGCAGCTTCAGGAGCCAGGACTTTGCCCATTGCATGGACAGTCACAAAGCAAAGTTACTGCAGGCCAGTGATGCTGATGCCTCTAATAACACATATGTAAGCCAACAGCCTGCTTTTATCTGAGTCATATCAGACTTTGTATGGCAAACTGGTGTCTGGGGTAGAAACCTGCTGCAATAAATGTTTGATAATTCACTAATTTATATATTATTTCAACACTGTTGCCATTAACACAAGTGCATTTGAGTCAACCCCTCACTAAAGTTCTGGTTTTCAATATCCTTTGAATACAATGCTAAAAGTGGAGAGAGAAGTTTCTTTAACAGACTAAAGTGTAAGATGAGCAAATCACTGTAGGGTTTCTGTGGGACTTTGAGGATAAATGTCTCACGGATTATTATAAAATCATGTGACTTCAGGTTTAGCATGTGAAAGTGAAGATTTTCCTTAGCCAGTGGGTGCATCGTGCTGTGCTCCTGCCAGCTGGTGTGTAATAGCCCAAGCCAGAAATTGTTACCATTACCAGTGCATTAAAGATACAGCATGAGGTGAGAAAATCTGAGACTGGCCGTGAAGGCGACTATAATCTGTAGAGTTGGGAGGGGAGGGGGGATCTTCTCTCTTCTTGCTGAGATAAGGGTATTGTAAAAAATAGAAAGAAAGTGCCACGTTTTTAAAGGCTGCTTGACTGGAATCCAGTTGTTTGGAAAAAAAAAAACCAAAAAACAACAAACCTGTTTTTAAAATTATTTATTCTCACTTTTCAATTTTCTTTCAAGTTTTGTCCCTCTAAAGGAGGCATGACTCTCTTACAGGACAATTAGGGCCATTTCTGGCAAGCATCTGATGACAGGCACCCCCATGGAGGAAGAGAAATGAGCGATGACTGTTTTTTTGAAGCAGGGATTAGTTGAAATTATTCCTACCAGACTTTTAGCTGGGACTAGCAATCCAGCATTGTGATTCAGGATAGACTGAATCATGTGCTTAAGCCCCTCTCCAGCAAGAATAAGTCTATATTTTGGTCCATGATTCAGCCCCATTAGGATGTTTCAGTGATGAATATAAATGAAAATGCTTTCATAAATTTGTTTGATAGGAGCAGTGTTCTGCTGCTGTGCTAGAACATCACAATGTAACTGAGTGTAAGCAGCTACTTAAAGCCACTCTAATATTGCACTCTGCAGGGCACCTGCAGCTCTGTGCTCATCCTCTTTCCCACTCTCTTATCCAAGACAAATTTGTAGCTTTTGAAGCCATTAAAGGAATTGCCAGCCTTAATTCAGATGCAGTTTCAAAGACAGCACATGTGCTTGAAATGATCTATGTCAGGATTGTCCTCTAGGTTAACTCCTTGTTAAAAAGAATGTGCTTTGATAGCCTTTGTTCCTCATTTCTGGTGTTAACAGCATGGATTCTGCTTCTAGGATTCTGTGAGGAGGGTTCAGATGTGCCAGATGACGTGCTTGCTGACAGGCACGGAGCAGCACTGATGAGTCTTGAAGGCAAATGCAGCATAACAAAAGGTGCAATAACTCGGTGGTCACGCGTTACTACACAGTTAAAGGGAATGCTGTTGTTAAATCCAGCATTTAAAAACAGATTTCATAAAAGAAAAAAACAAACATGGTAGGTGGTTTGTCACATACAATACTATACATACTATACTATACATACTATACATATATACTATACATACTATACTATAATCCTGTATTCCTGGAAACAATCACTGGATGCTAGTTTAAAATCTCAGCAACAGTGAACAGGGAAAAAATAACCTTAGGTTCTAGCTCATGAAAGCAGGGAAGTGTTGCTCACTTATCAGCACTGATGTCAGT
Organism: Chaetura pelagica; assembly: GCF_000747805.2. Lineage (NCBI taxonomy): Eukaryota > Metazoa > Chordata > Aves > Apodiformes > Apodidae > Chaetura > Chaetura pelagica. Next base: position 1,524,473 of record NW_009952486.1, on the reverse strand, counting down.
TGATTTGCTTTTCTTCTTACTGTCACTTAAATTGTGAGCTCCCTTGCAATATCTTGAACAAAACAATAGCAAAGTGGGTGGGAAAAATTACCAAAGCTTTGTCTTGAACTTGCACTTAGAGTTCACCATATATGTTGTTAGAAACAGTTTTCTTTCACTTGACAGTGACTTCATCCAGAGCTGGGCTGAGTCATGTGCCCATAGACACCTCTCCCTGGAGGCTCCTGTTGGCAAAGTTTATGCAGTTGCAGAGCAGCTGAGAGCACAAAATTCCCTCCTTCCTGCAAATCCACCTTCCCCTAGAAGTGCAGCCTGCAAGCAGTGCATGTTGCAGTATTCCCACATTCAGCAAAAAAAAATATTAAAAGGAAACCCTCAAATGAACAAAATAGCAGAATGCCTTAAAAACAAAAAACAAAACAGCAGACTTGTCTAGACTGAGGGAAGAGATTGCAAGCTGAGTAATTTAAATTAAAATACCCAAAATACCCGTTAATCTGGTTGAAGTCTTCATTGTCATGTAATTAATGCAACTTCGTATCTAAAAGAGCATCATCCATTTTTAGAGCAAGTGTTAAAAAAGCCTTGTTCATATGCCTTGAATTCATACTTCTGGTTTGTCTTAACTCTCCAGGCTGCTCTTCCTTCCTCCCTGGTGGCCAGACATCTTACAGGATCCCTGAACTTCCCATCCCCTCGTTTCACTGGGGTGTGCAGTGGGACTTGGGCATTGCTGAGCAAAACTCCTGCTCAGATACATAGGGCTGAGTGATTTCTCTCTCCTTGCCACTGTTGTAACTGATAAACTGGGTTTCAGACTGGAAGTATTTCTTTGTGTATATGCCTTTCTTCCTTCTGCCTCTCTGCAGCCTTCAGGAAGTCAAGTCTGGCCTTTCTGAAACCTTCCTTTTCTTCACCTCCATCCCTCTCTCCCAGGAACCATCTGGGAGTCCTCAGGTTCTCCATTCCTCACACTTGTACAGATTTTAACCTTCCACAAACAGAGCTTGGAAGAGTCACATTAGGATTTTGATGATGTGTGGTATGTGTGCTGGGGCTGTGACAGCTGTGGGGCTGATGGTGCCTGCCCTTCAGCTGCACCCCTAGAGAGCAGGGTGCTTGCCAGGCTTCTCTTTCTCTCTCTGCTCTATTTAGATGCAACTGATGGGCAGACCCTAGGGCAGTCACATTTTAATTGTGTCCTTGGCTATGTGCCGTGCAGAGGGGGATTGGAAGCTTTCTGAGTTGTCTTTGATAGTCTTCCAAGACTAAGTCACAGAAAAGATAATGTGGGAGCACAGGGGAGGCCTGGAGGCAGATGAGGAGTCTGTCAGAAGCTGCAGCTGGAAGGGGCCTCTTCGGAGCAACACAAACTTGCCAGCTTGTTGGGGATGCCCTTTATCAAAATGCCAGAATGATGCTGAGTTGATTCTGCAGGAGCCCTGCTGCGTGGATGTCACTGTGTGAACTCCCAGAAAACCTTGTGTTTTGCACACTCTTAGGAATGTCTGTGGAAAGTCAGAAAAGGAAGTTTAAAAGGGAAGGAAAGAAAATACAGTGAAGGCTAAGGAAAAAAAGAATGTGTGGTTAACATATTTTATTTAAACCCCTTCTCCTATCTACTAAAAATGTTGCCTTGTTACAAGTTGAAGGTCTAAAGATACACTCTAAAGCCTAAGAGTCCCAAAAGCCACAATGCTTTCCAGTCTAAAAAATTAAAAGCCACCTATTTGTAAGACTCCTTTCAATCCTTAATTGGTAATAGCTGTTGCATAAAGGGAGTGTTACCTAAGTTAAAAATAGGTCTGGAACCACCCTGACAACCTGCTAGCTCTAACACATTTTCCTTTTGTCAAATCACCTATGCATTGAAACTATGTAATAATAGAAATGCTGTTAAATTCTGGTTTGTGACAGTTTTGTCCTGATAGAAACTTCAGGAAAATAAGCAAATTGGTGCCTGTGCTCTTGAAGGCTGCCATGTGCTTGCTTCCCTCTCCCCAGGAATGTTACACTGACCTAATTTAGGATGAGCCTCTGCACAGTTAAAGGAGTAAGGTTATCTTAGCTGCAAGCATCTCGTGTGTAAAGCGATGCAGGCATCCGGGGCACGTGACTTTATCACAAAGCAAGGCAGATAAAGTGTCCTGGGTGCTCAGGAACTTTCATGACAAGGGCTTGACACTCAGAGCTCCTCTCCCTGCCTGGTCCAGCAGAGCTCTCTGCTTATCATGCAGGGCTGCATGCAAAATATGGAAGAATCTCGGGGGGGACGGGAACAATAATAGAAAGTGAGACTCCAAATGAAGTGCTGTCTTCATATTAATATCTTTTGAAGGTAACGTACCACCTGCAATGTGTAAAGGAACCTTAGCTCTAGCATTTTTTAAATACTTAGAATTATTTATGTCTCCTGTGATATCTTTGCCAACAGCAGCTTCGTTTCCTGTGGAAGAAAAAAAAAAAGGCAAATAGATTAAAATCTTCCTGTTCTTTTCTGTACCTTACCTCTCTACTTCCCTCCACCCCAACTGTTTGGGTTTTTTTGTTTGCTTTTGTAGGAATCCTGAAGTCCTCTCCAACACACAGTGGGCTGATAGTTGCTCTGGGTTCTCTTAGCAATCAAAAAAATGGGAGAGCCCTATTGCTGTTACTAACTGTGTGGTACGTGCCTGGAAGTGGTCAAATGAGGGCTCTGACAGACAACTTGTGGTTAATTTTGGTTTTGAGATATTGATTCTTCCAACTGCTTTGATTCCCCTGCAGCAGCTCACTGCTTCTGTGGCCAGTCAGCAAAACAAAAGCTGTGTCTTCTCAGCTGTTTCGGGTCATCTTGGTGCAAACTCACCTGCATCAGCAGTTCCAGGCAGTGCTGCAGGCAGCAGAGCAGCCCTTGGAGCTGACTTGGCAAGAGGAGCAATGACCCCTGAGCAAGGCTGGGATGGCACAAAGTGGATCCACCTGCAGTTTCCTCAGCTGTTTGCTCAGGCCTCAGCCACTATCTGCTGCTATCAGAGCATTGTCTTTGAATGAGCAATTGCAACTGTTGGAATTAAAGATTTCTTCCTAAAAAAAAAAGATGGCAAGTGTTTTACGAAGTTGGGAATTGCTTTCCCTGATTCACAGGCAGGGAGGTGCAGCTCCAAGGCACCTGGTTGGTCCACCCGAGGTGGAAATAAACTGGGGGAAACTTAAGAACATTGTGATCATCTGAGTTGAGGGGCAGCATTTCCTGGTTGTGCCTGTCAATACATCTGCTGAAAGGGCAGCAGTCACTCGGGGTCCTAGGGAGATGTAATGGTGCTGGGTTTGGAAAAGTCAGTGTACTGAAGTGGGAAGAAATGCTGGAAGGAGGCAGAGCTTCTTGCACCCTCCTATTGCAAGTTGGCAGGATGAAGATAGCTTGTCATATGTGACCATTAGCAGGACCCTGTTGTGGGTCCAGACACAGTGGTGCTGACCTGGCTGGAACGAGAGCTGTGCTGCAGGTGCTTGCAAGCAGGGCATGGCCAGTAAAGATTTCTAGGGAGTATAAAGGGAGCAGGGAAATCAGCAAGCTGAGTGTGTCTGTTTGGGGAGTTCTGCCCCACACGGAGCACAGTCCCACGCATGGTGTGACTGGGTGGGTGCAGTGATGTCCTGTGAATGGAATCTCTTGTTATATTTCAAGGGGAAGAGATAACTGAAGTTTTCATTGCCACACCCAAAGAGGAATAATAAACCAGCCAGGCAGCAACTGTCTCCAAACAGCCCTTGTTACCAACCCTCAGTCTCTGCATTGGCTGGGATTTCTTGGCCAAATGTGTGAGTGTGGGAGAAGATTGTCACTGGAATCATCACAATAGGTTATGATTGATGTACAAAATGGAAAACCCATGTCAAAGACAGACATGATGCCAAAAGGCCCCTGCAGTGCTGGGGCTCATCTTGACTTGTCATACAGTGAAAGCAAACACAGCTTCAAAAAAAGAGGCTCATTTGATATGCTAATTTGTGCTTTGTTTCAGGCATAGTAATGTCACTGGGAGCAAAGGGGGAGAAAGTAAACAGCTAAGACAAAAGGGACTTACTGTCTTATTGGTGCTGGAAAGTTCTATTTCTGAGTAAGATTTTTCTTAATGTTGAGAAATGGTAGATCACTCAGTTTCCTCTTTGATAGCCATTATGTTACCTCCTTGGTAATCATATTACGAAGGAGCTGTTTTTAGAAAAGGCAGCCCATTGTGAGAGACAGAATTAGCTGTAGGTTTTGATTAATCACCAGTTCTTCACATCTGTGCATGTACAGAAATCATCAGCTATTAGCTGATGCTCTCAGCACCCGTGCTCGGTCAGATGGAGCATTGTTCTCCCTGCCCTCCTGAAGCTTTTGCAGGATGCTGTTAGGTTTGAGCACACCTCTCCAGTATCATTTCTAGGAGCATTTCATAGCCATCTGCTCTTCATATTTACCTCAGAATAAATAACATTTATTTACATCCGAGATTTAATCATAGAACTGAAATACTAGAGTCACATCAACTCATTATGTGGTTTGCACAGTGTTCAGCATTTTCTGGACATCTACTGTTTGGTCTTTGCAGCTTGTCTATCATTTCTATATTCCAAATTTGGGCCTGCCATTCCCTGCAGAATTCATGCTTGTTTAGTGAAGGGCTACCTTGATTTTCCCAGGCCTCACTGGGAATTAGCACAGGAGCTGAAATACTCCCTACAGTATTCCACAAATAGTCCCTTTACCATGGGAAATGCAGCAGCAATGATTTTAAAAACACAAAAAGCAACAAACCCCCTACAAACGACCCCACAGCTTCTCCCTTCTGTCCTATGATGTATCACATTAATCATTTTGGTCACTGTGCACAAATTCTAGAGACATAGATGAAGAGGTTGATTAAAATACTGTTCTTTTGTAGTTTGCATCCACCTTAATCTATCTTTAGAGACAGATGAAAACACTATTCCAGCAGATGCTTGTGATATCAAAATACTGCAACCAAAGATGAATCAAGAAATGTATAATCTAAGTTCATCAACTGCATTGGATTCTGAAATGTAAGTTCAAAGAGGTGTAGTAGACACGACTGAGGTTGCTGTTTGATACCTTGATACTATCCAGAAGATGAATGATTGGTTTTATACTCTATATAATGAGCTTGTTTATGCTAAATGAAATATTTCAAGTGTACACAATGCAAAAATCAGAGAATCCATCTTGTAGGCACTTCATCCCCCAAATTTGAAAGTTAAGGCAGTGGACAGGGTTCAACTGGTCTGAACTTAACGTGGCTTTTTCTGTCACTGAAATGCGTTTCACTGTTAAGAACAGATGTATAACTTTTCTAATGTAGTTTTTCTTTATTGAGCCTACTGATTTAAAATGCATAACATGCTGGGGAACGTCTTCTGACATTTTAATGAGCCATCACTAGCTTATTCCAGGAACAGTTGTCAGAAAACCCCCAAAACAGAGCATATTGCAGAGCAGCAGTAATGGTCACGAGATCCTAGATGAAATGGGCATGTACAGAGTTGTGCAACAGAAAGCAGATACTTCATCATGTAAGGGTACTGTTCTGTGAAGAAGTAGCATGAACTTAGTTTCTTGCTTAGTTAAGTTTTATAATATAAACATGTATCTAATGCCTTTGATCTGGAAGAGCCCCTGCTAGTCGTGCTGTTGAGCTCTTTGTAGAGGAGAGAGTGTGGTCTAGTGGGCTGGGTGAAGGCTCAGGAAAGTTTAATCTGTCATAGCAACAACACTAACTTTCAGGGTGGTCTTGGAGAAACCACGGCAGAATTTAAAGGACTTGTCCTTCAGTTGTAGCTACAACAACAAAAATAATGCTTTTCTCTAAGGTTGATTCCATGTGAGTGTGTGTTGAGGCTCAAATGCTATTCAGACTTTGTTAATAAATGCTGTGTGTTTATACTTACATATGCATCATGAATAAGTTGGGGTTTGGTTTGGGGGGTGTTTATCAGATCTTGCCATTTTATTTTTGGTGTAATTTATAGGCTAAATGTCATAGCTGATAGTCACTATTGAAAGTCATAACTTCGAATGTGTTCAAATACGGGTTTGGAAAATGACTCATTACTTCTTTTGGCACTAAAAAGTTTATTACACTACACAAGAAATTTTGCAAACAGCTGAGAGTTTATTCAGCCTAACCCATTTGATTTAGTGCGTAGTTGGTAAGCATTTACAGTTCTGAGTGCTTTTCTAGGGCTGTGTTACTGGAGTGATTCTTTTTTTTTTTTCCTAAGGGGAATAAATTGGAATAGCATTTTGTAGGTGCTGTGTAGGTACATTTTTCTTACTTGACAACTTGGAGCAATATTATATGCAGCTTTCTGAACAGCCTCTAATAATCTCCTCTGACTTGCAAATAATGTAAACAACGAGTCTTGTAAATCATGAAGGAAAGGAGTAACCCGAGACTTCAGATGAGAAAACTGGCTCCTCTCTGAGGTCCTTGGAGTGGAGGTCGGAGGAATCACTTGGAAATCGTGAATCAGTGCTTGGCTGCTGCATGAACCTTGGACTAACTTTGTGGTGTGCTGCTGAACTGACTTGTTCCTTGAGTTACTTGGAAACTTTTTCGCTTTGCAAACGCTTCAGAGAAGGTCATGAAGGGAGATGGCAGTGCCATGTGGAATCTGATGTGGAAATACTGCATTTCTGTCAGGACAATCAGGTACGGTAAGAATATATAAAACTTTGTTTTGTGGTAAGGCTGAAAAATTGCATGTGTTAAAGTTTGTGGGTCCTACTACTTGTTGTACCCTATGCTGTTAACTCTTAAGTAGTCTAAGGTTATTATTAGGCTGGATTCTTACTTTTCCTGATACTAAAGCTGTGAAAAGGAAAATAGAGGGTTATTGCGAAAAAACCCAAAACTGCAAGGAAAGTGGAGTTTTCGTTATTTCAGAGTCTTGGAAACACTTCTGTCTCATTCACAAGCAGGCAAAAGTGTAATAGGAGAGAAACCTTAATTTCACAAACACTTGCCTGTCATGATCTATTTACTACACCTCCCAAATCCAGGGACACAGGCTGTGTTCTCCGCGTACCACCAGCATCGTTGCCTCCAGGTGAAGCGGGGGGATGAAGAGAGGGTGGCTTTTATGGCAGAATAAAACTGTGGGGTTTCAAACGTCCCCAGGCTCATGTGGTGCTGCAGCCTCACCTGTGTGTGAACACAGCTCCTCACACCCCTCAGGGAGCTGCCAGGCTGGGGCTGCTGTGCATCCCCGCTCGCATTCTTGGAGTGGTTTGTGTTTGACATGCTCTGTGCTCCCTGCCAAGCCCAGTCACTCTGGATTCCAGCAGAATTTATTCCAGGAATGGAGCTATTGAGCGAGACCCTTGGTGATTGTAGGTTCTCACAGCAATGTTATATATTTAAAAGTAGCTGTTTTCATGCTGGAGTTTCTCCCTGTTACACGGTTGTATGATCTGAATGGTGCGTTTTGTCATCCGAGGTTCCCTTGAGAAATCGTGTCATCTAAGTAATTACTGCGTTTCACACTGTGTAATTATTCTGTGCTGAGGAAATAGTTTAGAGAGCCTGAATTCCTGCATGAACTTGCATTACAAACAGAATGAGACTGTGGAGAGCTCTTTATCACCAGGATACTGAAATAAACATAAGAAGTCCCTTAATTCACAGCAGACAGTGAGTCAATATCATAGAAATTGGAAATAATCCCCGAGAGAGGATTCGATTCAGATAAAAGTAATTTTATTTATGATCTGGGTTTAGAACCAGAAGCAGAAGGAAAGCCTGACACAAACTGGATCAGTGCTTAAATCCAGAGGAACAGCACAGATGTTCATCCTGACCTCAGCACTGCTGGAAATGTCTGAGAGAAGTCCCGTGCAAACCTCCAAAGTTATGGAAGTGTATGTTCCTACCAAGGCTAAGCCCCAAAGGTTCCTCAAAGCACTTGAGTGTGGCCGTTGTTCTGAAGTTTAACATGCAAGTTGTGCTCACCTGTGAGCAGCCACTTCTTTCTTTTATCAGTGACCTTACCAGTGTTCAGAATATGTAGGTTGAAGATTAGCTTAATTGCTTACAGCAGGGCTTATTTATAGAGCAGCTTACTGGCTCCCCGAGCCAGCAAAATGCAAAGCAACATTCCTTTCAGTTACAGCACTAGGAGTATTTTCAATTAATGGTTTTGGGTTTTTTAGCAGAACCTATTTTCTTTGGCAGCAGCACCAATGATTTTGAGAGCATTCAAAACAAAACAAAACAACCCAAAACTTTCCCTTGTGGAAAAAGATCTCTATCGCCTCAAAAAGAAATCCAGAAACTCTCCTTGCATTTTGAAAGGCTGCAGTGACCATTCAGGCTCTTGTTCTTGCTCATCCAGTCTTGCCCCCTCTCTGCCTCCTCTCCTTTCTAGAGGACCATGCAGCCCCTGCTGGAGATTTCAGCCCCAGTTTAATACCAGTGAGGTGAGTTAGTTTTTCCCCTCAGCATGTACCAGCTGCCCTGGTAGGAGCCCTTTCAGCCAGCAGGCGTGTGTGGCATCGGCTACACTGGAGCAGTTGTGCTGAGCTCCTTACGTATGCACAAGGCCTGAATGAGGGGTTTTATGCCTTGCTGAGAAAACAGCCCCACTCCAAAAGGAAAATTATTATTAACTGGGGTTTAGGGTTGGTCTTGTTTCTGTTGGACTCCAACAGCTTTAAAAAAAGTATTTGACTGGGTCTTTGTTGTCTGTTTTAATTAGTCTGTGTGCCTGGGGGACAGGGATTCCATCTATATCTATGTGTAGGTGTTTAAGTTTACATGACCAGACCTTAAAATCACAGGGTCATGCCTGTTAGCAAGGAGAAATACGTGGATAGGGCTTGAAGAAAATGCAGCAGTTTGCTTTTTGCATGGAGGTTTTAGGTAATGCTGAATAAGCTTAGGAGAGAGCAGGGCAGTGTAATGTGGCAATACACTGTGCATCCTAAACGATGTCTTGGGTTTGTGTTGTTGGGTTTCTTTCTTTTGTGGGGTGTTGGCCTACTCCTTCAACAACATTGGAAAAATTACAAATATAGAGGGGTTTATTCACTGATGTACCAAGCTGAGCTTGTAGCACTTCACATGAGGCTTCTGTCCTTTGAAAGAGCTCTGTTCTCTGGGCCCGTGTGAAGCCTACGACAGTACCAGGTGTCTCCTAAGGCACTCTGGAGGCAGCAAGGTCTGCCTACACCCCCAGAACCAAGCAGAGGAGTGATCCCTGAGCCCTGGGATGGAGCCCACCTGGAGCTGGTGTTCCCAGGTATCTAGGGTGAGACTTGTCATTCCCGTCCAGTTTGCCCCCAGTTTCCGCCTTATGGGATATGGGATCATTATCCTCTCCCCTTGGCCAGGCCAGTCTGCACCAGGGCCAGCAGCAGCTCAGGCCACCCCGTGGTGTTTGTGACCCTCCTTGGTGATGCAGTCACTACCTGCACAAGAGATGTTAAATGTTCTGCTCAGAGCACTGCAAGTTGTTTGACTCTGGCATTTCTGGAAAGGGGTCTAATGGAGTTTGTCACTGGCAGTGTCCCTGGGTGAGAGCAGTGTCCTGGTGTCACAGCAGCTCCACTTGGGTCACTGGCCCTTCTCACAGGACCTGTTGCTGTCCCAGTATGTGTGTGGAGGGCAAGCACAGCCCTTCCCACTGCCCTGAAGTTCATGGTGAGGGACTATTGTGCACCTCTGCTGGTGTGTCTCCTTTGTGATGATATTTGCAGGTGGAAAACTCTCCCAGACTGAGAGAGCTGGCAAAGCCTGGGAGCAGGGCTAGGGCTAAAGCACCAGGAGTCATTCACTTTTGTTCAAGTTACGTTTTAGTGACCCACCGTAGGTTGGGAGTGGGCAAATATATAATGAGGAAATTGTTTGTCAATATATTCAGCTTAGCCTTTGTGTTATAGGGTCATGCCAGTACTGAAAGAGGGGAACTCGGGTTCTATAGAGACAGGGAGCCGATCAGCTGTGGGATTACTTGTTCCCTCCATCATGTGCTAAATGCCAGCCAGCCCGTAAGGATGGGGTTAGTGGTTAGAGGATCAGACTGGAGCCATCTGAATCAGCAGATCCACAGCCCACAGAGAATAAATTAAAGGGTTTATGATAATGTATCACATAGTTTTCAGCTTGCATCTTGAAGTTCCATTTGCAAGTAATGGAGGAAAACAGTCAATAGTTACTTCTCAGTGCTCTAAACATCTGGAAAAAAGTAAGAATTAGTCCTCAGTATGAGTTGTCCTGGAGTTTCTTCACTTATTTTCCTTCTGCTACAAACATTTTCCATTTTGGTTCAGTCATACTTTATTTTTAGTTGTCTGCTTTGGGTTTGGTTGTTTTTTTTTTCTGAAGCCTGACAGAACAGTGCTGTGTTTTCATCAAGGAATAACACCCCAACAAGTGAAAGGGTCTCAGTTGGGCAGCACGAGCTCCTGTAGCTGAGGGAGGGAGGGGCAGTCGTGGGAGTGTGGAGCACAGACAGGCACTTTGGTGTGTCTTGTGTAGGAGCTTGTTCATCAGTGTTCTGAGCAGCCCCACTGCATCATGAAAGCAGAAAAAGCAGAAAAAGGGGCAGGTGATCTTCTTTCCATCCAGGTGGTTGTGGTGATTATGTCTTGTTACAGCAGGAAGCAGTACAGGTGGCACTTTTCATTAAGGTCAGACATTAAGAAAGTGATTTCCCTATAGCCATTGTATGGTTTAAATGCTAAGAAGAATTACTAAAAAATCAAATTTTGGATTAAAAAAAAAATAGTAAAAAAAAAATCTTCCATGTTGACTTCTGTGTCTCCAGAATGTGTTTGTTTTGGTATTCATTGTTTATGTTGGTTTCTTTGTCATCTGCAAAATGCTGCACTTGAGAAGCTACAAGACAAAAACTGAATGCAAGTTGTCATTAGCAGTCTGGATGCTTTAATCTTCATATAGTGGATGGCTTTCCCTAGCCATTATTCTTGGATGGTAATAAAGTGCAACTGTAATTATCCCAGTGCAAGCCTTCCTTTGGGTTAAAAGATCTCTCCAGCATGACAGTGCCAATAGCCACACAGCACTTAATGAATTTTTAATGAGCTCTTGATGCCAATATAAGAAATCATTGTGAGGTTAGGTTGAAGTTGGTATCTTTAGAATTCCAGGTTAGGAGAGTGTGAGTGTGTCCTGTGCGTTTTGCAGACTGAAATACACACTTTGGTTAAAGTGTACTGTGTTTCTCCTGTTGTTCTGGTCTGTGCATTGGAATCTGGAGAGAAGATAATTAGGATATTAATTCCTCCGAGCTCACCTGAAGCAGACTTGTCTGAGGGGTGACTTACACACTGCTTTGGTTTTGTTTTGAATGTGTATATTTTAAACTCATTTAACTGTCTTTAAATGTTGCTTCTGCTCAAATGAGGCTTAGCTGTGTTTACACGGCTGGATTATTTCAATCTGATTGTTAGTGTAAATTTGTGATTTAAGTTCAGAAAGGGCACAGTGATCTTAGACACATTACAGGTGGTTACCAGAACCTCATCAGCTCCTTTTACCTTTTTTTTTTTATTATTTTTTTTATTTCCTGTGAGCTCTCATTAAAATGCTCCTACTTCATATTTTCATGTGCTCTTTTTGCCTTGTACTATGGTCTCTCTGTGTGCACCACTTGCTGTCATGTTGCTAAAAGCTAAAAATGTATTGGCAGGGGGGATTTCAGTTTAATCCTTGTTTGAGTTGAGTAAAAAGTACCACAGAAGTTGCACATCATTAAACCTTCTTGTCAGAGAAAGCTGGCAGGTGAGGGGCAGCTGCCCTGGAAGCACAGGGAAGCTCTCAGTGCAGCAGCAGTGCT
>NW_009952486.1:1492713-1512591 GCF_000747805.2 Chaetura pelagica | reverse complement strand
GAACTTAAAGACACTGTGTTTTTTAAGAAGGGTCAGATGATTGCGAAATATGGAAGTGATGCACCAGGGTGAGAACTGAAGGCTGGTTTAGGCACTGCCCACAGAGTTTCATTCTGTAATTTTGTTCTTTCTTTTAAGGCTGAGTCTACTGAGCTGTTCCAGTATGAAAGGACCTGAAGCCAGCTTAGCTAATTAGCTAAACACAGAGGCAGCTTCTAGTCCTCTTCTGAGTTTTCCTTTCTTTGCATTAGAAGAGTTACATCAGTGTCTAGCTCAAACCTTTGGTTTGGGCTAAGAGCAGCCCTGGGTTTAAAACCATGCCAAAAAAAGCTCTGTCCCCTCTCGCCGCAGGGTATAATGACACACACTGAAACCCTAGAGTCAGAAACCCAACCCCAGGCAGGCCAGGGAAGTTAACAGGGTGTTTTATTATTTATTTACACAGACCTTTCAAAAGAGCTTGTTGATGCAGAACCACAGGTTACTGAGCTGCTAAAGTTGTTTTTCTAGTGATGGAGGAGTTGAATTCTATTTAAGGTAGCTTTTTGTGTTTTAGTGCTTGTTGTAGGTGATGTGGTTAAATATGATATGGTTAAAGTGGATGTGGCAACTTTTGGAGCAGAACCTTTAGTGTGAGGCTCATATTCCTTCTACTGCTAGTCCTATTGCTTGATGTCTTCTCAGATCTACCTAGAAATTGGCTTTTAGAATTTGTTTTGAAAGGATGCTGCTTCTGTTGTTGCTCTTAGTTTACTCAGTTGTTTGGGGGTTTGTTTTTATATTTTGAGAAGCAGCCTTTCAGCTTGTCTTTCTGCCCTGAACATACAGACAAGAAACAAATAACATGAAAGTGTCATCTGCTCTTCAGTTTGAACAGAATTATCTTCTAGTGGAGTGTAAAGCAAATTAGATAGAGAGAAAATAATGCTCTGAGCTGATCTGGTTTTAACAAGATAATGCATTTTCCAGGAGTCAGATGACGTTTTAGTAATTGGTGAGTACTGATCAATTTAATGCTTCTGAATCAAGTGATTAACATCAGTGGATACTGTGAATTGATCATGATATTAAAAGCATGGTATGTGAAATGATTTTAATGAAATAGACTTCTGCTTAAATGCCTGATAAAGATTATTTTCCTTTTCTGATAGTAACTCATTTTGCTGTACAAGTGTAATTCTAATTCTTGATAGTTTTTAGTGTTCTCCTTTCAATATCTGCCTATTAATCATTTTCTTTGACAATAATCATAAAACCAGCAAGAATATATGCAGTAAGCAAAGTGTCCTGCACTCAGTCATCTTTTAGCAGGGGCTGATAAATTCATTAATATAATTAACTCCCTGACAAGTATCAAATGACTGAAGTGTTTGAAGTGTTATTAAATTGTTGGGGTTTTCCTGTACTCACCGCTGGTGGGAGGGATGGCAGAACTGCTTAATTAGGAGAGTTTAGGGTTTCCTGACAACTACAGTAACAGAGAAATAAACTAAAAAAAAATAATCAAAGCTCATCAGGTAGGTATTTACTTCAGACCCTGTGACTGGTTGATGAAACTGAAGCCAGACTCGAGTTAGGGCAGGCACGAGTGCCTGACCTGGTGGAGCGTTTCCCTGCCGAGGTGCAGGCTGATCAACTAAAAATGAAATGTGTGCTTGAGTTAAGTCCCACCTGCATTGATCTTGTGGAAAAGTCTCAGGAACACGGGTGGCATTTTTGCACTTACTGATTTCTCATTAGTTTGTGATATCAGGGGATTATTTTGCTGTCCTCAGGGGGCCCCTGCTCAGTGCGGGGAGCAGCTTCGTGACCGCGGGGGGAATCGTCGCCCTGACGTGGAGTGTTTGGGTTTAGCTCTCCTGAAACTTATTTATTTTAACATCAATGGTTATTCTGATGTGGAAGTCGTCTTGGCCACAACTGTTTACCACATCATCTTGAGGACTGGGTTATGTTCACAGCCACAGTCCTGTCACCTGAGTATGTCACCTGCTTTTCCGAGTGTAATGTCAGGTACCAGAAACATGATCTTCCAGAGGAGTTCTCTGATCAAAGCACCTGAGCACTTGTGTGCCCATGGAGCACTGGCAATACTGTGCTGCTGCCAGTTGCTGAGTGTGGTCCACAAAGCCAAAGCTGGGTGACAGCTGGGGTGGCTGAGGAGCTGCCCCACAGCCCGTGGAGCCAGCGTGGCTGCGTGCGCTGCCGCTCCCTGAGCAGGAGCATCTCCCTGGCCTTGGGGTGATCCCGTGGTGCTGTGTCACCTGCAGCCTCAGGGCTGGGCTGGGTTAAAGCAAGAGGTGTGTCCAGAAGCCTGGGTTGGTTGGGGTAGCTCTGCCACAAGGGCAGAACACGGAGCCAGAGCAGGCTGGGGCAAGGGGAGATACAAACTTCGTGTCACCTGGCAGGAGTCTGATGGGTGACACCTTTTTCTGTTAAAAGGACATTGGGGTCACCATCTTCTCTGCTGCCCACAGGCCTAGGAAGAGGGGCTCTTTGGCTCAAGTTCCCCGACCGTTTGCCTCACCTCTAACTTTTAAAGACCTGCTTGGTTATTTCTGCTCCCTCAGTGGCTGGCACAGGGACGTGCATGTCCCTGCTCAGGCTGGAAGGTGTTCCCTGCCCACCTTCAGCAGCCCTCTGGGAACACCACCCAGGCCCTCAGCTCTGCCTGGAGCATGGGGCAATTCCAGAGGAAGCTGTGGGAAGGGGATGCTGAGCTTCCAGTGCCTCCAGGAAGATAAAAGGCACATTTGTTCTTTTGCCTTGGATCCTGTTACCTAAGAGCGAGTGTTGCTTGCCTTTGGGAAGAAGTGGATGGAAGTAATAGCTACTATTGGCAGATATAGTTATAAAAAAGCATAATAAAAACTTTTATAAAAGTCATAAAAACAGCTTCAACGCTGTTATTGTTGGGTTTTATTATGTTCCTAAGGAAATTGAAGCCAATTTAACAGAAGTTTGAGAACAAAATTAGCAGTTACCATTTGTTATATTGGATATTTTTTAGTCTTAGGCATTCAGCTTATATTTCAAGCTCAGTTGCAATTTACTTAGAATTGTTGAATGTCCACAAAATGCCTGCAGGCCTGTAGACTGCTAAATATAAATTCTTCATAGGCAGATGTATTTCTATCAGCAGATGCTTGTATGGCCTAATTCCCTTTCATGGTTAAACCAGGAAGAATGAACTATTCCACCAAATCAGTGAAACGGGCAGATTGATCTTTTCAATAGCTTAGTATATGCCTGAAATTATATTTTGCTGTTTGAAAATAAGTGAAAACTAGGCATTATGAAAACAATACTTTTTAACCTACTCAGAGGAACTTTATCTGAACTGCTGTAGACACACAGCTCTGAATTTAAGCACTTTTCCACAAAGGGCAACACTCAAGACTTCTGTCCTGCAGTGTGTTGAGCTGTCTGATTTATCTGGATGTGGACACAGAGCCCTGATGATAGAATTTCACTGTCTGTGTATTTTCAAGTTAATGTAACAAACATTTGTGGAGGAAAGGGGCCAGCAAGATGGAGATAAATACTTGAACTCATTCCAAATGGCTTGTGTTAATTCTTTAAAAACAAACACATGGAAAAGAACCTGAACCTTAAAGGCAAGCTCTTGAAAAACTTGTCCCAAGTTGTTTATCCTCTCTCAGGCTCTGAAACCACTGTTTTTTTACTGGTTATTTCACCTGCACATTCTAAATGCTGGAGCAGATTTGTTACTTGTATTGAGTCTTGCACAGTAGCTCTTACCCACACCCTGTCAGACTGTTCCACTTAATGCCTATCTTGCAGGGTCAGGCACAGCTGTGGTGTTTCTTGGAGTAAGGATGGGGTGGAGAGTGAGAAATGATGCTGCAAGGGCTGTAAATGTAAGTTCCTGAGTCCTTCTGGTGCCTGTGCAGTGCTCTCCTGCTTCCTCTCATCTGGCTGTCCCGCCGCGTCGGTGGTGTCAGAGTGAAAATCCCTTGTGCTGGGAGATAAGGAAAGGAATCCATGGTAAAAATAGACTTCCAGGATCATGGATCAGGGCTAATGGGTGAGTATGATCAGAGCTAGTTACACCACTGTCACTTCTGGAGGAAATGTTCAGCAAACAAGAGCATAACCAGCATCCTGGCAGGGCCGTTTCCTCCAAAGCAGTGAAACAAGGAAGGCTTCCAGGAAACTGGGAGTGAACTTCCTAAAAGTGTATGTGCCATTTCAAAGCAAAGACAGAGATGGGGGTTCATGCGAAGATAGCCAAAATGAAAACCATACAGTTGCTGAAAGATACACAGATCTCTTATTCCCACAAGTGCCAGTGCTGTTAAGAGGGGACTGAAGCACTGACCAGCAGTAGTGGAAGCTGGGTGGCTGTTCAGCTGCTGCTTTAAACCAAAAAAAAACCAAAAAGAAGCAAACAAAACACACACACAAACCCTAGTGCAAGTTATTTCTATATCTGGTACTCTATATTTCATAGTATGTGTTCAACCATTAAATAAGCTTACTGGCTTAGCAGTGTTTTGTATCAATATTTGATCATTTCCTCAGACTTTAAAGAAAAGACAGGATATTTGAGGCATTTAGGAGGCTTTTGGGAAAGCTCTGAGTGCACTGGGAAAGCGACATGAGTGCTCAATATTGTAAAGCTGTTTTGAGAAGGGGAAAGATGCTTGGTTCATATTTGTAACAATAGTGAAGGGTGGCTGGTCTGGTGCTTTTTGTTAATGGAGTGGTTTAGATAGTCATGTTAGGAAACCCTAGAGATGAGGACTAAAAAAGCTCTCAGAGCAGGGAGTCTTGAAGCCTTGACAACTCATTTTATAGAATTTTTCATCTGATTGTTGTTGACTGTTGATCTGAATTGAGGGTCAGAAGGTGTGTAGTATCCTGGGCTGTCTAGATTTCTGATGTCACATATGGTGGGGTAGCATAAACCTGAGTTTTCTGAACTAGGAATAAATAAGTTCAGGAGGGGAGAAGACCTTTCATGACCTTCTTCCACTTTCAGGGAATGGAAAAGGACTGCTCACACACTGCCCTCCCTTATATCTAGCCTTTCAAGAGATGTCTTTTGCCAGGTGCTGACCTGCTCTCTGTCTGTCCCTGATCAGAACCATGAGCTCACTGGGGCTATTCTGTGTCTCATTTTCTAAGTGGTGAGGTGAGGTACATGGCCTCTGCCTCTTCCATACCAGTGGCTAATGATGCTGCTAATGAGAGGAACTTTGTACTACATTTTTCCATCAAAGAACTAGAGAAAATACATCTGTGTCCTTAGGGAATCTGATGTGCAGCTGTGCCTAAACCAGATGAGACTGGTAAGAACACAAGAGACCTGTGATGGTCTCAGCCTTTTCCATATCTATCTCTAATTTTTCTCGTCTATCAAAGCACAAAAGAAATGTTTTCAATATGTCTAAATCTGCTGAGAGGGAAGAGAGGGAAATGTTTTCTCCAAGCAGTCAGTGTTCATAAAAAAGGGGAAGGAACTTTGCACAATGCTTTAAAAATTTGCTTTAAAATCTGGCCCCAATGTGTGCTATTCATTCATTCTTCATAACTTTTCTTTCAAAAAGCTTTTAAAACTCCTAAGTGCAGAGCTAGGATGCACTTTGGGTTATGAAATTATCTTTGCAGACTGGAATTTTTTTCCAATGGTTATTTCAGAGCTCATATGTCAGCAAATCAGTGTATGGTATTATCATTTCCCTCTGGACTTTTAAAATCTGTACCTCTGGGGGAAATCTAGAGACAATATGATGTCAGCTCTGAATACATTAAAAAGAATGAACTGTAACATTTGTTAAAGATAAAATCCCTTCATCAGAGAAACATCCTATTTTTCTGATTAAGTGGTGTGTCAATATTACCTCACATTGACAAGAAATTTCTGGATGTCAGCTTGACTGACAAGCTCCGACCAGTTTTAAAAATACCTGGAATCCTCCTCTTGGCATTAAGATGCACAAACATTTGCTGAAGTAATTACTTTGGTTGAATGAATCAGTGGTGTGTCTTGGGAATTTGCTGCTGCTGAAGCCTTTTTTTTCCCTTCAACCTACGTGTCACAAAGTGATTCCTTGCAAAGGCTGCAAAAAGCTTGATGTCATCAATCCACATGCAAATGAATGTAACTACATTAGTTCTGGAATAGAAGGAAGACACTGGAAAAATCTGAAACTAACACATATTGTTCTTTGGCAAATATTTTTCAAGTGTTTCCTCCTCTTCAAGCTGGAGATCCTCTTAATTAAGCAGCTCTGGCAACAAATGCTGTCCAGCAGGGTCAGGTGTAAAGTTCAAACCCCAGATGGTCAATATCTGTACATGACTTATCTACCAGATGGGTTCAAATGTTCCACTGTATTTTATAGTCTTTTCTCTAACCTTTCCAGTATTAAGGCAATTTACTATCTTCCTATCAAATATTTATGTTGGTTTTATATTGACTTCTGCTAAGAATTATTTAGCTGGGAGGAGAAGTTTCCCCTGTATCTTCTGCTGCTGGAGAGGTGCTTTGTTCAGCATTCCCTTCCTATCAATTTTCACAGACAGTGTTTCCAAGGGTGCCTTAAAAAAAGGACAGGAATAAAAGGCACACAATTAGGAGAAAGAGGGGCTGCCATTGCTAGTGTTTCTTGTTACTGTTTCTGTGGATAGGTCAAGCCTGTGTGCTTTTGCAGGATAATCAATACAAACTGAAAACAATATTGATGAAGCACCAGCTGACTGCAAAGCTTATCATCACTGGCAGCTATAAAAACATAGAGCAATATAGTGTCTTTGGGTTTATTTTTTATTATGTATGTGCTACTGTTAAGCAGCCAAGGTAATGCAAATTGTGACATGTTGATTTAGGTGTGTGCTTTTTAAACAGATCTTGAATATTGTAGAGCAAGATTTCTCATGGGGATGAGGACCTGGGATTCTAATTCCTGGTGTTTCTAGTCTTTCTGTGTTTTGGAAAACTATGTGGTAGGTGACCACAGTTTATTTTGGTTCAAATTCCAAAAAGAGTTGCTCAGGGGTTTGCATACAAGCAAAATGCAAGACAGCAACAGATTCTAAACTGTAGAAAAAAAATATGACAAGAAAGACTTAACAGAACAGAAGCTGATTGTTGCATTCATTCCTTCTCTGTAATCTATTTTACATTGTGTTAAGTATGGAGGTCAAACTCATGGTATTCCCAAACTGTGGTTAGTATTCAAAATATCTTCCAAACCTCACGTTAAAAATCTCAGTAAGATTAGAAACTGAATTAAGTGTTTTAGAGAAATGCTGGGTTTGTGTTTGGAAGACCACCATACACTTCCAAAATTTAAGCTTCCATAGCTCTGGAAGGCAGATTTGTCTGAATTTACAATCTTGAATGTTTAGCCCAAGGTTGGTGGGTCTTGCCAGAACATTTGCAGATGCTCCATGACAGTCTGTCCATGCTGTTTGTGTGCTGCCCTGGGAGTTAGGAGGATGGAGATTCACTCAGACAGGTGCTGTGATCACTCTGCTCGAATCCATGTCTCAATAAATCTGTTGTTTAAATGTGGTTCAAATGAGTGGTAAATGCAATATAAAAGGGACTGTTTTGGTGCCATTGAAATTCAGTGGGGAAGCTCCCACTAATTTCAACAAGGATTTCAGTTTTGCCCTGAGGAGAAAACAAATAAACTTTGAAATGAGGTGAGGTGGGCCTGGTCTTAGTGTCCTTAAACTGATGGCTTTGGAAAGAATTCTGCTGTCTTTATCCTTCCTTTGTTTTCAAAAATAAACCAAACTTTGGAACTTTTGCTGCAATAGCAATCAAATATTTCTTACATTAACTAGTTATTGAGCTAGTTCTGACTGTACAGAACTGGAAGGACAGCAGCAAGAGAACCTCTTTCTGCTAATTTTACCTTGTCTTTCTTAGCTTTAGATGTTATAGGTGTAGTTCCAATTAAATATTAACAACAACATGATATTAACTCAGAGAATCTTTCCTTTCAGTGATCTTTACAAGGGGAGACCTCTTCATCTTTTCTTCTGGACCCTCTTAGGATGTTGTTGTTGCTCCTGGGTGGAAGTCCAGTGATTGCAGTAGATGTCTTCTCTCAGCTAATTAAGCTGGTTTGTTTGGGCTGTGCTGAATGCCACAGCAAACCTCATAGATGAGCAATTTAATGAAGAGACAAACCTCGTTTTTTGCAATATTGCTTAGTTTCTTTAAATAGGTCTAGCAATTTGGGGTTGGACTAGATGACCTTTATGGGTCCATTCCAACCCAAGACATTCTATGAGCTTGCAGCAGACCATGCCAGGCAAGGCAGTAATCATGTCAGTCACTGAAACCATCCTGCTCTAGAGCTCTCTCACAAATCCTCAGCTGGGCTTATAGTATAAAGATATTTCTTAGTAAACACATTAGCACATGATAAAAATAATGTGTTTAAAGACATAATAAATCCAACCTTGGGGTTACAAAGTCCTGTGTAAGGCAGGCCACAAAAACAGATATTTTGTTTATCTTTAAGGAGTTCATTTTCTATATATAGTTGTTCAGTAGTAAACCTGAGTGTGATATATCATGTATAGGGGTGTTAAACATTCTTCCCCCTGGGTGTGAACACACTGCACACAGGGTTGGTGCTCTTGGGCCAGTCAGCTCCACTGCACCTTTCTGAATGCTGCCAGTCCAGTTCCTCTCCACCCATGAGCTCCCTGTGGATGTGGGACAGCTCCAAGGTCTGTTCTAATGCAATTAGGGCCATGGCCGAGCACCTTGCTAAACCCATTAGCACAGGTGGTGGCTGATAATCTGTTTTAATTATAGTTAACATGCTTAATTTCAAAAGTGATGTGGAAGCAGTTCCAAAGAGCTTTCCTTCCTGGCTTCCAAGCCTTTCCATGGTCACACAGTCTCCAGCTCACAAGCTTTTCAATTGTTGACCCAAAATTGGCTTTGAAGAAAGAATTTTATTTTTATTTTTTTTCTTAAATAAATAATTGAGGCCTGGCTGTATTAAAGCTTGATGGAGGAATGGAATGGAAATAAGAGCCCTCCTAGGAGCACTTTGGCTTCTACTGATCTGCAGGGAGCTCTTCACAGGTGAGCCTGGGAAGTCTAGGATTTTAGTTTTCCCTCCACTCTGTTTCTCCCTGTCCCCTCCCCTTCCACCCCCTCTCCTGTTTTTCCTTTTAATGAACGTTTTCAGCTGCTTTCACAGGGATCAGCCCTGCTGTCAGGTGAACAGATCTGTGTGCTTTGCCAATGTCCTTTTGCAGTGGCTGTCACAGGAGTGTGACCAGCTGGCTGCTCTACAGGTGCCACCTCCTGGTTTGGGGGGATTTATTTCCTCTGTTGTTTGTGGTGGGTTTTTTTTTTTAACTTGGCTGTAAAAGCAAAAAGCTACGTGTGTCTTTAACTTGCTGATTGCCTGTAGTACCAGAGGGGACTGACAAGCTGCCTGGGCAGCTGGTAGCCCCACTTCATTTTAAAATAGAAGCTCAACCCTGCTCCTCCCTGGGTGATCAGCTGAGGGACAGGGCAGGGGAAGGGCTGTAGTGAGCAGAGAGCACAGGAGGGCAAGAGGACACACATCCCATCCTTTAGTGTTCTGTGATTCTGAAAGGAACAGTCACTTCCTAAAAATTACACTCGTTCACTGGAAAGTGTTCCAAAGCCAGATGGTTTTGGAGCAACTGAAGGTGCCTGAACGTGAGCCTGGGAGCCGGGGACGGGGGTGAAGCTCACGCTGTGGCTCCTTCCTCCAGTGCCTCAGTCCCTGCACTGACTCTCTGAAGGGCTGTGAATTCAGAGGGCTGTGTGAGGTAACACTGCAAGAGGAGCTTCCTTCTTGCATTTGTTCGGGGTTTTTTTCTGCTTTTTAACCTAGATGGTGCCTGAAGATGCTTTCACACTGAAAAAAAGGCTTCTCGTCTTTTGGAACTGACATTGAGATAATAACTTTTTCCAGCACTTGCCATGAACTCACATAGCTTTTTTATCTGTTTCCCTCTTCAAAGTATCCCTCCTTCCTCCTCCAGTATTCCCAAGCACATCTGAAGTGTCCAAATAATTGTTTGGAAATGCTATCAAGGCAATATTTAAATGTAAGATACCATAACCATGTGACACAGAAGTTCCTTAGTTCCCACAGCTGCAGATGTTATGAGAATATAGTGTGTGTTGAAAATTATCATCTTATTGCACAAATTTCATCTAGAGACTGTAGCATCTGTGAATTCATGCTTATAGTTTAATAATAAAGCAATAACTGTAGGTCTTAGGTGATTTTTGTGGCTACTAAATTATTTGTATTCTGGTGAGCAAGCTTTCAGAATGCAATGAACTTGCAGATGTTTTGTTGGCAATGGAAACTTGGGATTCTGATACTTTCTCATCAGCTACTTGTCTCTGTTGGTTTTTGGGTTTTGTGTGGTTTTTAACAGTCTTGGGTTGAAATGAAGAAACTATGTTTAATAGGGAAGTTGTGGGGCTCAGGGCTCCCAATGTGCCAGGGAAGGAAGGTTCTGCTGCTCTTCCACTTCTTTCCTTTCTCTCTAAACAGATTATCTAAAAGAATTCAGGTATTTTCAGGAGGAACTACACCAAATCAAGGGGCTCACCAGAAATCTAGTCAGTCAGATTGTTTTCAGCCCTGTGAAACTGGGAGACATAATGCAAGCTCAAAACAAGGCCCTGGAAATCATGGGAAACGGTGAGCTCGAGCTGGAATGAAAGAGGTGTTTGGGGGGAATCTGAAATCTCTTGAGATGTAAGTGATAGGTTCTCAGTCAAAATGCCCTCCTTGCAGCAGACTGCTTCAGGAAATGCAGTCTTTCCACTAGACTGTATTGGAGTAAACCAAAGTATTTTTGGTGGTTTGCAGTTAAATAGTGTTTTCAGATGGCAAATAGTTGCATCTGTGCAGCAGAAGCTACAAGCAATTATACTGCCTGACAGAGGTAACAATTATTCATTACAGGCAATTACATGTCTGCCCGGTGCAATTTATTTGTACAAAAAATATATCTGAAAGATATTTGCAGTTTCCATGTTGCATTCAGCCTGTAGTGGAGCAATTGAACTGCTCTGGGTGGGGGAGAATGGTGGGTGTTTATATGCACACCTGTGTCTGGGTGTAACATATTTATATATCAATATATGGGTGTGTTTGCATATAAAGCAAGATGTAAAAGATGCCAAAAGAAAGTCTTACTGGTTCAAGTTGAGGTCAAATTCATTGCATTTGATTCCTTCCACAAGTGTAAAGTCTGTGTATCCTACCTGCTCTCAGAGCTGGATAGTTGCTCTTTACCCTCCCGTGACTTGAGCTGCAGTGCTTGAGGTAAAGCAGCATCTTTGAAAGCCTTTCTAGATCAACTTGAGGAGCAAGGCTGGTGCTCTGACAGCAAAGCTGTGAACTTTGCCAGGTTTGAGGGGAGCTTAGTTCCAGGTCAGGCCTGTTTCTAGTTAAAAATGCAAAGAGTGGGTCAAGCTGTAAAATGAAAAGGAAGCTCCTGTAGCATCTGAAGAGAATTCTTTATTTAGCAGGAATAGTAAGTGTGAAATGCCACAGCTCAGCAGATGATTTAAAGAGACAATCAGCACTCCTGGCAGGGCAGGATCCTGGTGTCCCTGGCTGTGGGAATTACTCCTGCTGTCAGACTGTGACATGGTGTGAAATGCTCCATTCCATGCTCACTCCCACTCAGGAGACCCTCAGACCTGGTGTGGTTTTGGACAGTCTTGGGTTGAAATGAAGAAACTATGTTTGATAGAGAAGTTGCTTGGTGGGGCAGCTGTGGGGCTCAGGGCTCCCAATGTGCCAGGGAAGGAAAGTTCTGCTGCTCCTCCACTTCTTTCTCTCTGAACAGCTTATCTAAAAGAATCCGGGTATTTTCAGGAGGAACTACACCAAATCAAGGGGCTCACCAGATTTAGTCCTGCAGAATAAGGCTTGAAGTAGGTGTCATTTTAATGTGGATGTGCATGGAAATGCAGGGGGTGTTGTGCTGGAGTGTCATGTGTTTGGGAGGTCAGATGCAGGACATACCTTTTCTTCACGTATATGCCAAAAATGGTGAAGATACTGTGAAATGTGTCATTGTACAGAGTGTGTGTGTCCCCAGCTTGCTAGTGAAAAAGTGACCGTGTGTCATAGAATCACAGAATCATAGAATCCTAGGGGTTGGAAGGGACCTTAAAAGATCATCTAGTCCAACTCCCCTGCCAGAGCAGGGGCACCCAGAGCACATCACACAGGAACGTGTCCGGGGGGTTGGAATGTCTCCAGAGAAGGAGACTCCATAGCCTCTCTGGGCAGCCTGGCCCAGGGCTCTGTCACTCTCACAGTAAAAACATTTTTTTGGATATTCACCTTGAACCTCCTATGCTCCAATTTACACCCATTACCCCTTGTCCTATCACTGGTCATCACTGAGAAAAGCCTAACTCCATCTCTCTGACACTCACCCCTTACATATTTGTAAACATTGATGAGGTCACCCCTCAGTCTCCTTTTCTCCAAGCCCAACAGCCCCAGCTCCCTCAGCCTTTCCTCATAAGGGAGATGTTCCACTCCCTTAATCATCTTTGTAGCTCTGTGCTGGACTCTTTCCAGCAGTTCCCTGTCCTTCTGGAACTGAGGGGCCCAGAACTGGACACAATACAATACAAATACGTGTCCTAGTGGGAATAAACGCCTGAGAGGCAGCCGTGCCTGCAGGAGGGATGCTGAGGGGAACTGCAGGGGCAGCGACAGGAGGTGGTGCCATTGACCCGGGAAACCGCAGCCTGCAAGTGTGCCCTGAGTTCCCAGCGCTGTGCCAGGGGCTGGGAACGGGTGTGCATCGAGCTGAGGGGGCTCCGGACCCGGCTGTGCTGTGAATTTGCTTCAGTTTGAAAGGAGGAGCTTGATTCTTGTTTCATGGGACCTCCTGGTTTGTCAGGGGGAAGGAGCATTTCATTGCCCCTGACAAAAAGGAATAAAAGCTGCACTTCTGTCTCAAAATCAGCCCTGTAGCCTTGATTTATCTGGGTAGTAAGGTGCTTAAAGTGATTGTCACAGGGTTTATAAACCGAGCTGTTTTGTTTAGGAATATAAACTAGAGGTTGTGGGTGGTAATTATTAATTCCTGAATAGCAGTTGCTGTGTTCTGATTCACTCAAATCCTGTGCTGCTCCTGGGGGCTTTTTTGTTATCTGAGTAGCTCAGGGTGGTACAAGTACCTGCATCAGTCTAAGTACATGCAAATGGAAAAGAGGAAGGTGACTGATGAATACATTACCCAGGAAAGAACTTGTTCTGAATGCTGAGCAAAGCAAAGGAGTGCAAATGCTTGCCTCCAGTTAGGGGTAATATCCTAAATGTTGCACCAAAAAGAATGCTAATGGGATTTGTTGCAGTTGGTGAAGTTGTCAGTCAGGGCAGAAGGAGTGAATTAAGCTTTTTTACTATGCTTTGGTAAAAAAAAAATGAATTAAATCTCACAAGGTGATATTTTCTAGTCTGTGTTTCCAGAAGATAAAGAGCACCTGTCAAAGCAGCACGTCTGGATGAATTGTATCCCAGTGCTTTTAGAAGAGCTGGCCAAGGAATTCTCTCCAACATGTAATATTTAATTATTTAATGGATGTGAGGAGAACAGAAGCCATGGCAGTGCAAGGTGATGTGATATCCAGGTTTCAGAAGAAAGGAATTGTTTAGACCACTGATAATGGTGTGAGCCTGCTACTGATTTCTGACAGAATTGTAGAACAGCCAGTCTGGAACTTAATTACATCATCTTTTCTTTAATTGATGTGGCATTTATTGACATAAATTGAATCAGACTTGACTTCTAACAGGCAGTGTGTGTGTGTGTGAGGGGATATTGCTGCAGTGGGGGAGCCAGCTTCCAAACCCCAAACTTTTCTGATGAGCACACTTATCAGTGAAAAATGTTTGAGGACATACTCCCAATGTTTGTACATATCTTTGTTAATGATGTGCTACTGAAGTTCTAATGCCATCTTCCCACCTCCCAATGGATCCTGGTGCAAACCCCTTCTCCAGAGACAGGTCTAAGCAGCTAGAATCACCAAACATCCTTGTTAGATGTAATTATTGTAGTTCTCTAAGCATAGCTGTAGATTAGAATTATTGCAGAGCAGATGAGTTGCAGTGGAGTCATAAGGATGTCACGCTACATTACTTTTAATATTCTGATAAGAAAATAATTGTACCATCTCTAGATGACACAAATAGAGGGCCAAAGCTCTGGGATAGTTTGGTCAGCAGAGCACAAATTATGGATGTGCATATCTCAGTGCACTTGAATGGAAAGCTGAGTGCCTGTAAATGAGGGCTGAAGCCCATGCTTTGAAGAGTGGAGACTTGGCCCCAAGGAATTGGGCCTGTAAAGGTCTGGAGTCATGATGAGTCATCAGCAAAGTGCTGAGAGGCAAACTGAGCTGTGGTAGGGACAGTGGGAACTGCTTTGCTCTGCATGTTTTCAGCATTTAGGAAGACTGAGATGGTTTTGGTAGGTTCTAGCTTAGGAAGCTGTTAGGTCACAGAATTACAGAATCCCAGGGGTTGGAAGGGACCTGGAAAGCTCACCCAGTCCAACCCCCCTGCCAGAGCAGGGGCACCCAGAGCACATCACACAGGAACGTGGCCAGGGGGGTTGGAATGTCTAGAAAATAATTGTACCATCTCTAGATGACACAAATAGAGGGCCAAAGCTCTGGGATAGTTTGGTCAGCAGAGCACAAATTATGGATGTGCATATCTCAGTGCACTTGAATGGAGAGCTGAGTGCCTGTAAATGAGGGCTGAAGCCCATGCTTTGAAGAGTGGAGACTTGGCCCCAAGGAATTGGGCCTGTAAAGGTCTGGAGTCATGATGAGTCATCAGCAAAGTGCTGAGAGGCAAACTGAGCTGTGGTAGGGACAGTGGGAACTGCTTTGCTCTGCATGTTTTCAGCATTTAGGAAGACTGAGATGGTTTTGGTAGGTTCTAGCTTAGGAAGCTGTTAGGTCACAGAATTACAGAATCCCAGGGGTTGGAAGGGACTTGGAAAGCTCCCCCAGCCCAACCCCCCTGCCAGAGCAGGGGCACCCAGAGCACATCACACAGGAACGTGGCCAGGGGGGTTGGAATGTCTCCAGAGAAGGAGACTCCACAGCCTCTCTGGGCAGCCTGTCCCAGGGCTCTGTCACTCTCACAGGAAAGAAGTTCTTCCTGAGATTCACATGGAACCTCCTGTGCTCCAGTTTGCACCCATTGCCCCTTGTCCTATCACTGGACATCACTGAACAAAGCCTGGCTCTGCCCTCCTGACACTCACCCCTTACATATTTGTGACCATTAATGAGGTCACCCCTCAGTCTCCTCCTCTCCAAGCCCAACAGCCCCAGCTCCCTCAGCCTTTCCTCAGCAGGGAGATGTTCCCCTCCCTTCAGCATCTCTGTGGCTCTGCCCTGGACTCTTTCCAGCAGTTCCCTGTCCTTCTGGAACTGAGGGGCCCAGAACTGGACACAATATTCCAGATGCAGCCTCACCAAGGCAGAATAGGTCCAGGATGTCTTTTCAGATTATCAGGACAAATTGCTGACAAGGCTCCTATTTTCTGTTGTCATTAATAACTCATGGAACATAGGGTCTGTTTTTTTAGAGGCAGTTACAGGTACAAAATACTGTACATGTGGGTTTAGAGCATCATGTTACCAATTGCTACTTGAAACAAAGGCCTTCATGGCCTGGTGGTGTTCCTAGAACTGAAACCTCTAGGACACACAACAGCATAGGTTATGGTGAACACATTAGCAAGTTGCTGATTTTGCTGATTCATACACCAGTGAAAAAGCTTTTTGAAGAGCATGAAGGGAAGATTAATGCTGTTCATTTGCTGAGGGTAGGGACAGGCTGCAGATTTTGTAGACTCATCACAAAACCATTTTCAGTAATATTTTTTTAGTGTGGCCTTTTCATTTTTCTCTCTCTGTCTTGCAATGCCACTGCTGGTTGGTTTTCCACTGACACACTTGCTACCTTCTGTAAGAAGGCTCATGAAATGAATTAACAGGTCACGCAGAGTTAATTGGGGACTGAATCATTTCCATGGGCTACGGACAGATCACCATTTGGAAACAAAAGTAGAAAAGCAGCCCTAATGTTCATTGCAGTCCTGGGCTTTTGGATGAGCTTTGACTTCTGTCCTTTGAGGGTACATGAGGCTGAAGGAGGCCTGTTTGAGGTGATTCCTTATGGGACTGTGAAAAGATCTCTGGCAAAGTGTAGAGAGATGACTTAATGACACCAGACCAACCTTAACCTTTAGCTTGTTAACATAAATAGGCTTTTAAAAATACACCTCTTTAGGAACTGTGAATCAGCTTCTTCCTGTACTTCTGTTCTTCTCCTGGCCATTTGGCATGTTAATAGGAGGGGGTTTGAAAGGTGACCTGGTTCCAGAACAGGAATTTGCAGCACTTTTACTTGGTTCAGCAAAGCTCTAAGCACATGCATACAACCAGATGTACAGGAGTAGTATAGACAAAGGAAAGTTAGGTTCTTTCTTTAGTAGCTTCCTGAATTTATGTATAACACTATGTTTCTTAAAAGCAATTTTAGGAAATAAGGACTGGTAGATTAGTAAAACATTTTTTCTAACAGATCAATCTAAAGAATTGATCTTTTAAATCAGTACAGCAGCTGGGAAGAGCTATATATATATATGCTGGATTGACAGGTTATGAAGCACACTCAGATCAAGAGAAAAATGGAAAAGGTGTTCTTCTTCCTATCCCTGTCATACTTACTGGTATTTATTTCCAGAGAGCTTTTATTCCTTTGGAAAGAGTGCTACAGCTCTAAGTCCTCAATGTCTACACTTTCTCTTCAAAAACACATTGAAAAGTTTTTAGCAGCATCTCCGTCTCTGTCCTCCTTCATTCTGTGCCTTTCCTGGTGCACAGCCCCACCTTGTGAGGTCCCTCCCTGTAGGCACAGCATGATGCTGTGATGTGGCACTTGTGGGAAAAGGGGTGATGGGGGATGCAAGAGGGGGACCCACGTGAACACTTGTGTGCTGAACTGAGGTGGAGCTGGGAGGTCTGACAGCCCCCAGGGCTGGTGTCCAACCCCTCCACCCACTGACAGGGGGAGACTGAATGAATGAGGCTTCCTGAGACCAAACCTATTCCTGACACGTGGAAGAAGTGAACTATAGCAGAAGGTGCTGCTGAGTGATTAATAAATGTAGAACGTATTAGCAATTCTAGGAAGATAAGACCAAAATGGGAGTTTCTGGGCTATCAACACTAAACCCTTCTACTTCAGGCAAGCATGTTGCATGTTTTCTTCTCATAATCCTTCATTTTACACAATTTTGCTGCTCACAGAGCTCAAAAGCTTTTTATTTCTGTCTTAATTTAGTTCAAATTTGTGCACGTTTCTTCTTGTGCCGATACTGCTTTTTCATTCCCAGCCCATCTGTTCACTCCAAGAGTATGTATTGACAAAAGCAATTCTTACCCTTTTTCAGGACTCTGCCAGAGTCAGGGAACCAATCTTTCACAGTCCATTATGACCAGAGCAGCTTTCCATTTCTTCAGGCATCCAAGAGGCCTTCATGGCACCCAGTGCAAAGTTTTATTTAGCTTTCCTTAACTTGGGCAGACCAATGCAGTTATTCTAGCTGAGGATCCACCTTCTTAAAAGTATTTCACTACTGAACAGGCATGGCAATTAAGTTTAAACAAGCAGTGAGAGCAGCCAGCATTCCCAGAGGGAAGCCATTTGGTGCTACTGTCTTGAAGAAGATACTAGCAAGTGACAAACAAAATCATAGAATGTTTTGGGTTGGAAGGGACCTCTGGAGGTCACCTAGTCCAACCTCCCTACAATAAGCAGGACATCTCCAACTAGAACAAATTGCTCAGAGCCCCATCAAGCCTGACCTTGAATATCTCCAGGGATGGGGCCTCTACCACCCATTTCAGTGATCCACCCTTATATTAAAGAAGTTTTTCCTAATGTCCAACCTAAATCTACTCTTCTTCTCTGGTTTTCTGTGGCTTCCAATAGAAGCCTTGTGCCTTGTGCCAGTCTGACATGAATATCTTTAGGGGTTTTTTAATGCCTAACTTGCTTTGCCTCGTATCCCTGCATCTTGGATTGACAGTTATATTGAAAAAAGAAGCAAACCCTTCCCTACAGCATGTAATTTTTACAGCTACTCGTTTGATGCTTCCAGTAAAGGTACCAAATAATACACCTTAAAATCCCTGTAGTAATATTACGTTGCCTTATCTGTTTCTATCAGATTTTTAGTGCTGTGGGATGTCTGCCAGGGAAGTACAATAAACACATAATAAACTGTAGGAACTGCAGGAACTGTATCTCTGTACATATGCACACACTGAGAAATGCAGTCTTCCTATTTCTTCACTTTGAATAGATTTCAAGGAGTCTTGAAGAACTTTTGAAATAAATTAGATCTCTTGCTCCAAAACATCTCCTTTATCTAAGGAGAGGGTGCATAGCATCAGCACAGAAAATACATGGCAAGTGTGTTGCTGGAGGCTGTTCTCCAGAGAGTTTCTGCTGATGTTCTTGGCCCTTGAGAGGTTTTCTAGCAGGTGTTCTTTAAAGTAAAGCCAACACTGTCATTAGCAAGGAAGTGAAAGGGAAAAAAAGTCTGGTCAGAAAACGGGCTGCTGCTCAACTTTTCTGTAGGGTAGGCAGGTGACAGAGTAATTCTACTACTGTTTTTGGGGACTTCTTACACCAGAAAGTCAAACACCAGTTGTGTTGGAATGACAATTCACTCCTACCTGTCCCTTGAGCTGAGACATGAGTGCAGGACCACCAGGCCATGTTTCTGGGGGGTGCTGAAGGGAGCAGGAGACAAGGTCACTGGTTGTGCTGGGAAACAAGGTGAATGGCATAGAAGGCCATTTTGAATAGTTTAACAGTTTAATATGTAGAGCCCTTGCATGCAATATACAGATAAACTCATTGCACTTTGACATGCATTTAGGTGCAATTAGTGGCTGCTGTGGTTTCTGTGAGGATTCATAGAACTGCCATGTCCTTGTAGATGTGTGACAATCTGCTTTCTTACACTGGATTAAAACAGAAAGAGTAACAGGCAAAGGGCCTGTAGCATAGATGCCTCTTCACTGCTTAATTTGTCTAACAGCCCCCCACAGAGTCTGTGGCAAAACAGAGAGCTTTGTGATTGCTCTGCAAGATCTGCTTTCTTACACTGGATTAAAACAGAAAAAGTAACAGGCAAAGGGCCTGTAGCATAGATGTTCAACTGAAGGGATTTCAGAAGGAAATGGCTCTTCTTATACTTTGCTGTAGTTTACATTTGTAAACATAGATTTGGTTGCCAGACCCATGTGATTTCATCTGCTGGGTGGTCTCTGATTTCATGGCTTGAGTGCTGTAACAGACTGTCCTGGGTTATATGTAATGTCACTGCTGAAAAATAAATCCAGTTGTCTTAAGCTTTTGGGAAGGAGGTGGAAGAGCAGGCTACGTCAGCCAGAAAACACCAAGGGTTCTGGTGAAGTAAGAAGCACCTGGTTTATCTGCCCTTTAGGCAATTTTGCTATTCGTGGAAACATTTATTTATTTATTTTTCAAGTTTTCTGCTAGTTTCTAATTACATTGCACCAAAACTTATGGGTTCCTACAAATAATTCATACATTGTGATACGTATACATATATATGTACATATACATATTATATACATATACATACTTGTACATGTTACTAGGCATGTGGAGGTCTGTTCCTGAAAGGAGAGGGAATACAGCTTGGTGAGCAGTCTGCTTGCAACTTTGGGTGATAAGAAGTAGAACTCTAAATACTTTTAAAATATTGATACTTTTATGGTTTTAT
>NW_009952486.1:1484667-1492648 GCF_000747805.2 Chaetura pelagica | reverse complement strand
TAGGAAAAAAAAATGGGTTATTGGAAGCTATTTTAAATGAATCAAAATTAATCATGATACCAAGGCTTGAAAGTCAAGAGGCACGAGTGCTATTTCCAGCAGCGCTGCGGCTCATCCTGGCGCTTTGGCAAGCACTGTCATCGTGTGACGCGCTTTGCAAAGGGCTCTGCCTCCTGAAACAAGCAACTCTTGCTCCTGGGCTGTGCTACACGAGCAGTAGTGCTAGTGTGTGAGCAAAAAGGTGGGGATGGAAGAGGGAGGGGAGGAATTTCTTCAGCCAGAACAGCTGCCTGATCCGTGCCAGGGCACAGCAGCTCCAACGCGTCAGCAGGAGGCATGTCCAGGTGTCAGCCCTACTGCATCTCTTGGGTCTTGTCTGGAAAACTATTTTCTTCAAAACGTTTAATGTGGTTTCCTTGAACTACACAAAACTCTGGTTAAGTCAAACAAAAAAATTGTCCAGCCAAGCAAAAGGTGTCTACCAAGTTTTGACGTTGAGAAGACGCAAGGACTGTGCTTCCCATCACTCACCTGGTGGGGTAAAAATGATGTTACTTTAAAACTGCCCTGTAGAAGACAAAAGTATCCTGCTATCCACCCAAGGTAAAGGCACAACACACAATATTTAATTTATCCTAGGTGGCTAGACTTGTCTTCCAAATCATACTGAGGTGTGTTGCCATCTGCTGAACTTCTGGGTGCTGGGCCTTCTGTCAAAGGGCAGGGCAAGCCCAGAATACCCAAGTGCTCCAGTTGTTCAGAGAGGTCATGCTGGCTGTAAGAAAATACAAGAATTTCTGTTGAAATTTACTTTTTATGTATTGTAGGGCAGTATTTTCCTTGCACATTTTTACTTCGGGCTAATCTTCATCTGAGCCTCCTGATTCAAAATAAATCAGCTTTTTAAAATGAAAAAGACTGCAAATCTCAACAGCACAAAAAGCAAATCTGGATGATTCAGATTCAAAAACTTCTTTTCAAGTCAGAGTGATGTTCCCTGTGTGAAGGAGACGAGCTGCTTTTTGCAAATTGGACCTTGGGTAATGGATTTTATTATGAGCCTCATCCTTTGCAATATGCTTATCTCATTTAGTCATGGTTGGCTATTGAAATTTTATATCAATCATAACTGTATATCCATGGGATACAGGTTCTGGGGATGATTTTTGGTAACTTGGATTTTGGACTAGATCTAAGGAGATATAAATTAACATCTGTGCTGGGAAACCTCAATAAGCTATAGTTATTTATGTAGATATCTTGAAAACTAAATCTAGGTTTTACTCTTTTGTTGCTGTAGGTGTAGAGGGAAAAAAAATAGAAAAGGTGAAATAACTAGAAATGGGGGGAAAGGCTCAAACTCACTTTGTTTTCCTGAGTGAATAGTTGTGTTGAAGAGGCATTCTTCTTCAAGCAAGGCACAAGGGGATTAGCCTAACTCTATCTTGCAGCTCAACAGAGCTCCTCCTTCTCTTACTGGCTAAAGCACAACAATAATCAGTCTGTTCCCAACATCGTTTCCAAGATGGTAAATTCCAGCAAAAGGGAAAATCAAAGGCAATCAGTAGCAGCAGCGATAACTTCATTTCTTGGGGAGCACTTCAGGTGTGGTACCTGTGAGAAGAGTTAATGAGAATCTTCCAAAAGCCCCAAGGAGAAGAGACAAGGAGCCAGGAGCAAATGACTCGTGACAGGGAAGTGCCTGGTGAGAAGACAGAGGTGGCAAGAATGGAAAGGATACCAGTGTGAAAGGAGAGTGAAAAATCCCCTGGGGTTTTAGTGTAAACGAGCTCTGTGGCACAGTAAGGTGCAAGCTGGGGAGCACAGATCTGCATCAGACTTGGGGCTGTAAAACATCCATGATCCCAGAGGTGGAGGGAGAGAATTCCTTAAACTGCCTTTCAGCAGGGAGGTACTGGAGCATGGGAAAGGGGGGAGGGAAGAATAGTTTACTGGGACTGATCCGCCTCAATGCAAAAGAACTAAGTCAAAACCAACCAAGTAACAGAGGTTAAATTATTGCAGAAGACTTGGATGATTAGAAACATGGTCTGCTTGCATTCAATCAGATGTCAGTACCTAATTGTTAAATCCCAATTTAAACTATACTGCCTGGAAAACCATTTGATGTATTTCTTTAAATCTGAATCTGCTTTATCTTTCAACTAATATTGCTACATTTATGACAGTTTTTGTATTAATTTCAGGCTGTTTTGTTTTATTCATGGTTACTCTGATCATAGTGTGTAATGACTGCACTCAGGCTTGTCTTCATTGTCTCTTATCCTCCCCTCAGTGTGTACCCTGCCAGCAGTTAAGCTTCCAACTGGGAAATAAGGACAATGTAGCAGAAGCTGCATCACTAAAGAAATGAACATATATCAAATAAACTACGGCAAAATGACAAAAAAAGTGTCTCTCCAAAGCTAGCAGTGATAATGTCACAAGTGACTGTGACAACTTCCAATTAAACAAGCCAATGGCTTTAACCATAAATGGACAAATTGATCCCTTTCTCTGGAAGGGGAATGTTGCTCCAAACAATGGGCTAGGAAGCATTCTGACAGGAGGAGTGCCCTGCATCACCCTCACTATCTGCTGCAGGTAACAAAGTGTCTGTAAAAATGTGTTTATTAGTGTGCATAAGGAGAGCAGGGTGCAAACTCCAACAGGCACCAGCATTATTCTGCTGTCAAACTTTAAGGCTGTTTGGCACTTGAAGACATGCTACTTGTTAGTGGCTTGTTTTTAGTGAAAGAATGGGGTGTGCAGAAATTCCCCACTTTTAACTGAAATTCTTGCCACTGATTGGGTTGGGGGTTTTTTTTGTCTCAGTTTCCCCACCTTTGAAACACAGACCATGATAAAAGCTGTTGCCTCATTTGGTCAGTGCTGTAGCCATCAGGAGCTTGTTCTTTGAGGTGTCAGATGCTGTGGCACCCCAGGAGTCCCTGTCTGCAGCACAGGCCTCACACCCTCTGAGCTCAGGAGGGGAAAGCCAGGCCCAAAGGCCCTGCAGTGCCCATGGGGCTGATGGCTGCACCCCACAGCCCATGGCTTGAAGTCTGGTCCCTACTATTTCTTCTGCAACTAGCATGGCCAGGATGAAGATTAAAAATGCAAGGAACAGTGTACAGGGACCCAAAGACGTTCGTTTCCATGAAGCAAAGTGTTGCTGCTGTTTGTTTCATTTCCCAGCAGTTGCTCCCCTCTGCAGCCCAGCCAGGAAGGTGCCAGCACACAGGATTCACTGCTGTTTTCTCAGAAAGCAGCAATGAAATCATCATATTTGATGCTCTTTCAAATCTTCATTTCTAGTGCTAGATTATTCCCAACGGTACAGCTAAAACCGCTCCATCTGCCCTCTAGTTTCAAACCTTCTTTGTAGTAACTTCTTACCACTTGACTGGATGTTATTCTGAAAGAAACTGCAATCACACCGTGTGAGGCAGCTCGTACAGGTTACCTTCAGCTTTGTTTTGGCAGTCAGTAATCCAGAACAGCATGAATTTGGTTTGAATTTATGTTAAAAATTGTATCATATGAGATTCTGGTAAGATTATGATGGAAAATGGTAATTAAAATAAGTTACTCCCATGAGAATGAATTAGTTTCCCTCCTGTTAACTATCATTGTTGTACACAGCAGGTAACACATCTGCTTTAATAGTTTGCTTATGGAATATATAGGAAAGATTTTATGAATTCATGAGGATGCCAAAACCTTTTGCAGTTCTATGAGGCAGAGAAACATTCTTGTCAGGGGCTAGAGCCAGGAAGGCTTGCATTTTATCTCAAATCTATTAAATCCCTCCCATTCATAGCAACTTGTAGGCTAGAACCTGCAGTGCTAAGTTAGATAGACTAAGCTGGCACATCTTGGCTCTGAGCGCAGTCAGTTCTGTGGAGCACCAAGGGAATGTTTGGCTTTGATCCAACATTCAAGACTAAGTTTTCCCAAGACAGCAGATGTTCCTGTTGGGTGCTGGAACCCGTTGGTCCCTCCTGTGTGTTGCAGGATGGGCAGAGGCAGCTCACAGGAGTGGTCACCGGTGGCCCAGCAGGGACCTTGGCTCGTGTGACTACTAGCAGACAGTCTGTGCTTTTAGGACATGTTCTCGGCGGGGAAGAACTTGAAGTTGTTGCCTTAGCATGTGTTTAAACAC
Organism: Chaetura pelagica; assembly: GCF_000747805.2. Classification (NCBI taxonomy): domain Eukaryota; kingdom Metazoa; phylum Chordata; class Aves; order Apodiformes; family Apodidae; genus Chaetura; species Chaetura pelagica. The sequence continues at coordinate 1,488,483 of NW_009952486.1, read as the reverse complement.
AGGCAGTGTGTGTACGTGTGTGTGCACGCCTGGGGCAGCGTCAGAAGGGCTTACGTGTGGATTTTGTTCAGCAGCTGAAGGGAACCAGGACTGTCCATCTGGCACTTCCACAACCCCCTCAGGGGCAGGCACGCAAGGTGTGAGCTGTGCAGCTGAGGGGGCAGGTCCCTGGAGGAGGGAGGCACGAGGCCTTTAGGATTAATGCCCTTGTGGCTGCACCTTGCAATCTGCGTCCGTTCAAGGCAAAATGCCTGGGACTGTACCTTGTCTCAGGGTCTGGTTTAGGACAAGAGTAACTGATAAATGCAAACGGACTTTACAGGTGTAAATAGAAATAGGATCTGAATGACGTGGCCTCAAGCTTTTTCTGCTTGGACTTTGAGGGGGACTTTACCTGAGAAGCTGCTGGACTTCCAGCTCATGTGAGAGGGGCAAACACTGCTCTGTGTGAGCAAACCGGCCTCTCCTGTGCCACTCTCACAACTTGTATCAGTGTTCCTGCCCACACTCCCTTTCCTGGGGCCACAGAGCCCTCCTGGCTTCCTCAGGCTCCCACTGCTTTTCCTGCTGCACCTGGTGCCTCAGCCCGCGTGTCCGAGCGGCGCAGCTCGGCCTGTGCTGTCCCACTGACACCACAGCTGCCTGGCTTTGAAACTATCCAAGAACACTGAGCCCACAGATAGAAAACATGAAGAAGAGTAAATCACCTCTTAGAAAATGGTGATCTCCAAAAAAACCCAAGTAAAAATACTAGACAGGAGCGAAGCTGTTGGCAGAGTGTAGGACTGAGCAGGCTGGCAGCTCCTGGGGCCCAGCAGAGAGCGATGAGCACCTTCCTCCAGGCAGCTCGTTAAGACAACCTCACACCAGACTTCTGCCCAGCTCCAGCTGGTCTTGAAGCATGCAGGCCTGAAAGTCTTTCACTTCATTGCCGTGAGAGTCATATAAACTGTTCTTACCAATATGTCTTTCAGTAATGTATTGCACTTATTCAGCAACTCTGCATTGAGAATCTCAGAAGTGCTTAAGAGAAGGAAGTGAAAATTACCTCCGGTTTTTCCACAGGGAGAACTGAAGCAAACTTCCAAGGACTTCTGGTGTGGGTTTTGGAGAGGTGATGTGCTCAGATTTTTTATTTAGGCTTTTTTCTTTTTTTTTTTTTTCCCTCCAGTTCCTCTTTCCCCTCTGTACTGGAAACCCGTGCCAGGGGCAGGGATGCAAGGCCCAGGGGCAGGATGTTGCTTAGTCTGTGTGATCCACTCGCTGGGAAGCTCTGCATAAGGTTCTGGTTTGTTTATGTGTTGACCTTGAACCCTGCAGGAAAGAGCTTTCTGTTTGATGACAAATGACGTTGCAAAGATGATGATGATGGAATCATACGGCAGGGAAACTGTGACTGATCCCTTTTATGCAGGAACATGCTGAGAAGTGTCTCTCCAGCTGTGCTGGCTTCTAACTGAAAGGCCCTGTGTAGGGAGGCAGTAAAGAGGTTCTGGTTGCACTGGAGATCTAGGGCTTGTGCTGAAGGGATGCTTGGGAATGATGGAGAAAGCGAGGTAGGAGCCCAACACACCGGTGTGCTCATAGGGCCTTTTGGTCCCTCTGGATCTCCTGGCCTGGCTGATTTATCTTCCTAATGGTTTTGTGTGGCCACGTTTACATGTTGGAAACAGCCGGGCAGCTCCCAGGCGCTGCTCTGCAGTGAGCTCACTTGGCTGCGGGAGGAGTTTCTCCAAAAATGCCTGTCAGCACTCCAGCCCTTTGAACGCGCTGTTTCTGTCTCTGAAAAAGCATCTGCCCCGTGTGTCCAGGCAGAGGTGATCCTGAAGGCTGGAATGGCACAGAGGAGCGTGTGGGGATGAGCGAGGCCCAGGACAGCGAACCAGAAAGAGCTCCCATCAAGGGGAGAGGGGGATGTGAGTGCACCAAGTAGGGGAGGAGGGTGAGGAACCTTCAGACAAGGTAGGACTGGTCTGGTTTTCCAGCACATTATGATTTGCTGCGTGGTCCTGCTGGTCCAGAGAGGCCAGCCCTGTCTGCCCACCCTGCATGTCACCCAAGTGCCACCAGCCTCCCCAGCTCCTGCAGAGCTGCCAGTCCTTCCCTGCGGGTGGGAAGCAGCAGTTAGCACTGCTGTCCCAGGGAGCTGACAGGATGAAATGAAGTCATTTTATGATCAGAGGAGCCTGGTAAATAAGCAGTGAAGCAGAACTCAGTAACTCACTCTTGGATTTGGGAAAAGGGTTGTAAAAACCCTCGGCTCCATGTTCAGTCCAGCAGAACCTGCAGTATTTCCATCCCAAACAGGAGCAGGGATGGACACTTCTGACCTCTCAGGCTAAGCAGTGTCAAGTCATCAGGTTCTGCCATAACACCTGCCAGATCAAGCTGCCTGTAGAACTTCATGTATTATTGCTGCTGATAGAAAGGTCCAAACCTACCACTGCAACTGGATGCAAAACTCCAGAAAAGCAGTTGAAAAATGTTGTTCAGAAATTAACCTTTTCAAGGGATTTCAGAGCCTCTGGCACAACAGTGGAAAAGGTCTGTCATTTGCTTGAACACATCCTAGTTTACTTTTTTTCATGCCTGTGATTTGCTGCTGTTTGAGCCATGGTAACTAGTGAGATTTCATTTGGGTTAGCTTGGCACTCATGGTCTGTGCTGAGACAAATCTAAAGAGCACATGAACTTGAGTAAAATCTCAAGTTTCATGAGTTAGATGGAAATAGTATGAGGGGTGCTGTGTTTTTATGTAATTTATTGTTTTAAAACACAAACTGCTTTGGACTGCCCTGCACAAAGAAACATCAGCTATCTAGCCCATGCTTTGGGGCTAATGAAAATAAGTAAATTTCAGTAAATGAAAATGTGCATTTCAGTGTTAAAGGAGATACTTCTGCAGAAGAGATGGGGAAAAAACCTGTTTCCTCTGAAGGCTGGAGAAGCCTGAGAAATAGTTTTTTTCAATGAAAGGTGCAGAGCCCCCATGCATGTTGGTACAGTCAGGAAAAGCTTCACTTCAGTGACATGAAAAAGTTGGAGAAGAGGCAGAGTTCAGTGGGCAGAGTTCAAGAAATACAGTGTGAGCTTGGAGAGGCTTATAGGTAACTCTGCCTGGTCCAGTGATGTTTAAGATGATAATCTGAGGGGGGGAAAATGAATAAAATTATGGTTAGAAGAGAAAATACTGCCTGCTGAGGCAGTGATCTTTAGGATCCCTTCCAACTTGAACCACTCTGTGATTCTGTGATAGAAGTTATGCTACAGCATTTAGATGCTTGTGCATCACTGGGGGTGTTCCCAAGGTTGAGCTGTGAGTTGGTCTTCTGGGCTGAGCATTAAAGGAGCCGAATATTACCTGAGAATGGGTATCAAATTTAGAAAGTGATTGTAGCCCTGGGCAAGCACAGGTAACGTCATCGGTTTTGTGCAGCCCAGCGTTGGTGCTGGGGCTGTCCCTGCACCTCGGGGGGCTGCCCTGCCCGGGGGGCTGCTGAGCAGCCGGCAGTGCCCCTGGGCTGGGCAGCTTGGGCAGGGGCTCTGCTGAGACGGCAGGGGCTCTGCTGGGCGATCAGGAGCTCTGCTGGGCGAGCAGGGGCTCTGCTGGGCGAGCAGGAGCTTTGCTGGACCAGCAGGAGCCCTGCTGGGTGATCAGAAGCTCTGCTGGGCGATCGGGAGCTCTGCTGGGCGAGCGGGAGCTTTGCTGGGCGATCAGAGGCTCTGCTGGGCGAGCAGAAGCTCTGCTGGGCGAGCAGGGGCTCTGCTGGGCGAGCAGGAGCTTTGCTGGGCGAGCAGGGGCTCTGCTGGGCGAGC
>NW_009952486.1:1461658-1484062 GCF_000747805.2 Chaetura pelagica | reverse complement strand
CGAGGGGTGGCTGGACGTGTGGGGCTAACGGGGAGGGAAATGTGAGTAAATTCTGCCGGTGCATGGAGCGGGCGGGGGGTGAGGCAGAGCAGGGCTCTCTGGGTGCAGCAGATGACGTTTTCTAGCCGTGTAGCTGCTTCTTATGCCTTAAGTGGTCGCTTACAAAGGTTTTGCCGTCCTTAAAACGATAGAAAACCGGAGTTTTCAAGGCAAAGCTGTGCGTTTAGCCGGGGGTAGAAAAAACCGGGTGTCATGGTTCGTCCTCATAAATGCACGGCAAGTTCTCGGCAAAAAAAGAGATAAAAAAAATAAGGCTGTTAATGATCGCAGCTGATGTGCTGGGTTATGGGGATCGCCGGCGTTGGTTCTAGACTTGGAGGTTCAGGTTTCTTATTTGCATTGAGTCCATCCGACCTGTGCCCACCCTGAATCTCTGTTGATTTCTCTGCTGTTTCTATTTGTTCTTCTTCATCTCTCCGCTTTCAATGAATCATCAGAACAATAAACAGTCCTACAGCAGAGGGAGCAGAATGTTTCAGGAAGCAAAACCCTTCTGTTAGATCACATGCAATCTATGCAGTTGTTGCAGGAGGGGGTTTCTGTGGTCACCGGGGGGATGTTTGGGGTTGTGAGAAACCGGGCTCATGTCCCCACAGGAAGGTGGGGATTCATTAGAGAGGCATGTGAATGAATTCCCAACAGAGTTCCCAGAGCACAGCCCTGGGGCTGACCTGTGTGCAGAGGTGTTCTGTGCTTATGTAAGGGAGAGCTGGAGCCCTGGGGTCCGGGGGGCTGAGAGTTTGGGGGGTGACTTTAATGTTTAATACCCCTGAGTATCTGTAATGCATTTCTTGTGCTTAGTATTTTTTGAAAACAAAGCTGTTAATTCCTGCCAGTGTCGTTGGATTTAAAAGATATTAGATGAATGCTAGCAGATTATTCTCTTTATTTTAATGGGGTATTAATCGTTGCTATTTTTTCCAAGCACCAGTTACCTTAAACTGCTTAGGATTTGGTGTGACCGTGTCTGCCACTGCTGATGGGTGGTTAGAACAAGCAGGGCAGAAACCAGAGCTGCCACCAGGGCAGGAAGTTGCAAGGTTCCCATTTGAAAACCAGTGCTCTGGTGCTTGTCAAGAACTCAGTCCTCACACGGTAGTTAGAGCTGGGAATGGTGTCTTTATGGGTCTTTTAATGTCTACGTAGAGTTGGAAGGAAAGGAATGAAAAATGCCCTTAAATCGTAAGCCTAGTTAAGGTTGAAATTCATCTCCAGGTTGCTGGTGTGTGGGAAGCTTTATAAACAGAATGGGAAGTACCTGGAGTTATCGTATGCTCATTGATCTAAACGTCAGGAGTGTTTCTCTGCCATGGGATTGCTGGGAAGATAGAAAGCTAGTACGTTGGGACCTAAGTTTTGTATGCTGTGGAAGTGCCCTGATTGTCAGGCCTGGGGGGGTTCCAGTGAGGCTGACGTCAAAATACAGATTCCTTTTAGCAGGCTGAGAGGTGTCAGTCGTGTGACATCAGTGGGAGAGAGGGTGTTTGGGGGTGAGAGCCTCTGTCGCTTTGAGAAGGTCACAGGCAGAGAAACACACCCTGGCTCCCTGGAAGCCCGAGGTTTCCTGCTCCCCGAGGTGCCCTGCCATGCCTGCTGCAAAGCCCAGCATGGCCCAAGGGGGACGTGGGGCTCTTCTCTCTCCACCAGCACTCCAGAGTTTGGGAAGTGTGTGCCAGTGTATGTGCAAGACATTTGTGGGTTCTGCCACCAAGTGAGAAATTCTTTTCCATGCTTTGAAGTCCTTGAAGAAGAGAAAAATACTGCTAAATAGTACCAAAAATTACTTTTTCTTGCACTAAATTATCATTTAATTCTAAGCATGGTGCCATCTAAAAGCATTAATCTAGGGGTTTTTCCCTTGTTTCTTCTTTTTTTTTCCCTAAAATAAATAACTTAAATTTTTTTTTCTAAATTAAAATAGAATAAAAGGTGCTGTTTTACAGCTTAAGAAAAAATATGGGTCTTGAATTTATAAAGGAATAGCTTTGTTAGCATTGAAGCATTTGTGCTTGTAGTTATATATATGATTACATGTTTGATGATCAAGAATCTTTCACGTACATGTTTTTAGTTTTACAGTCATCTGGGTAGAAAGGATTGTGCACGTTGGATGTCAAAGTTTCTTACTCAGTACCCAAACTGAGCTGGGGGCCTTGGGAAGGGGGGCTTGAGTCTTTCTTGGTAATATTATTTTTATGGAGGGCAGAGAGGCAAGTCACGTCTCATTACTAGTCAAGTCATGCTTTTCATGCCAGAGGAGCTCTAGTAAAAAGTGAATGGCCCCCATGCTGAACAGCAGTAAAGCAATAAACCCCTTAATTTACATACACACAGTTGCCAGTTTGAAACTGCACTGGTGAAGGGCAAACAGTGCATCAGCAGCTGCATGAAGTGGGAGCGTTTTTTCCTTACTCTATCAACAAATTGAGATGATTTCTTTTAAATGTAAATAATGCTAGTTTTGCTTTCCTGCGCAAGGCAGGGCAGTGGTGGTTTGGTGCAGTGCTGAGTGCTGTGTGTTCTCCTGTGCTCTCCTGCTGCTGGGGAGCAAAGGAGCCTTCTGGGGGGGCAATTCTGTGGGTGAGGCTGTGGCAGTGAAGTGAGGGAAAAGGGTATTTTCTAGCGTATACCAGTGGTTACCTGGGGAGATTTTATGGGCAGCCATGAGTGTTTTAAGACTCTTAGGCAATTCTGTCACAATAACAAGGCATCTGAAGTAAGGACAACCAGGAGTTTCAGTGTGCATGGAGGGAGCTGGGTGTTTAAGCAGGTAAATTATGCAACTGTAATGTTGATCTCCTGATACTTGGATGGGGCTTGGAGCAACCTGATCTAGTGGGAGTTGTCCCTGTCCATGCAAGGGGGTTGAAACTAGATGATCTTTAGGGTCCCTTCCAGCCCAAACCATTCTATGATTCTATGATTCTATCTTGACATTGCTGCTTACTTGATGCTCAGTCTTCAAGAGTACTTAAAAGCTTCCAAAGGAAATTAATTTCCTCCATGAGTGAAAGAGGAGTCTTGTTTCGAGGAGTCTTGTCTCCCATGCAGAAGCTACAGCATTTGTTAGAGAGGACTCCTTCAGATGCAGAAACTGGAGCTTTATCCAAGTCTAAGGTTGTCAGAGTGCTGTACTGTCCCTGTTGGAAAGCTAAATCACCTCCTGAAGTGTGAGAAAGGAAAGGGAAAAGACAAAACAACTTTTTAAAAGAACTCTTGCTCTTCAGCAAGGTTACTGCATGTCTGTGCCTCTTGTGAGAACAGCATAGCTTCCTCAAACAGCCACATTTGCCCATCCTGCTGAAATTCAGTTTAAAACAAACTCTGTTCTTTTTAGGTCTCTTTTTCAAAGCTGGTGAGTAGTAGCAGCCTGCAAGAAGTGCTGGTCTGGGTGCTGGGAGTCCCTGAGTGCACACCTGGATGTGGTTTGGGGAACAGGGAGGAGAGCTGAGTCTGCTGCCTTCTGTTATCATTTTTCTACTGTGGTAGCTGGTAGGTGTTCATCTTAGGTTGCAGTGAGAACTCCCTCATATTTAATATCAGGCATGAGATTCCTCCCTAAGGAAACTGAGTGTCATGGACTCTGGGTCAGACCCTTCATGAAGCAAGTTTGAGGGGTTTGTTGTGTCGTGGTTTGTCCCACCAGTATAAACAAAGGCATTAAATCAGAAATGCATGAATTTCCATCTTCAGATCATTTTTATAAACATGATTTATATGCACAGCACAGGCACCCACAGTACAGATGCAAACGTCTTCATTTTTCCAGATGGAAAGACTGAGGGAGAGGACGGAAGAGAACGGTTTGTTCAGCTGCAGAGGAAGGTTGGTATTAGAGGCAGAGTTGGATTCTAGAAATCTTCCTTCCCAGTGCTGTGCTCTCAGCTGCCTGGAGCATTAGACAGTATCTATTTCATATGCTAGAACAACAAGATAGAGAAATAATGATTTATTTATTTTTTTAAGTGTGGTTTTGTGTGTGCACGTGCTGTGTATGTGACATCTGCAGAAGTCGGTGTTTGGCAAACATTTCTAGCTCTTTCCAGTGAAACCAGATCTCTAAGTGAGTTACACTCCATGTCTTGCAGGCAATGCTGAACTGAAAGTAGTATTTAAATGGGCATAATCACGTTACAGCATAACTTACTGCATCTCACTTTTTACTTCTGTGTGTTATTAAAATGCAGGGGAGACAAAGCTGAACCATCTTAAATTTTCAACAGTGAGCACAGCGATCAAAGCAGTGGAAACAAGTAATATTTGCAGACAAACAGAAAGAGGAAAATAATGATAATGTGTTTCCCAGCCTTTCGTAAGGGTTAGTGCAATGCTGAGCTCCATTTTGCAGGTAAAAAAGCATCATCTGAACAACAGCTAAGCAGCACAATTATGATGCAATTCTATCAGAGGAGAAAAGGGAGAAAACCCAACTTCTTGGGAGGCAGGGGTTGATTACGATGACCAGTTCAGACTTTGAGGCAGATAGTTTAGTACTGAGGTTGTGTTCTCCAACAGTGTTTCCCTAAGATCGAAGCCAAGAGTAGAATCAGCTGAGACAGTCTTCAAGGCAGCAATCAGCAGAGGAGAACATAGGGATCAAAGAATGCAGCTTGAGAAATGGCCTGTTGTGCTGCTGTGAGTTTATTATGGTTCTGGGAGTGTGTGATGAGGGTGTTGGTTCAGCTGTGTGCCCCTTCCACAGGGCTTCGTACACATAATGTTCTTGGATTCCGTTCCAACAGGGGGAGGAAAAATAAATTGCCTTGTAGACACTGCTCTCTTTTTCCTTGTTTGATAACTGCTGCCAAAGTGGGCTGGCCTCAGACATGTTTCTTTCCAGAGAAGGGCCTAGGAAAGTATTTCTCAGTAGTAAGACCTTACTAGTTGGATAAAATCTGTAGGACATGTCAGTGTAACTGCGGTGCTCTGTATCTCTTGATTAGACTAGACTAATGGAAAAATAAAACACTGTTGCATTATCAGTAGCAGAACTGATGGGATGGGAAATGGGATGGGGAAAGTGAGACCCTGCCTGCAGTGTCTGAGCACAAGGCATTTGTGTGCCCATTGAGCAGCTTATCTGTGCTGTTGAGCTCTCAAATCAGTGGGACACCTGGATTCCAAAAGCGTTGCCTGGGGATGGGGATGATAGTAACATTAGCCTGCTAACAGAAGTACGGAGGGCTGGGTGGGAAGGAAATAAGCCAGGGAAAATAACTGCACGGTTAAATTTCACTCAGCTCTCTTTTCCTCATTCCTCCCCTTCCTGTTTGTGTTACTGTGAGTCCTGTTGTCACGGGCCTCCTCTGTTACACTATTTGCTTTGTCACTTCATCCCACCCCAGAGCTTGCCCTGAACTTTAGAGCTTACCAGTGCTGTTTGCTTGGCTGCTACTCACCTCCTCACACCACAGCACACCTTATCCCCTTTGCTCAGCAGAACCCCCAGCTCCAATCCAGTGTGCAAGTTCCCTGCCCAAACACCCTGGCCACAAGCAACCAGAGCAGCGAGGCTGGTGAAAGGACTGGAGGGAAAGTCTTACAGGGAGAGGCTGAGGGAGCTGGGGTTGTTTTGCCTGGAGAAGAGGAGACTCAGGGGGGACCTTCTCACTCTCTTCAACTACCTGAAAGGAGGTTGTGGTCAGGGGGGTCTGGGCTCTTCTTCCAGGCATCTAGCAACAAGACAGGAGGGCCTGGCCTGAAGCTGCTCCAGGGGAGGTTTAGGTTGGATATTAGGAAGCACTTCCTCATGGAAGTAGTGATCAGACACTGGGATGGACTGCCCAGGGAAGTGGTGGAGGCACCATCCCTGGAGGTGTTCAAGGAAAGGCTGGATGTGGCTCTTAGAGCCTTGGTCTGGAGATGTGGTGGTGTCAGGTCATGGGCTGGACTTGATGATCTTGGAGGTCTTTTCCAGCCTTGGTGATGCTGTGATTCTGTGATCTCCATCCTGTCATTCGAGTCCTTCACCCCCCACAGTCTGGCTGTCTCAGTGGGCCCCAGGAAAAGGCCTGGGGAGGAATCACTTCCCATCCAGTGAGATCTGGGCAGGGAGAGGAGCCCCAGGGGCTGCCTCTCTGGAGCTGCTTTTTGGGGCATCCGCTGCTGCCCTGCGTGGATCTCCCCAGGCTGAGCTGAGCCTTCATGCTGGTGCCCTCAGCACGTTCAGCTACAGCCCAGGCACCTTTATCAAGCACTAAACTCACTCTGAATCAGATATCAGGACAGAATAGGAACAGAGATGCAGGGGACTTTGTTTCTTCCCAGATCTTGCTGGGGGAGGGCAGGAGCTGGATGGGGAGCCCTTCCAGCTGGCCCAGCAGGGCTGTGCTGAAGCTGCACGGCTGCTCTAACTGGAGCTCTGGGGCCCAGCTCTCTGCAGCCTTTGCAGGAGCTGGAGCTTTCATTTGCTCTTGTCCTCATTTCTGCAGGGGACTGTACAAGAGCCAAACTCTGGCTTTCCTGTGTAGCCTTTGCACATGCTCTTTTTTTAAAAAAAAAAAGATAAGGAAACCCGCAGAGGAGATTTATGTGCAACTTCTGCTTCAGTCCAGAGCTCAGACATCAGCAGAAGTGAATGAAGTAGCTGTCAGCTGTCAGGAAACACAAAGTATTAGCATGCAAAAGGAGCAAACCCCAAGCAATTCACATTGCTGCTGAGGTTTCTGCATCCCAGTACAAGCTGTTTGCTGCAGCCCTGTCAGATCTGGGAAGCCTGACATCAAGCGAGCTGCCCTGTGTGCCTCTGCATAGCAATACCCGCAGTGTTTCCTCCCCTCTGTCTGACACAGCACAACTGGTGCTTGAGGTCAGGGGCAATACCAGAGTTTGAAGCCCTGGTGCAGGCAGTAGGTCCTTATGTTTGCTTGGCAAACTTTCTGGTCTTGCCAACTCTGGTTGTTTGTGTGAGTGCTGTGCCTGCCACCCTGGGCACTCTTACCTCATCCTTGCGCATATTCTCCTGCTCACAGTATCTGATCTGAATAGCTTTGCCCACTGCAAAGAATTTCAGCACCTAGCAAAGTTTCCCGGCTGCTTCTGCCTTTATAAGCTGGTTCCTGGAAGCCAACAAGACTTTTGAAGAAATCCAGTCTGTAAACCAGACCAGCAAATGAGTAGAATTTTTTATTTTCATTGTATTACAAACAACTGAGTTTGTCTCTTTATCCAGTCTCTGTAGTACAGTTGTGGCCATGCCATTACTAACTATTTTTGAAGCTTGGACAAAGACCCTGTCTCATCCTGAGAATATAAACTGGAGGGTACAGTTGGAAGTACGACAGTGGAGATGGGTAGGAGGTGACTTTTATTCATTTATTTGTCTCTATTTGAAACCTTTTTGTCTCTAGAAGGGACAGCAGCATTGAAAACCAAGATTAACACAATATTGATAGGTAAGTTTCTGAAGGATACCTTTTTAATGAATATCGTAAGAACCTCTGGGTTTCAACTTTGCTATTAGAGTAGGACAAACTGATGAAAAGAGTTACATTCACTGAATGAAAGCTGGAGGTCTGTGTGCCTCCATTTGTTGTTGCAGTGCAGCTCTGTCTCCCTTATCTGTCGCTCAGACTTGAGCAGATAAAACTGTGTATAATGTTCACTGCTGAAGTTGACTAATATCTTGGCTGAACCATAGAAGATTGGCTCTCTGATCAAAACAGGGTTAATGTCCCTCTCAGCTGAGTGATGCTTTGGAGAGGCAGTGGGTGCTACACGTGCTGTGGTAAGAACATGGTCACAGGAAGAGAAAACCAAACACTGAAAAGAAGCACTGTCTGATGGTGAACAAGTGTGATCTGACCAAATTACATCTTGGACAGCACCTGTGTTCTTGTGATCACAGGAGAATTGTGCCATTGAATGGATTTTATTTTCAGATGGTTTTCTTATGGGGGAAAAAAAAAATGTGGGTATTTGAACAGTCTAGGAAAAGTGAGCCACCCTCTTAGGGTATGTTTACCCAGTTTTTTAAAATGTTCACTTCCTCTGACATTTTTATTTGTCTTGGCACATAACTTACTGAGTCAAGCTGTTTCCCCTTTCCTGAGCACAATGCTTTTAAAGGAAGCTGATGTTCAGTCTTGCTAAAGGATTTCAGACAGCTTGATAGAAGGGCAGTGGATAAGAACGATGCCATCTTGCAAGTGTCCTCCTGGATTCTCTGTTTCTCATAAACAAACAAACAAAAAAATCTCAGCTTAGAAAGACCAAGTGGTACCAATGCTGCAAGTCCTGTCCAATTCTGGATAATATGATTACAGAAATAGCTAAAAGCTCAGCCTATGTGCTGTAAATAAATGATCTTACTAGATTAATTTTCTTATCCTGAACCCTTGTAGAATGGATGAAACAGCATTTCTGAGTCCTTCACAAGGTCTGTCATTTCAGTAGAGATTTCTCAGCAGCCTTTAAAGCATTTGGACTGCTGTATAATGATATTCTGTCATCTCCTAGCAAGGCTCACACTCTAAACACTTTTATACATAATAGAAATTAAAATGGAATTGAGTAAATTCTGTCTTTTGAATTAATGGACTGTCTAGTGATTGTCTGGATGCTTTATATTAAATGTAGGCTTGTCTCTAATAGAGTTTGGTTACTTGGAGCAACAGCTTGTAACTTGTAAAGTAGTAGGTCAGATGTGGTAAATCAAATATTAACTCTTTCCATACAGTTTTCCAAAAAGTATATACATCTAACATTATATGCCCAGTTTTGGTTTTATTCTTTTTCCACGCTTTAGCAGATTGAAAAAGTAAGCTTTTTCACTGTAAACACATACTTTATTGGGTGAAATAATATTTGGCATGCAACAAAATTTTTCTAAAAGCTTCTGAAAATCTGTGAGTACAGTAGATGTGGTGATTTGGGGCCTATCTGCACGTGTGCCATATTCCTGGTGTCAGAAGATCCTTTGCTGGTCCCTGCTCTCCAGCAGCACTTTGGCTTTCTAGGGAACTGTGTCCCCTGGTCTCTCCATCATTGCACCTGAGTAATTGTGCTCAGAGCAGCACATGCAAGCAATAACTATCACAAGCAGTTACCATTTTTAGGGGGCAATGATATAGTTATTGAGGGATATCAGAGAAAAAAATATTCTAATAGGTAGCTCATATGTAGGCCCAGTTTTCTATGTAGTTGCCTACATGGAGACCCCAGTGAGATGCTCTCAATGTCTGTCAATTCTTGGACTGAAAGATGTTTTCTCCTCCCTGGGTTTGAGCTGCTGCTTCACACTGCTTCATGACTTCTCTCACCTTAGACTTTCAAAACTGAGTTCAGTGTGCCTGAGTTTCCCTTGAAGATGTTGCCTGTGCTTTTATGATGTCAAGGATAGGCTTAAGCAACCACGGATGGCAGTGTGAGGGGAAAAGCAGAAGTTCAGAAGAGTTTTAAGCAGTTCATCACTTGCACTGGTTTGAACTTGAAGGAGCCAGATGTGTGTCCTTCCACGTCTCCATGTAAGCCTGACTGGTTCCTGGGTGCATCCAGAGGTAGCTACAGCACCAAATGGGTGGGTGAGGTTCCACTGCCCTCCCTAGCCTGACAGCTGAATGTACGTTTGCTTCTCACACAACCCATACTGGATGTGAGGTGCAGGAGATGAAACATGAGGCTGCTGCATGAGCTGTGCAGCTCAGAGCAGTGCAAAAATCAAGGGAGCATATCAAAGTGGAGAAATGTTCATATTTCTAAAGCAAATTGGGGATATAGGAGGATTTTCTCTCATAACCTTTGTCAGCCCTTGGTTCGTTGCTTCATATGAAGAGCAGTGGAGTCCAACCTTCAGGCTGGCAGTGGTGGGCAGAAAGTGCTGCTTCCCGTGGGTGGTACCAGCATTGGAGATACCTGTGGGGGCTGGAAAAAGCTTCTGTCCATGTACTCTGCACAGAGGATCCTTACTTCTGGGGCACAATTTTGGTACCACATTAGCAAAAGTGCTGTTGAAGGAGGAGGAGACACTGTGGGTGTGTTAGATTGAGAGCAGTGAGTGATATTAAAACCAGAAACCTACAGAGACCAGTTGGTCAAGCAGTCAGCTCAACTGATGTCCTAAAGCAATCAGATCCAGGCTCTCAGGAAATGCAAAAGGTGGCATTCCTACAGGAAGGGGAATTTAGACCTGCTGTCTGATCTTTTGTGGTTTGTATTTCTAAATACATTTTGCCAGCAGTCTAAATATTAACAGGAGTGAAGTCCTGAGGTGACGTTGTGAACATTTGCTCCAACACTTCTCTGGCTCTCTGAAGGGTACATACCTGATCTTTCATAGCTAAAACTTGGTGTGTTTTAATTCCATCAGTTCCTAGAGGAAAAAATGTCTGCCTGTTTTGATACACCTGGAAGACATAATGAGAGGGCTTGTCTTGCCTGATGGTGCTTGTCTAAGCACTGTTTCACTAATGACAGAGGAGCTAATTTGTGACTGTTCTGACAGCACAGAGCAGAGGCTGCCTCTTATTGGGGATGTAAAAGAAATTCAGGCTATAGTGAGCACAGAGAAAAGATTTAAGAGACTTAATCCCAAACTGTTTGTTGCTTCCTGAGGGTGGTGCTGCCTTTGGTTTGGTTCTGATGGGCACTCTGGCTGGAAGCAATCTAGAGAATTGGCGCTAATGGAAATTAATATTTTAATTGATCTATTCAGTTGTGCAGAAATAACTAGATGGTCTCTGTTCCCTAAATAAGAATAGAAAAATCTGTGACCAAAGCTGACCAGACAGCTGAGCAGTCCTGTTCAAAACGATTGGGTCACTGCAAAGAGCCCTCTTTCTTTAAATAGCCATCCTATTAGCTGAGGAGCAGTGGAACAGCTCTGGAAGGCATTTCTGTGACACTAAATTATGTCTCTGAAGTATCTTAACTCCCTTCTCTGAATCTGACCTTCATCTGCCAAATTCTGACAATGCCAATCTGAGCAACCCTTGCCTAGCCCTGAGTGAGATCAGGTCTGACCAGCTGAGATACTTCATATAATGACTTTGGGACCAGGCCTTTCTGGTCTGGGAATGGAGCAGGTTTCCTCTCCCCAGAGAGCTGCTGGCTGTGCATGACTGCACCATGGAGCTCTGCAGCTACAGCAGGACAGCTTCTAAAGGAGGGGACATTTCATGGCTCTGTGGCCACACTTGTGTGAAGTCCCCATGGGCCAGAGCCCACAAAGGCTGCTTTCTGCTGAACAGGAGCTTTAATTGTGCAGACAAGCTTGTCTTTCAGATTTTACCTCAGTGACGTTCTTGTGAGGCCCAGCAGTGATCCTGCTCAACCACACTAGCTCTGAGGCCTTCTCAGACAGAGCCAGGTCAGGCAGAGCTGCCCAGACCTCGCCAGGGGAGGTGGGACTGCTGGTTGTCACACAGAGACTTGAGACCATGTTCTACACGAGGGCAGGTTGTCTGACTTCACTTGCAGAACTGACTCCTACACGCGCCAATTAATTTTAAACCAGAGTTTACCTTCCACCCCCAAATGACATAGTTGCATTGTCAGCATGGAGGAGCCACCAGGCAATTTCTCAAGTGTAATATAAATTGTAGCTCCTGATGTATGCTTTGCTACAGATGCTTGCCAAGACTCTTTCTATAACAATTAAGAAGGGTTTCTTTGAGTAAAAATATCCATGTTGTTTGGCTGGCAAGAGCAGTGTATGTTTCTGGACCTTCAAATTAAGGTTAGAATAGAATAGATGTATATCTTTTGGTTAGAATAGAATAGATGTATATCTTAATATGGGTTTTTTCTGAAGCAAGGC
Organism: Chaetura pelagica; assembly: GCF_000747805.2. Taxonomy (NCBI): domain Eukaryota; kingdom Metazoa; phylum Chordata; class Aves; order Apodiformes; family Apodidae; genus Chaetura; species Chaetura pelagica. The sequence goes on along the minus strand of NW_009952486.1, from coordinate 1,472,247 downwards.
TTTGCAAAAGCAGGTTTGATCCCTCTCAATAGAGCTGCAGAAACTGTCCTCCAACACTGGAACATCCTCGAGGGCCTGGAATGCAGTTTTGTGGTAACTGAAGGTCTTTTGTTTTTAATCAGAAAAGGGAAAAATATTTAAGTGGAGTATGAGCAAATGTATTTTCCAGTATTCATAAAATGCTCCAAACAACTGCTTATTTTTATTTGCCAAAACAGGGTGGAGTAGTGAGTTTTGTGGTTGAGATCACCACCACCAAGAGACGAGACCTGTTGGCTGTATGATCAGTGGTGATGTAATCCTAATTTAATGTTCATAATTCTTTTAATTCTATAAATTTAGAACAAAATTATCAGCGTTTTGGGTTTTTTTTTTCTTGCAGTCTCAGCACACAGATTCCTTATTAGCTTGTGCAAAACATCCGCAATTAAAATTCCCTCCTGAGTATGAACAATTTTGTCCTGGCCTGGTTGCATCTCTAAGCTTCTGAACCTCTCCCAGCCATTCTGATGATGAATGCAAATTATTTCATGCTTTTTATGTTTCAGCACATTAATGGGCAGAAACAAGAGAGGGAGTTTAAATTGGAATATAATTGATTCTTTCGTGGGTCTGCAGTACTTAAATGTGGACATGTGGACAGGCAGTCAGGACAACACTGTTCTTGCTCACTGAAAGCTCAACTGTTGCTTCGTTTCGAGGACACTGCTTCTCAACTGTGTGGCAGAGCCCTTTTTGTCCCTGTGCAGCTCCCTGCAGCCATGCTCAGCTGCTGGCCCTGGGCTGTCCTGTGCAACAGGACTGAAATGCCACCCTGCGTGTTCCCTGACGTCCCGGGGTGCCGCTGGCTGATGCCATTACTCTGGGGTGTAAGAGGGAATAGATGTTTTTGGGTGTTGCAGGAGATGCTCTGAAAGCTTACCTGCTGGGTTGGCTGCTGGTGGCACGTTCCCCCTGTCAGCAAATCCAGGGAATGCCTGTGCTGTTCTCTGCTGCTCAGTGAGTCGTGGGCGCCGCGTGTCCAGCTGGACGTGACTGATCCCACGTCTTTGTGGGCCTGTTGCTTAACAAGGTGAGGACAACCATCTGGCTTGGAGGAGCCCTCTCAGAACACCCTTGGAATGCTCCTCTGGCAGCTCTGTGTTCCAGGCACCTCTTCAGTGAGGGGAAATACTGTGATTCACCAGCACTCACCTGTCAGACTTGGCCGCGGTGCGTTCAGTGGGTGCTTGGGTTTGCTCTGCACACCAGAGCTCTGCAGCTCCCACTCCATGTCAGTCTAGTCATTTGGGTCATGATTTCAGGGCAGAAAGGGTTCAAGGTTTTGTTCCTGATTCCTCAAGCTCCTGCAGGCTCTGCTGGGTGGGCAGACACTGCTGCAGCTGCCTTCACTGTGGAGGAGCCTGAATTCTTGCAGCTCTACCAGCACAGAGCAGCTGTCCCAGTGTCTGCTGTGGGGAGGGAGCTGCTGCCTCAGCAGAGGGATGAAGTGGCCTCTGCCCTTCACAAGCTGAGCCCTGCACTCATGGCCAGGTGGCTGAATTCTCCCTCTCCCCCCCTCTCTTGGCATAGTGAAATACAGAGCAGGTGAAGAGAAAACAGGAGGCCCAAGAGAGGCTTTTGAAGCAGAGATGTAACCTTTCTTCCCCTACATCATGAGCTGGCTCCCACAGAGCTTATTTCATAGAGACAGGATGGAGAAAAAGGGCAAGGAATAGAAGAGATTCCAGTTTTACTTGAATTGGCTCTTTTCTGAATGTGGTGACAAGTGACGGTGCCTTTGTCCAAAACCATCTAGTCCTTACTGTGCTGGACTATAAAACAGAAGTAAACTCAAGAAAGAACATCACAACACTGAGTGCCATGCAGAGGACTGGGCAGTTTTGTTGTTCCTTCCAGAAAGCAAGAGAACTTGCCTAGTTTTTATTCCAGCCTATATACCCTCACTGTGTAAATAAATTTGAAGTGAGGGCTTTTAAATGCATTTTTACAGCTTGTTTTGGAGGGAATGGAAGCAGATTGTCAATATAAAACTGCTATGGAAAGTAGGATGTACTTAACCACCCTAGGAAACTTGACCTAAAATAAACGTGACCTGGAGTAATGACAGCCTAGTAGCCTGTGGGAGAAGAACAATTGGTACAGGTGAAGAGCTCTCGAGAGCTAGAAGATACTTGTGTATATACACATGGGGTAAAGCAGACTATGTTAGCATAAGTACATTTCTAAAAACAGCCAGAAAGTCCCCTGCAGTGTGTGGCCTGAGATAGGAAGATAACACAACACAAATTGTGGAGCTCACTTACCTTGTAAATGATTTCTCTCTCTCTGTTATCATGGATAGGACATAACTGTTTACTGTGTGCACAGCAGCATTCTGGGCACCTGCTGAAGTGAAAATTCAGAAGTAAATGTTTTTTCCTTTGGAATTCATAAAAGACCTTTCAGCTGTTGTGGGGTTGCTGTTTCACATGCTGCTCTCCAGTCAATTGTAGTATAATTTTAAAATACTGTTGTGTCCCACCTTTCACTGCTGTCTCATTTGCCTCCCCCTTGGGGTCTGAGAGCAAGAGAGGGAAAATGCATAGAACACGTGTCTGCAAAATGATACGTACACACACAAAACCCAGGGACTGAAATACTATTCTTAAAAGCAATTTATTCAATAGAGGGTTATTTACTCTTTAAAGACTGAAGCGTAACGCCGTGGGTGGCTCAGGGCCAAGAAGACTCTGCAGCTCCAGCAGTTTCTAGAGTAAAAACTATGGCATTTTGTGCTGTGATGAAATGACTGGAGCAAAAGAGCCAAATGGATTCTGGGGCATGAAAAAGAAAAAAAAAGCATCCTCCCATAAATATAGTCTTAATATTCTACAATGAATATATTTGTTAAAACACCATTCCCACCTATTTAAATTTTTCTATTCATGAAATAAGTCTAAGCTGCCTTTTGAAGTCGAAAAAGGACTGCCAGGCATCTCTGCTGTTATTTTGTGTTATGGTGGCACACCAGTGTTTAATGAGAAACAGAAGACATAAGGCTTTCACTCCCTGTAACTCTTGGCCTGCAGCAAAGAGTACAAAACCTGAACACTTCTGCTGAGCTGCCATTGTCAAATGTAGTGCTTGAGATTCTCATTAGCCTCTGATCCCAGTTTGAATAAGCAATTACAGCTTAGGGAAGCTAGTGTGGAGCTGGTTGGGGTCATTGTTGGTTGTTTTTTCCACTGTGAAAGGCAATTAACTGTAAGTTGTACATAAAGAGTTTAATAGCACAATAGGCAACTCATCTTCCACTTGCCTGCATGTTTATACCTGAAAATTAGGTTGTTATGATGTCGTTTATTTGCTGGTTTGGAAAATACCTGAATAGAATTTGTTGATGAAGGTGATCTGACAGTATGAGTATCTGTCAAATCAGCAGGTATTTACTGCTGATGGTGCAGGAGTTGGCCTAGGCAGGGAATGGCAGTTTGATTACATGGAAGCATTTTCTGTAGTCCTGTTTCATCTGAAATGCTTTGGTTTTTATGAGACTTGCTTTCTGTCACAGCCTGTGTTGACTCTTCCTTTTATGCTTGATTCTTCTTTCCACACTGTTGTTTCTTCACTTATATGTTAAGTGACAGATGCAAGGGGAGAAAAAGAATACTGAAACCCATACCTTGTGCTAGTTAGGATGAAGAAATAAATTAGTCCTTGTAAAGTGGTTATAAATGACATCAGCTATCCCTGCAATGCTCGAAGAATTCATCTTAACAAGTTACATTTTTAGTACTTTATGGCATACCCCTACATTTAGGCCTTTCAAATGCTGCCTCATAATAACCTGGAAGTCTGGCCCCCCCAGGACCTGCTCCTGCTCTCCCCCAGGACCTGCTCCTGCTCCCCCCAAAAGGACCTGCTCCTGCTCCCCCCAAAAGGACCTGCTCCTGCTTCCCCCAAAAGGACCTGCTCCTGCTCCCCCCAAAAGGACCTGCTCCTGCTCCCCCCAAAAGGACCTGCTCCTGCTTCCCCCCAGGACCTGCTCCTGCTCCCCCCAGGACCTGCTCCCAAACAAGGGGGTTTCTCTGCCAATCCAGCACTGCTGCCCTGGTGCTGCCCTGCATCAGCCTGTGCTCCAGAGCTCTCTTTTCCACCAAGTTACAACAGGGAAATTCTGTCCCTGCCAGATTCTTTATTCCTTTTAAGTTAACACCTTTGGATCTTCAAAGTGAAACTGAGACTAATAAGCTATGTCTGTGAGTTTTAGTTTTCTTGGCTTGTTCTGTGTGGGTCAGTGCTCTGGTCACAGCACAGGCTGGTGGGGCTGATTCTGGATGCTTATGGTGCTGTTTCGTTCTGTGTGAGCCTGGTACTACATCCATGAGGGGTGTGATTGCTGCAGAAGTAAATAAAAAACAAGCAGAAAAACATGTCTACGTTTTTCAAATGTTGGGGCATAGTTATTGTAACTGTGTGCAGGAGGAAGAGGCTTTTCCCCAGATAATCCTAGAAGTGAGCAGTGGAGCTGATCAGGCTGTTTCCAGATCACCTCAGGGGAGGGGCTTGTGGTCTTGGCCTTGAAGGAGCAGGGGAGTTCAGGTTTCTAGCTCAGGAATGGAAAAATGCATGTGCCAGTGTAATGCTCCAGTTTCACCTGCTACTCCAGGGAGTCTCTAGAGTGGAAAGGCTGTAAATAGAATGTTTTGTCTGTGGGAAAAGTTCAGCTATTGCAACTATTTGCCAAAAAAAAAAAAAAAAAAAAAAATTAATCTAGATTTAGGCACCAAGGCAGAGATTTTTCAAAGCCAAGCTCTGCAATGTCACCATTAGAGATGTATTTTTAAGAGCACAAACAGAAGTTGGGCTCTCAGTGCCCTTTGGTATGCCATGAAGAGCAGAGAGTGCCTTTGAAATCCCTGTCCTCAGTCCTAGGACCAGATCTCAGTCTTTTCCCAGAAGTTCTGAACCCTGACTGGTTTCCAAGGTGACTGCTCAATTTAAAAAAATAAAAATTAAAAAACCCCCAAATTGTGGTTTTGACTAGTTTTTGCAGATGTTGCTCCATTGCTCATGCAGAAAACAGTCCCATGACCCTTCATCCAGGTGGGCTATTGGAGGAGCACCTTGATGAATTTTGTCCTTTGTTGTCTGTTCAGGAAAGGTGTTTCATGAAGCCTAGCACTTAGTTTTAACAGTAGTAGTGATTAACTCTGCCAGAGAATGGTATATTGAATTAATAAAACTAATATTACCATTTAGGCTTCCACTTGCCAGGTTCCTACCAACACCAAACAGATATTTTGGGCCTAAAATCATCTGTTGAACTGAGACTAGAAAGGATGGCAGAAAATAATTTAAATCACCTCAGATCAGTACTAGTTTGACCTGTTATTTTAGCTCTTTGTACACAAGAGTTGTGTTATTTGTATTCTTTTAATATAACTCAAGACGTGAATGAATATGAGTGTGTTATTACCATTTTCTCAGAATTAAATATTTATAGCTGCAAATGGTGTCTTTTGCATCTGTAAATGTTATCTTGTTAATATTTATAAGTTCTTCTACGGCCTGCACTTGCATTTAGGGCATTAATGTAGATTTCACCTTAATATAATAAATGTAAAATCTGAGTTAAAACATGCAGTAAAAAAAACCACATTAGCTTTTGCTGCACATAGAAGATAGAATATAATTAAAAGGTGGTGTGTTCAGTAACTTCCTTAAATTCACTCCTTTCTGTGGTGTAGAAAATATGAACCAACTAACATATAGATCCTTCATCTCATCAGTTGGGATGCTCAGCTGGTCTTTGGTACCATCCATTTCAGGCTTAATGGAATGATGACATTTCATGCAATTGTTGGACAGAATTGAATACATTTACTGGGTTTTTTGTCTCATTCAGCAGTGGTTCTCCCTTTGTTTCATATGCTTTTGCTTCAGTAGGATTCATGAATATTTAATTATTCATCTGTAAATCAAGAGCAGCTCTGAAACAAACCATACTGGAGAAGCACAGGTTAATAGTACTGCTAGTGATAGTCTTCATGGCATTTCAGCCCTGGACAGTCCCAGTCTTGTTTCTCCATGTGTATATTTGTCCATCCAGAATACTCTCTTCACCTTAGGGTAAGGCAAAGTGAAACCTTTTGCAGAGGGAGGGCTTTACAGGGAGCTCCTGGGCCATTTCCCCAGGCTGCAGCAGGATGGGGAACATGCCTGTGGAGAGGAAGGTACCTCACTGCATCACCTTGGCAGCCATCACACCCTGCTCTCCTGCCAGCTAGGAGAGAGGTCTAGCAACGTGTGTCTGAGACAACATGCCTGTGGAGAGGAAGGTACCTCACTGTGTCACCTGGCAGTCATCACACCCTGCTCTCCTGCCAGCCAGGAGAGAGGTCTAGCAACGTGTGTCTGAGAGACTGGAGCAAAAAGCATCTTCTCAAGTAAATATGGATGGGCTGTTACTTTCCTGCAACAATCCAACTGAAGCAGAATGCATGGGGTGTCACTGGGTCTGCAGGTGGCAGAATGACAGCTCTAATCCCAGCGCTGGGAGGCAGGCAGTGCCAAGGAGCTGACACCAGGACACCTCCTGCACACTGACCTAAATGCTCTTTAGCACTGTCAGGTGAAATAATGCCTGGTCTGCTTGGCTGAAGAGTTGTAATCTAAAATGCCAGGTTTACGTGAGCGGAACGCAGAGACAGAGGTGTTTCTCTAAGCAAAATTTGTTTCTGCTTTCATCTGGCAAAGATAGTTAAGTTTTATCTCAGAGTGTTCTTACAGGAGCTGGGTTAAATGCTGAGCTGTTTCAGTAGAAGCTTTGTTCCAGCTTTTCCCAGCACCTGTCTCAGGCCTCTAAGGTTGTTCTGCTTCCTGTCAGCTATGTGGTATTATTAACCTACTTGAGAAATTATGATTTTGTGTTGCTTGTTCAACCTGAAGGGCTGCTTGGATTTTTTCATACACCAGCCTTTCCTTTGCACAAACCAAAACATGTACATGACCCTTTTATCAGAAATCATAAGCTTTATCTATTTGAATATAATTAATTGAAAAATACATACTATTTGTACGATTTAAATGACATGAGAAGACTTAGTGAAGAGGATGTTTTCCCCCAGCAAACTTTCACTTTTATGAGATTGCTTGCCACTAATAGAGCTTTAGATTTGCTATGATTTAGGACCAGTCACCAAGAGCTATATATAGATTTCAAGGCGTCTTCCTGCTGTGTTACGCTTCAGCTGTAAATCTAGCCATCCTGGTAAATGTAGCATCTTCCTTCTTGGCAGCTGAATGGCTCATCAGTAGCTGTGGAGCTGTCTCAGCCACCAGCTCAGGCAAGGCTGTGCTGCTTGATGGTGTCTTGGGTCTGCCAGTGTGTCTGTGCTGCAGAGGCAGGGCTAGAGCCCAGGGTGACCTGCGCTGTGCCCAGCAAGGTGACCTGGACCTGGCAGGGTGACCTGAGCTGTGCCCAGCAGGGTGACCTGAACCTGGCAGGGTGACCTGAGCTGTACCCCAGCAGGGTGAGCTGGGTCCAGCAGGGTGGCCTGTGGTGGCTGTGGAGCAGGGCAGCTCCTGGGGAGCCTGGGGCTTCTGCTGGATGAGGAGGAGTTTGTCTCTGAGTGCTTGTATGCCTGTTGTATGAGCCTGTTGAAATCATATTAATATGATTTGAAAACTGTCAGCAGCAGCAAGATCAGCTGATGGCCTCCTGGCTTTTGAGCTCAACAAATAAAATGCAGGCAGGTTTATTTGACTGTTGTATTGAAAGTGTGGCAGAGACTCTGGGTAGCTTAGTTCTGATAAGTCCACTGAGGTCCAACAAGAGAGAATGGTGCAGAGAAAGCTGTCAAAACATGGCCATATGCATCAACTAACAGTGCATACACAAAGTAAAAATCACGTCTGAAATTATTTTACTAGAGCAGCAAGGAAAACTTCCTTTAAGCATCATGCTGGTTTTTGTCTGGCCTGGAGAGTGTGTCACCACACTTCACAGAAATGAGCCAAAATGAGATGTGCCTTTGCCTTTCACCCAGAGGGGAACATTCTAATGGTTTTGGTAAATTGATTAAATTATGTTTTGAGCGATACAGGCGTCGAACATTCAGTGATTTCCGGATACTTCCTGTAGCAGAACTAACTTGCTTCGGGCGCTTGTCCCCTATCTGGGATTTTGCCAAACTCATCTCTGCAAGCAGAGCTATTCAGAGCACTAACTGTTGTTCCCAGAGCTCCAGAAAGCCTTGTTAGCTGCCGTTCCTATCCCAGTCCTGCAGCTTCTGCTTCCCTGCGAAGTCAGGCCCTCTCTGCTTCCTTCACAAGCCCAGAGGGAATTGCCACCTCTAGCAGAGATGCTGCTCTGTTACACGTGAGTCAGCACCTTCAGGAAAGCAGAGATGCCAGAATAGTTTCCTTTTTGGAGAATACAGCTGGGAATTTTGTGAAAGCTTGTTGCCTCCCTCTCTGTGGTGCTGTGGCCTGTCGTGCTGTATGTGGAGCTGAGGAGATGGGCACACGCAGCCCCTCGTTGCCATGGAAAAAGGTGCTCTGGGTAGAGAAAACCTGACGTGGAGTTGGATTTGGTCTGGTTAAAGAATGAATCCCTGAGATTTTTGTTTGGTGATTTACTTGGTAGAATAAGATCCGTAACAGACTAGAAGTTATTTTTATCTGAGAACTTCTTAGGAGTGTCTGGATCTCTTTATTAGCAGGTTAAAAAAGAAATAAAATAGGGGGGATCTTTCATTTTTTGAAATGAATGCTCTGAGGAATGTGTGTGCCATTAGAATTCCCCACAGGACCACCCCAGCATTGTGTAAAGCCATGCATATGCAGAAATCTTCACCAGATGTCTGCTCAAGGCTCTGTCTTTGACTTACAAGGAGAGAGCAATTGGTGGCAGACTGCTGGGCTTCTGTTTGGGTGGTGGGGGAGAAAGAGGAGAGCATGAAGTGGAATGGTGCATTGCACTGCACAGTGAAGTAGCATCTGAAAATTTGGGAGAAGCAATGAATGATACTTTTCTTATTAGCATGTGTGTTCTGTGCCTCTGCCTGTGAGCTGTTACGTTTGAAAGAGAAATCTCATTTCAGAGCATCCAGCCAGAAGCAGCAATTGCAGTGGATTCCAGTTTCTGCATGGTGTGTTATTGCAGCCAGTCCTTGTGAGGCTAGAATTCAGCACCTTTGATTTTAAACATTTGGGGTATTTTTGCTTTCTATGTATTTGTTAGCATTGTGGGGAGCTAGGCCTGTGAAATGGGCAGTTTTTTGTCGAGGCTCTTTGGGTTACATGTTAGGTAAGTTGTAGATGGTTGAAGGGCAGGCAGTCCAGAGGGGTCACAGAAGCACTGACTGTTCTACGTGGAAGGCTTTGGCTTCCTGCAGTGTTCCCGTCGTTTCTTCCTTCCAGCTGCTCTAGCTGCACCTCCCTTTCAACAGCCCTGGTGCTGCAGAGCACAAACACCAGCAGCCTTGGTCACTGTCTGAATCCTTTCTTCAGGCTTGGCAAACAAACAGAGAAACTCAGCCTCTCCTCTGCATCATGGAATGATCATGGCAGGAGCTTTGAAAAATGGATTCCTGGGAACTGTTGATGCTTCTTTTCCATTCTCATGCAGATGTGGTTGGGAAGTCTTGTCTGCCTGTGGTTTCATCCCACAACTCAGGATGGTGCTGAGCAGAGGGTTGTGCAGAAATGAGCAGTTGTCATCTCAGGTCACTCAGGCTGTCTTGGGAGAGGCTTGGTCAGTGCCCCCGGACACTGACACAATATCCATCCTCATTCTAGGGGGGGGAAAAAGCATCTTAGATTGTCTGCAACATTCTGATGATCTTTCTACATCCTTCAAAATGTACTTTTTCCCCCATGGATTTTAAAAAAAGAATCCATATGAAATAACTCCAGCTTGGATTGTTTGATTACTTCTTTCCTTCTGTCTCGTGGGAGGGGTTGGTACAAAAAGGGATGCTTTGAGTGTTCCACCATTATTGAAAGCTAATTTGATCAATAAAATCCCCAAACCACAACAAACACCCCCCTGCCATCAGTACCGAAAGTAACTTTCATCCTCCATAGCTGGAGGCTGCTTGTAAATAAACATTTAATGTCAAATAAGGGTAAGGAAACATCACCAACTAAAGAATGCGGGGATGGGACCTGCTGGCTTTCTAAGCAAGGTGAAAGCAAAGTGAGTGATCTCATTTCTATTTAGCCCAGGTAAGTGCTTTGTCTGCAACAAGCAGAAAGAGAACCATGTAAATAAGGCGCATCTTTGCTGCCAGCTTGAAGGGGAAGATCTATGGTTCATCTGAAAATAATTACTTGTTGAAACTCCATGTGGTGGGTAACAAAAGGCTGTGAAGGGATATGGGAGAAAAACAACTGAAATTAGTGTATATCAAGAAACTGATACAGTTTGGACCCATTAAACTATTTTTGCAATTGTTTTTGTTAAATTTTTGTAATCTACCTATAAAAAACTGGAGGATTTTGTTGTCAGCTGAGAGTACCTGAAAATTATAGTGAAAATAAAACAGAGTAGCAAGATTAAAAATTCTTAAGTTCACTAATTTTTTTTTTTTTTATTTTTT
>NW_009952486.1:1449021-1461552 GCF_000747805.2 Chaetura pelagica | reverse complement strand
TTTTTTTTTTTTTTTTTTGAGGAAGAAAGAGAACATGACTTTAAATCAAGTATGGCTGAATTTCTTGAGATGACATTTTAACCTGATGGAGCAGTAATTCAGATTTAATGAGTTTGCAGTTCACAGTTTAGACGAAAGGTGGCATAATGTCCAAGCTGGTGATCCAATCGAGTAAACCTGAAAGGTTTCTGACACTTCTCTTTCAGACAGTTCTCTTCATTTTCCTTTGGTCTCTTGAAAGACAAGTTTCCTCTTGAAAGACAAGTTTCTCCTTAGACTTCAATATAAGGTTTTTTAGGTAGTAACTAGACATAGAAGTGGTTATCCTGTGCTTTTTTCCTTCTGTTTTGTGTGGCTGCAAAGAGGAGTGACACGGTGTCAGCACTGCCAGCTCAGGGTGGCACTTGTGTCACAAATTCAGAGCCACAGCAGCAGCTGATGGGCAGTGAGCCCAAACCACGGTGTGGCTTGGTAGTCTGAGGTATTACAGGTGTCACTTTGGGATTAGAGGCAGGAATTAGAGGGGCCTGCTCCTTGAACATCACTGCTGGGTGAAGTTCTCAAGCCCTGCTGAGAGGCTTAGTTAGCTGTTTTGCACACACTGACATTTCACTCAGCCTCAGGTGTCCACCAAAAGTAAAATTTATCCTTGTGTTTGTTCAAGAGCAGAGTACCTGCAGTATCTGAGAGTTCCCAGTGAGGTGTTACAGTTTGCTTCTTCCTTGTTTCCCCCACTGTGGTGCCCTCACAGTGCTGTGCTTTCCTGTGGGTGTGCCTGGTGGGTTTTGCTTAAGCTTGGCTTTAAACCTGATTGAGGGGATGAGTTCAGATCTGCAGTCTGTCAAACCTTATTCGTAATAGAAACCTTCTGAGGACTCCAGATGACTCTGAAATAGGCTATTTCACCCCCAGCTGTACTTTGAGTACCTGCCAGGCTCCTTAGCTGGAAGGCATGGTGATGTTTCCAGGGAACACACAGAGCTGTGCTGCACCCACCTCCTCTCCCCCTGACACCTGGGGCAGGTAGTCTGAGGTATTACAGGTGTCACTTTGGGATTAGAGGCAGGAATTAGAGGGGCCTGCTCCTTGAACATCACTGCTGGGTGAAGTTCTCAAGCCCTGCTGAGAGGCTTAGTTAGCTGTTTTGCACACACTGACATTTCACTCAGCCTCAGGTGTCCACCAAAAGTAAAATTTATCCTTGTGTTTGTTCAAGAGCAGAGTACCTGCAGTATCTGAGAGTTCCCAGTGAGGTGTTACAGTTTGCTTCTTCCTTGTTTCCCCCACTGTGTGGTGCCCTCACAGTGCTGTGCTTTCCTGTGGGTGTGCCTGGTGGGTTTTGCTTAAGCTTGGCTTTAAACCTGATTGAGGGGATGAGTTCAGATCTGCAGTCTGTCAAACCTTATTCGTAATAGAAACCTTCTGAGGACTCCAGATGACTCTGAAATAGGCTATTTCACCCCCAGCTGTACTTTGAGTACCTGCCAGGCTCCTTAGCTGGAAGGCATGGTGATGTTTCCAGGGAACACACAGAGCTGTGCTGCACCCACCTCCTCTCCCCCTGACACCTGGGGCAGCTGCTGCTGCCACACCTCACTGCAATCCCAGCCACAGCAGCCGAGGTTTCTGGTAAGCTGGCTTTCTGCATTCTCAACACACAGAGCTTTGGGCACACCGAGATGATTTTTACCCTGGAGAAGGAAGAAATCTCTCTAGTCAGTTCCTGTGAAGGGACACAAAACGAGGTGCTGAGGAGGAGCCCCTTTGAGCCCAGAGTGTTCCCTCACGTTCATGAAGTGATGTTGATATAAACTAGTTCCCTGAATGACCTTATGAGGGCTGCCAAAGATCACCCATTTACAACCCGTTCTTCCTCTCTTTTATGGCCTCGGGATTATTTTTATTTGCTAAATTACTGCAATTTGTGGTGTGCGGGGCGGCGCGGGGGGGGGGGGGGGGGGGGGTTGGGGGCAGGAGATTTTATGGTGGCAAAAGAATGAATTTGCATTTGAAATGATTTCCTGTTTCTAATCTCCAGGTTGGTGAGCAGCTTTCCCTAAAACACCGGGGGGTGGTTCTAATTGTAAATTAACCATCTGCATGTGAATGGACACCTACCTTTAACTGTGCCGTGTAGTTAATGAGCATAATGGATATTCATTTTCTCTTTGTCTAAGATTTAGATGATCCTTAATTTGTTAAATGTTTTGTGTGACAGGTCAAGAAGTCAACCAAAAGTTGCAAGTGCCCTCAGCAGTGTAGTGATTGCAAAGTGACCTTTTTGCTACGAGTGACAAAAATCTGATTGATTTCTATTTTTTTGCCATTTTTACCTTTTGAGGGCAGTGATTTAAGACAGGTCCCTTCTTGCTCACCTCGTGGTCCTGTGGAGATGTCCCTTTGCAGGGTGGGCAGACTGCCCTGCCTGGCACGCCAGGCAATGCACTGCTTCTGTTCTACCCTGAGCAACTGCTGCTTTGTTTTGTGCACACAGCTGGAGAAGGGGGCATATATATATATATTAATCTAGATTCAAAACCACGCTAATAATTCTGGAAGATGAAAACTTAACACCCTGATAACTTCCCACTGATGATTTAGTCTCTCCAGTTGTGTCAAAACATAACACTTGTGTGAGACACAAACTGGAGGAGTTATGTCTTTGCAAAAGGAAACAAAATACAACCCTGTTCATCTGTGAACAAATAGGTGCTGCTCTTATTCATATTCAAATTGTTTCTTCTGTTGGTGTTTGCTGATGGTGCCTTACAGAGGCAAATCTGATAGAAGCTTTTAGAAGAGAGGCCTGTGTCCCAGGGGCTGCTTTCTGGGCATTCCCTGTGGGTCTAACAGCAAGGACACGAGTTTCTTCTTTCACTTAACATGCTACCAAATGCAGTCAGTTTTCTGCACTGAGGAGTTTCAAAGGGGGATTTTCCTGGTCCTTTTTCACCTGAGCAGGGAGAGCTGTGCAGGTCAGTGTAGCAGGAAGGTGACTGGAAGGTGTGCTGGCATCCATGTGCTGGTGGCTTCATGTCTGTGTTCTGTGCTGGCATGCTCAGCATGAGAGAGGAAGGGGCAATCTTAGGGAAAAAGTCAGTGAATGAGCGTGGTGGAACTAAGAGTTGAGTCTCCTTATGCTTGAATGTGTCCCTGTAGCAACACATAACCTGCCTCTGTACCCCTGGAGCATTGCATGTAAATCCCAGTGCTAGAATTTAAATCTGGTGTTTCTGATAATTCTGTTGTTTAATAAGGCCTAGGAAGGTAATGTAACATTATCCTGCTCTTTCACATCTTGGTTTTCAGGAGTGTACAGTGGATGTGTTGACAGGCAGGTGGGGTGGGAGGTGGCTGAAGGGTCTGGGGTGCTCAGCAGGACAAGGAGCACGAGTTGCCTTGTCCCAGCTCTGCTCAGAGCTGACCAGGGCTGGCACCCTGGGGACAGACAGGGGTGTCCCAGCTCACTCTGAACATTGCCAGTGCTGCCCAGCCTTTTGTCTGGGCGTTACTCATATTACATAGAGAGGACATGAGAACGTGCAGTGTTGCCCTCCAGGCTCTCTCTGGTGCAGGAAAACATGGAATAAAAATATTCTTTGTTTTAATGCTTTTCATTCCGTGATGTGTGGAGCGTTTCTCTGCTGAGGTGTGTGTTTGTTGTTTCCTCCTGTTTGTGTTTACTTTCTATCTGGCTCAAAACACCATTCAGAGTTTCTATGGGCTCTAAAGGTTACCACGGAAGAAGTCAATGTTTATTTGCATGATTTACACTAGGATTGAGTTTTTATGGTGAGTGAATCGAGTTCACAGACTGAAGTCAATTAGTGGGGGCTGAGACTTTGTTACCACAAAGTGGCATTGTCAGGGCCATGGCTGTTCTGTGCTGTGGGGATATATATTTATCTCCTACATATATATCTATATCTATTTATATAGATATAGATATATCTGGTGGCTTTAGCAGAGCACCTTGCTGTGCTGTATGGTCTCTCCTGGGGAATGTGGTTTTGTTGCTTTGTCTCTCCTCAGTGCTCACCCTCTGCACTAGACACACAGCTGTAAGCAGGAGGCCTTTGCTGGGCTTTGTGGAAAGGGACTCTCCAGTGCCAGCACAGCCACTTGCAGGGTCACCTGAGGATGTGCAACTGCCCCAAAGAAGTGCCATGTTTGTCAGTATTTCTGCATTTGAATCAAGTCTTTTGTCTGAGTGCTAACACTGCAGAATGTGTCACTGTAGCAACACATAACCTGCCTCTGTACCCCTGAAGCATCTTCTACATTTGACAAAATGTAAATGTAGAAGAATATCCTTCCTGAATTAAAAATTGTTTTATTGAGAATTAATACAGAACCATGAAAGTATTTTCATAAAATACCTTTACATCTAGCTATTATTAGGTCAATAACAAGACCTTCCTTATAACCTTCTTATTACTCATGTGTTTAAAAAGTCAGTAAAAAAGTGATTTCTTTACCTTAAAATTGGGTTTAAGTCAGTTGTTTTTATTTATACATGGGACATTTCAATGATGCCTGCCATTTAAGTAACAGCTTAAACTTACTACTTACTTAAACTTACTACTTATTTATAAAAATAAACATCTGTGACACAGTCTGAGCTTCAAGCAGAAAAATTCCTGGGTTTAGAATGGTGCTTGCAGAAAGAAAAAAAACATGAAAAATATATGCTTGATGCACTTCAGTCCTGATTTCTCAGTACAGCTCATTATTCTGAGCCAGGTGTCACAAATGCAGGTAGAAGGACAGCTCTGTGCAGAACGTAACTCAGCAACATTCAGGCATTTGCTGTGAGACTGACTAATAATTACTTTCACAAGCTTTCAACCAGTATTTGCTGGAATTGTAATTTATTTTACATTTTCAGTCAAAGGAAAACAAGTCTGTGTTTCCCAGAACTAGAAAATACTAGTAAAGCCATGTTAAAATTAGTCATATGTTTTTCTACTTGACGTTCATGTGTGCACAAACCCAGTGAGCAGGCACCAGCTCACTCAGCTGACTGATTTTGTGAGTTGCTTGAATGGGAAAAAAACCCCTTAAATACCAAGCAGAGACAACTGTGGTTTTGGGGGCATTGAGGGCTTTTGAGGTGGTGGTGATGTGAAGCATAACTAAGCATTGTTAATCTCAGCTGTTTGTTAATCTCTAAGAGGTGCTTTCTGCAGAAAGCACGTGACTGCTGCCATAAAATGAAAGCAGGGGGAAAAAAAGAGGAGGCTGTGGAAAACTTGTGGTGTAGCATGATTCTGAAGAATGGTTCAGTCCAGTTTCAGTTGGTTTGCATGGGTGTTTGGAGAGTGTTACTACGGTGTGTATTAGCTACCTGCACCTCATGCATCATCACGATGTTGTGTTTGGTCCAACTTCATTTCAAGACACTCACTTTGCTAACTACTGCACAGGTGGTAACAGAGCTGTGTGTCATCTGGTGTCAGTGCAGTTTTCATGTGGCTTTTTAACAGTAGTACTTAAAAACGTCCCAAATCCTAATAAATTTTCCATTCTAGTCCCATTTGGAAACAATACCAAGAGGCAATCAAAAGTGAACATTTGCATTGCTTTTCTCTTGTGCCTTAAGTACAGTGGGTCTTATCAATACCACTGGTACTCAGGTGCAACTTGGAAAGATGTCTCTGCTCTATATAAGGTGAACCATCCCAAACTGACCTGCCAAAAACCTGCTTTGGCTTAAATCTGTTCATGCCACTCACATTGACATGAACACACACATCTGCAAGGGGTGTGGGGAAGGGGAAACTGCTTTTTCCATGGCAGTACTGGCTTAATCTGACCACAGATCTGCACCATTTCTCTAGTAAAGGAGGATTACTGTACTTTTCCAGCCCTTCATTCTGACTAAGCAACAGTCTGGAGGGAGGAAGACTCGTGGCTTCAGCTTCTCTCTGGGAGGGGTGCTGTTTCAGAGCACCAGGCTATATTCCTGACATCCTGAGTTCCTCAGTCTCAAGCCATGTGGACTCAGTGCCCACTACCCTTGCTTCACAGGGGCAAGGAACATGCAGCCAGTGGAATCCTGGAACCCCTGACTTGGGTGTTGCAAATCCTCAAGTGTGCCCTAAGCTGTGGGAACCCGGGGTTTATCAGAGAATGTGGCACTCCAAGTGAGGAAAATGAAGGAGCCACTCTAGTACATATTTCACTCTGAAGAGACAAAGGACTGTTATACTTATTATGGTATCAGCACACTTGTAATTGCAGTCACCTCATATCCCTGGTCCAGAGTCCTGCCTTTATTGCCCCTGAGAATGCAGATTAAAGATTTCCCTTGTATTCTATTTCAATCTACAATTTCTGGCAATAGTAGAGTGGCCTTCTCGACTTGCAGATGAACATCTTTCTAAAGGGGCTCTCTGGCTCCTTGTCAGCCTCTGTTCTTTTGCTGGGGGATTTCCAAGCATCCACTGCCCTGCTGTCCATGGATGTGTGAGCAGAAAGTGAGGGTGAGTCACAGCAACATCGGTGGCTGCTGAAAGCCCCCAATAAATGTATTTTGAAAAGGCAGTTGTACTGTAGTTAAATTAAAAATTTGATTCCATTTGCCTATGAATCTGTCAAGAAAAATTTTAAACACCTTGGTAGTATTATAATGAATGGAGTAATCTAGTACTGACAGATCCTGTGGAAAACCAGGTCTTGCTCTGAGCAGCACTGTGAGGAGCAGAGGCAGAATCAGAGAGCATGAAAACATCAGCTCAGCAGCAGTAACTAGGGTTTCAGAGTTCTCTGAGAGAAATACCCAAATACTGTACTAAATGAAAGCTCTGCGTAATGTGATTTTTCCTGCGTTGTTCCTGTGGATATAAATAGTCAGTGTTGTAGTGCACCTCATCGTACAGTTACAGTAGCTCCCTGCACCAGTGAGAGTTGGTAGGATTAACTACTGACTTTGAGGAACAAAACCAGGTCAGTGTATTGACAGCAGACAATTTGGAGTCAGGAATCCTGGCTTTACTCTAATGGTTTGGCTGCAATCTAATCCTCTTTATGCCTTGACTTTCTCATTGCTGAGATTTTGTGTATGTGTTTTACAATTTGCTGGAGTTCACAGGGCCGTGTATCCTAGCACTTTGAAACCTGTTATCATTGTGGAATTCCCTTTTTTGTTCCAAAATCGGGCCTTTTCCCCAAATGTCCTTGCCCCAGGGCTGAGGAGAGTGTTGGCTGCAGCTCGAAGCCTTTCACTGGCAGGGTTTCTTTCGAGGGGCTAGTGACAGACCCTTTTCTCCCTCAGCACAGCCAAGTACCTCGTTTTATGGGAGGGGGTAAGGAAGCAGAACGTGTGGGTATTGCACTTCTAGTTCTCCCACTGTGAAGTGACTGCAGAAAGTTGTTCTGATTTTTCTCTGCTGTGGTTTATGCTCTGTGCTTCGATATTCCCATCCCTCACATAGGGATAACACTATTTTGTGTTTTGTAAAGGGGGGGGGGGTTGAGATAGGTGGTTAAAAAATAAAGTTTTGAGTCAACAAACCCTTGAAGTCAGTGAAGATTTTCTTTGCCTTAAATAGGCTTTGGATCTGTTCTTAGGAGAGCCAAAGGCTACAAAGGTTCCTTGTTTTGCCTGCTCCATAGCAACCGACAACATAAAGTCCTTTCTCAGATGTGTTTGTTTAAAGGCTTTCTAAGTTCAGTTTAAAAAATGAAGTTGAAGGTGTTGTTTTAATGCTGCTTTTTGTATACCTGTATTAAAAAAATAAGTCAATTAGTACAGAGGCACAGAAAATTAAGACTCGTGTATGAGAGAAGATAAGAAATCCATTTTGGGGGGCCACAAAACTGGGATAAGTACAGTAATGTTATAGCTTTTCAAGAATTACCTGGCATATTTGAGAATTCCTATGTAACTCCAGGTTAAGTAGGAAAATTATCAGAATACACTGTTTTATGTAGTTAGGTAATCAATTACTGTTTGTTGATAATTGTCACCATGGACCAAAAGAGGATGCAGTGAAAGAGCACTATGCTGTATGTCCTTGAAACTGATGCATCCCAGTGTGTTTGTACAGAGCAGTGGTTTTGTTAGGTGTACAGGTAAGCCTGGGTGGAGGGAGAATGAGAAGCAGTGTGTTCATCATGGGAGGGATGGGGGGGAGGATCCATGAGGGTGACCACATTGGATCAATATCCCCCCAAAGTCAGAGGAATACTTTGTATTTTGACCTGTTATTGTACAGTGCTGTGGGGCTGTCTTGTACTCTCTAGCAAGAAAATTACTCCCTAGTAGCTTCTTCCATTTTGTTTTTCAGGGTAGCATCAAAATGCAAGATAAATGCCCATCCCAGGCTTTTAGATCTTGGAAAGGATGGTGTATTAAATGTGATTAACTTGGGAATTACCCTTAAGCAGGGTCATAATTACTGTAGATTTAGATGGCATGTTATACAAATTGCTGTGTGCTCATAATTACAAATTGAGTTTGTTGCACTCTGGGGGTTTATAAACTTTATCTTAGCTATTAACACATTAAGTAACAGTGATTTGTGTCAATTAATGGGTAAACCAGAATTTCAGTGTTGTGCTTAATCGAAGGTTTAATTGTATTTCTGTGTTAGAAATAAAATCCAGTGAGCTTTAGCAAGGAAGACTGAACAGTCTAACATTCAGTCTGCTAAACATGATAATGGTGACAGAGCTGGAGCAGTGTGAGTTTGTCAGTGGCATTTGCTGGTCAGGCTGGCTGAGCACTGCCCTGGTACCAGGAGGAGGGACTGGCAGCTGCAGGGAATGAGCCTGTTGCACCAGGAAGCTTTGTCCATGGCCAGCCTGCTTGCTTCAGAGCTCTTTGCCTCCACTTCTGGACTTACCTAGTGAGTGTCAGTTCTTAGTTTGAAATCTTTGTTTACTTCCTTTTGTGCAGAGATTTCCTAGTTCCTTAATTTTTTCTTCAGTTGATTTTTTTTTTTCCCTAACAGAGCAGAGATAACTTTGTGTTTCACTGGTTGCTTTGCCAGGAATAAGGGTACAGAGACATAAACAATTAATTTCCTATTTCCTTACTTATATAGTGCTGTGTATTTCTGTAGTATCTCAGTGGCAGCTCTAATGCTAGCTAGAGGCCAGCATAGAAGTGGGAGAGCAATATAGTTTCTATATGTCCTAATTGTTGTACCAAAGCTTCCTATACAAAGTGCAGATAAATAAAGTAATGCAGGAGCTCATGTTGCACCTGTATTTTTAGAAGAGGCTCCCAAAGGTCTGAGACATCACCTCTGTGTCCTTGGCACAGAGCATAAACACTGCTCCTATGTAGTCAGGATAGCAAAAATGCCTAGCTAGGTGCCACCTGCAAGTTGTCCTGAAAAGTCAAGCCTAGATGTTTGTGACATCACCACTGGTTACCTGTGGGAGACTGGATTATGCACTGGGGGTTAGGGTTACTGTTTCCTGTGGGAGACTGGATATGCCCTGGGGATTATGGTTCAACAAAGATGGGTTTGGGAATGTTGAAACATAAAGTCTCTCCACAAATAATTGTATCAGGCTGCCTTGACTAGGAAACCACAATGCCATCTACGTAGTGCAGCAAGAATTTGTTTTTCTGTGTTTAATTTTCCCCGTTGGAATACATGCAAGATCTTAAATGTGTAGATGCCTGTGGCATTTAAACCCTGCTTTAGGTTTTCAAGACTTACTAAAGCAAGAAGTTATTTAGCAAAAACTTTGTAGCAGAATGGTCGAAACAAAGTGGAGGGTTCAAGATTCCTGTAGCTGAAAGGGAGGGAAAACTCTTTTAACAATTACCCACAGTGTTGGAAACTGAATGTGTTACTATTGCTTGGTCGTTTGCTTATCTAGTGTGTTCATTGGTATCTGTGGAAGGAAGATTCTGTTTGAAGCAGGTTCAGAAAAGCACATTCTTAGAAAATTTTTGGACTGCTCTGAGGTCAGAGCTTCTTGACCGTCCTTTCCAGCACACACCCCCCTTCACAGCCCACACTGTCTGCACTCCTTCTCCTTTGGAAACAAGTTTCCATTTAGCAGTTGACTTTTGTGGACTGCTTGTGTCTGCTTTGGATTTGTCTCTGTTTACAAGGAGAGATGAAGCTGGATGCGGGAGAGCGTTGAGTCAGAACCAGAAAAATGTGGGGTTGGTGTCACGTCTGTCTGTCCCAGAATGTGAAAGGCTTGTGAAGGGAAGAGGCTGTTTGGAAAACCACTAGATGTTGAAAGTAGGGATTGCAGTGTAAATAGTCTCTGGTTATAGACTTGCAGGGACATTACTATCAAAACAGCCAGCGTAGGTGTGTCCTTCCTTAACCTGCTTGAGTTTCACTGGAAGCTGGTTAAACCCATGCTGGTTGGAATCCATAGCTAGTGCTTCCTGAGGACACTGTGCAAAACACACACTGTACCTAAATGTTTAAGTTGCTGAAGTTGCTTTGATTCTTTGTGCCATCCAGAAAGACGTGAGTGGGAGGTGTCCCTGCCCATGCAGGGGGTTGGTTGTAGGTGATCTTTAAGGTCCCTTCCAACCCAAACCAGCCTGTGATTCTATGATCAGCTCTCATGGTATGTGCTGTAAATAAGAGGCATGTTGTATGTACAGCACAAGGGCACAGCTGGGCCACTCATCGTGCTCTTTCTTATACCTGATTTAACATTTTTAGTTTCTGACTGAACTCCCGAGTTTCTTCAAACTACAGAGAGCAGCCAGTGTTGCCTTTTTTTTGTGTGTGTGTGCTGGAATATTTCAATTTCTAAAAAATTGAGAGAAAATTGCTCTAAATATTGTGCAAATTATTGTGAGTTAAACCTTTAGTGGCAAACTTACAAACTGCCCCCCTGAACTCTCCAAGAGTGATTCTTGTTTTCTTAAAGTTTCCCCTTCTCCAGTGCCCTGGCATCTAAATGGAGACAAGGAGTGTCTGTGGTTAAGACAGTTTGGCCAAGTTAACACAGACATGGGGCTTATTTTGGTGAAGGGAAACTCCATTTGGAAAGCAACTTGTTTTGACAGTTCCATGAAACAGGAAAACTCAAAGTTAAAACCTGTCCTGCTTTCTTGTGTTGTCACAGGGTATTCATCATCTGGGCCTTACTGGTTTTTTTGTAACACTATTTATCTGCTGCTTTTGTGGTGCAATTTCACCTGTAAAGCTAAAGTTGTTGTAGGAATAGCCTACCAAAGAAACTATGATGTAGCAAGTGCTCTTCCAAATTATTGGTCGGTTGGATTAGGTGGGAACTTGGCCTGCATTTTGAACAGGAGCAGGTGGTTGGTGAGGTGAGGTTCCCTGGGAACAAACAGCTCTGGAACTGGCTGACACTTTGGTTCTTCAGCACTTGGATTAACCTTCCAGATATGCTGCACACCCTTCTCTTTTTTAGGCTTTGGGGGAGGAAGGCAAGGGAAGCATCATGAAGCATAAGCATTTTTTGCTAAAATGTGTCTATAAAATGTTAGTGTGTGAGAAAGTGACATCATTTCAGTGTTCTCACCTGCAGGTGTGTGGTTTCTACATGGAAGGCATCTATATAAATTAAAGAACCTTTTATGGTGTTCTAGGAGATTAGATGGTTTTCTTTTATGATTTACAGAGTTGTAATTAACTCTGTTTAGACTTGATTTCTTGCAATACTTTAATCACTGCACAGGGAATCTGCTTGAAAAAAAATAAATTAGGAAGGATTGTTATTCATGTGTCAAATACTGTGATGATCAAGTACAGTTGGTGGGGTTTTTTTTTTAATTCTGGTGATGAATTCCTGCTTGCCAGAACTAGCTTTGCTACGGAGTTACCATGTGTTTGGAGGAGGTGGAGGTTTCTTTCCATTCCCATTTACAAACACTGTGGGGACTCTGAGGACACAGCACAGCAAAACCCACAGGCTCCCCAGGTCGGGTTTCAGTGGAGCAACAAAGGATAACAAATTAAAGCCTTTTATTTAATTACCCTTTTTGATCCAAAATCCTGAATCCGATAGGTGTGGGGGGGTTTTTTAATAAGTCAACCCCTCTTCCCAAGACTGCTGTGCTCCTGTCACCGGGACTGCACAGCACTTGGTGTGTGATTGCCTTGTCTGTGTTTGCTGCACGGCTGATGTTCTGTCACGGACCTCAAACCATCCCGTTCTGGCGTAGCAGGGATGAAAACAGCAGAGTAGGTAGGATTTGGGTTGTTCGGCACAACGGGGAAGCTCAGAACCCGCCGTTCTGCAGGTGTGTGGTGCTGACCCAACCCGCTCCCATTCCCTCCCCTGGAATTGCGTGCCCCGGGATAAACACAGGGAGCAAGGGGATGGAAGATCTGCTGCCGGCACAGCTGCTGCCGCCGCCTTGAGCCAGTTGGGCTCCTTGGGTTTGGTTTTGTGTTGTTTTAACGAGCCGAATTGCTTGGGTCACATTTCTTCCTCCGGTGCCTCCGAAGGTATTTTTAGCTCTGCTGTTCCACGGACACCCCGGGGGGTTCCGGGGCGGCCGCACCCTCGGGCAGAGCGTTCTGCGGGGCCGGGTGTCATTAACAGAGCTCTGTGTTTAATTAGACA
>NW_009952486.1:1432845-1448067 GCF_000747805.2 Chaetura pelagica | reverse complement strand
GGGGGCAGACAAAGAAGGAGCCCCCGGGGCCGCCCCCAGCCCCTGCCCGGGGGGTGCGCACGCCTGGGAGCGCTTCTGGTGGGGTTTGAGAGAGCCCAAGAGCTCAGACGAGTTGGTGTCAAACCCCAGGGCTCCGGGACCTGCCTCAGGGCCCGGGAGGCTGAGAGTGCCCTGCGGCCCCGGCACTGCTGCCCTCGGCAGGGAAGGGGAGCGGGAAAGTTGAGCTTGAAGGGCTTTTTAAGGCAGGGATCCTGTGCACGACCGGTGGAAGAAAACCGGGAGGGGGTTTGTCACGTTCATCCTCTATTGTTGTGATGTTGTTCGCTACTGAAACAGCGTCAGAGTTCCAGAGCTACAGTGACACCTAAAAACTGGGCAGGGAAACTCGTTTCTCTTGTGCAATAGCGCGTGGAGTTCATGCTCGACTTTAAATACTTTACCCTGCCAAGTGCCCTTCTGCAAATAAAAGTGGAATTCCCTCCAACGGGCTGTGGAAGTTTATCCCCCCCAACGACTGGGTGAGATCCTGAGCTGATGGGCTGCTCAAGAAATGCTGGGTTTAAACCAAGGCAGGAGGCACCTTCCAGTGGGTGTGTGCCTGGGTGGAGAAATATAAAAGGAGGAAGTGACTGGATTCAGTGTGACCACATGTGAAGGCAACAGTGTCTTTTCTGGGCAAGAAAGGGAAAATGTTCTTTGGTAAAGAGGAACGTTTTATAGCACACTTTGGTCACACCGTTAATGATTCTCACGCCCATTTTTTTACCCTTAAGGAAAATAATAAAGCTGAGCTTATAGATTCCTCAGGTGGAGCTCACACCGTTAATGATTCTCACGCCCATTTTTTACCCTTAAGGAAAATAATGAAGCTGAGCTTATAGATTCCTCAGGTGGTGTTTGCAGAATTGGCACTACATTTGCACGGGTTGCTGCAAAACATCACTGGCAAAGGTTACTTCAGTGACAGCTTTGCCTGTGTTCACACAGTTGCATTCTGCTGTTCAGTCATTGTTTCAGGCTTTTTTCCCTCCCTTTGCACATTGCTCTGCACTTCCTTTCAGTTAAAAACTTGATTACTCTGCCTGATGTGTTAAAAGAAGAATTGCTGAGTACTGAGTTTGGATGGTTGTGTTTCACTGTGTCTGTTCCTGTGGCAGATACCCTTCATATAAACACAGAATTCATTGCATCTCTTCAGTGCTGTGGGAGAACTTAAGCCCTATTGGATAAAACTGATCCATTTCCCATTTTACTTTGGTACCAGATTTGTTGTTATTGTGATGTCCTGTTCTAGTTCCTGACATTCCAGATACTGAGGGTAGTGCTTTATAAGAGCCAGATGCTTTTCTTCTTTCTTCTTACTTAGATTGGTGCCCAGTGTTGGGGTTCCATGTGTACAGTCAGCTGTCATCCAGGGCTTCTTTTCCTATTTCTACTAATCTGAAATAATTCATTGTCATCAAAGATACCAACTGTAATCATTTTCACTGGAGCTAACCAGTGGAAGTTACAGCCCTCAGCTTATCAACAGCATTTAGTTGTTTCTTTGCCTCCTTAGAAGCTTTCTGGTAATCCTCGTGCAGTTAGCAAACAATTTGCAATTCAGTTTCAGTCAATAATTTGCAACTTTCAGGTAACCAAACAAAAAGGATTTCATTTTTTCACCTGAAAAGTACAAATACCAAGCTGAACAGTCACTCTGGTTTGTTTTCCTTGTTAGGAATCTATATTGGAAGGTTGCTAGGAGGTGACAGGGTTTCACTGCTGGGCAAGCTGACCTTCTCTGCTGGAGAGGGTATCTTCACTAGCAGTTGGCAGGGCGTTCCTCCTCAGAACTGGGGAGTGACTCTTAGGATAGACAGCCTTGACAGGCTTGATATGATTTTTCTCACCCTGTGACCGTTTCGTAGTTGCAGAACGAAAATTTCCTGAAGAAAGTTGTGTTTCTCTATTCTTATGGCTATAGAAAGTAATCCTCCAGGTATTTGTTCTTCATTAGAATACTCTTCCATCACTTGGAGGCTGGGGTTGCCCTTGGTGGTCTAGAGGTTAAGTGCTAGAACTTTGGGTGGAAAAACTAGTTTGAAACAACCATTTACCTTCATGCTGATTGTGTTTTCTGAAGTATAAAGATGGCGATTCAGGGAACAAAACCTGCTGAAGGGGAAGATCTCATAATTGTGATGCTGATTAGCACACTTAGGTGATTACTCTGACTACAAACTGTATTTGCCCCGAGCTGTGCCTTGTAGAAGCTGGCCTTCAAGTAGCAGATCCTCTGGTGGTGGAGGAAAGGCAGCATCCTAAACCAACGCTTGTGCAGGTGCTACCTGTAGGTATTTAGCACCACCTCACATCATTCTGTTGTGCCACCACTGATACTCAGACTTCAGGTGTCTCCAGTAGAACTTTAGGAACCAAGAGTGAGAGAAGTGCTTTCCTAGTGAAACCTGTCCTGCTGCTGCATGGTGCTCCCATTGAAAGGCTAGACACTGAACTTCATAGCCTCAGCTGTGGGACTCTCTGGGTAAAACTGAATTTAGCCTGCTGTCAAGGTGGCTTTACTTCAGAAATCATCAATGCCATTAAGTTGTCCTGGAAATCACCCACTAGGCCATCATGGAATCTCAAGACTAATGCACCTTCTTCTTTGTCAACCTGTGCAGCTTCCAGTTTCTGCCTGATTCTGGCAGGTGCAAAGGAACAGTTCAAGTTGTTGTCTTTTCTAATATTGTGTTTTTTAAAAAAAAACTGTGAAGGACCACAGTTTGAGGAGAAAAAAAACTCAGTTTGTTGCTTTGAGCATTATGCTACATGGACATCGATTAGCTGGGTCTGTTGTGCTTTGTTGTTGCCATAATTTATGAAGGACATTAAGAATGCAATTTCCTTGCTTTTTCAGCATTTACATAGTTCTTTTTCTTCCAGAATCAATGGCAATTTTATAATAAATTTCAGAGCCAGGCGTATTTTAATCATAGTAGCTGTCAATCAATTATTGCTTTTGATGTTTATTTAATAACAGAACTGCAGGAGACCTCAGAAACTCTAATCAAGGTGGAGCCCCGATTGCTCTATTTATTACACTAAATAAATGAGGATGTGCCCTCAACCCAGACACTGCATGAGCAACAGAACAACTGGAATTATGAAGAGATTAATCTGGGGCTTAGGGAGAAAGTGTATTGTTTTTGTTAACTGTGCTTTGTTTAGATTTCATTCACGTTTAAACGGAGTATGGGCCACAAGCCAAACTCCTATTCCCAATTTTGCTTCTCTGTTTCTGTTGTCTGACAAGACTGTACTTCTAAGAGCAGAATCAGGCCCTGGATTTGCAAGTTAATTCTTAGCATCCTATATGTTGTCATTTTATATCAAAACTTATGTAAACACAGATTTTCAGTCTAACTTCTTTGTTACAGAAAAACAGTTACTGATCTTGTGCTTTTAGCAAGACTTATTAACCAAAAGAAGTTTAGGTACATAGCTATAGTCCTTGTGTCTTTCAGGAATTCGTTTGAATTTTACTTGGAGGAGGGATGATTCTAGCTGGGGTTTAGACAGAGATGGCAAGTTTACTGCACTGATGTGCTTTGACTCCAGGTTTCCAGAGAAGAACAGATGCTGCTTTAATCCACTGCAGCACAAAGCCCTAGTATTTACAGTAGAGGGGACTGCAAATTTAGCTAAATAAATCTTCTTTTGCTTCCTTACAATTGACAAAAGGCTAGAAACATTTTTATAAGATTATTGTAAAGATGTCTTGAATAAAAATAAAAAAAAAAAAAAAAAGCCATGCTTTAGTATGATAAAAAAATAAAAACCTTTTGTCCCTGTAGGAGAAGGACAAAATTAGAATTATGCCTTTGATAGCCTTTAATACAGGAAATTGATGTAGTATTTCTGTTAATCAGATTCTTAAAGTAGTTCAGTGTCATCTGAGTTAAACTAGTGCTTAAAAACAAAGGACCCAATTCCCTGGTGCCTTATGTTGTGCAAGCACAGACAAAAAGCAAGTTATGATTTGGCTTCCTTTTGCATAAGTGGCTGGGTGCAGGGCAGGGAAACAGAAGAGCCCTAGGCTTGTTTTGAGGGGTACTTGCATTGTTTAGGCTTAAAAGTTTCAGTCCTCCTTAAAATTAACCAGATGAACAAGGATGGATGTGTCTGAGGTTAAGTGTTTGGTAAAAACAGAGGAAAACTAACTTCCTTCTGTTTGTTGATAGATACATGACCTTTCAGGTCCTCTTTATGCAGTGTAAGGGAAACAAGGATGCAAACCTGGTGGGTTTTCTGGTGCGGGCTGTGTTTGCAGCCGTTCCTAAAACCACACTGTAGGAAAGTGCACAGTTTGACTTTACTTTCTGCTCCCTCCCTTCCTGGTTGAATGGACCCAATTCGGTCTCAGATCACAGGGAGTGTTCAGTACAGCCGTGGCTATGGGATTGTGGCTGGTGTAGCTTGAGTTTAGGCTGTTCTTTTCAGTGTAGCCTACAGCTCCAACGATTATAGTTGTGATCCTTTCAGTTTGCATCAGGCTGTGTCAGCACTGGCACGGAACTCCAAGGAAGGAATGGATGATTTAGTCAGAAGCACTTCTGCCTTTAAAGATAATACCAACCACAGGGTTTCCCTCATCCTTTGGGGAGGTTGTGCTGAGGAAGTCATCATTCCAGTGAGGTGGACAGCAGTATTCCTGATCCAGCTGCAGGTCCTGGGCCTAATAGAACAGAACAGGCCTGTATCAACCCCTGATTTTCAGGCCATATTTCAGCTTAATAATAGCTTTTCTCTCAATCTAACTTCCCTCTGCATTTCAACTGGGAATAAAACTTATCTTTATTTTTCTTTCTCATGTGGTTCTGCTTTATTGTAATGTGCTGTGCAACAGCTGTTGAATTTCCATTCTAGAGGTGTCTGGGGTGATTCTCATGCTTTGAAGTAAACGATATTTCACAGGGTGTTGAATACTAGATACTATTTTCAGCTGTTCTTAGATTCTTGAAGGACAGTTCATTATTGTTGTTTGTATATTCTTTTCTTATATTTTATAATGTGAACCTTCTTTAGAAGATACCAGTGATATAGAGCATTTGGTAGAGACTGGTTTCTAGAAGGAGCTGATTATAATGCTTCAAGTTTTGGGACAGTGGGACTTTACAGCTTAGAGTTTCCTAATAAAACTAGTAGTTAATGCTTTGTGAAACTGAGAGAACAGAGGACTGTAAAGCATTTATTGGACATTGTCCTAAATATTGATGACCTGTTGCCAATCTTGGATTATTTTTGTTATTGAAATGTGATTAGGTGTTTTTTATTAGGTTAGCCTAGAAGAAAAGAAGGGTTTCAGGTTTCCCTGCACTGCCACAGTGCAGTGTGTTACACAAGATTGTTCCTGACTGTCTTTGGTTGACATTTTCAAAATCTGTATTTGCACAATATTTCATTTTCAGTTCACAAACTGGTAACTCTTGTTTTCAGGGATTGAACTTCAAGCCTTTGTCCTAGAAGACTCATTTTCCATTGTGGAAAGATCTATTAATTGGTAAAGATCCTATACATTCTAGGAATGGTCCAAGTCCTGCATTGTAGACCCAGGGCTGCTCAGTGGCAGGTCAGCCTGATGTGCAGCCCCAGCTCAGGCAGGCTGTGTCAGCAGGAGTCTGTGCAGCTTGTCCATGCTTCTGGGAGCAGGAATTGCAGAGCTCTCCTAGGCATGTGTGTGCTGAGTTGAAATGAAGCTGCTGTAAACTGCAGTACAACCTAACAATTACTCTGTGTATGTGTGGTAAATCCTATATTTTTAGATATTGATTGGAAGTGGCTCATAAAATTATTTAGAACGTAGAGGAGGACTTAAAAATGGATGATAGATAAGCTTTGTAAGGAAAAAGTTATTGGCTTATAGTAAGCTTTGAAATAGCATTTATAGGTATCCAAGACAGCATTTGCTTGAGCTGGGTCAGAGTTCTACTGAAGGCTGACATTTAATTCCTCAGTAACAGAGAAAGAACTAAGAAATATATACTCAGCATAATGGAGAGGAAATGTAAAAGGAAGGAAGTTTATGAATGAGAAAAAGCGTGTCAGCTCATTAACTGATTTGGAGGTTGTAAGCAATCTTCTAGGGTCTTGTTTGTCCTGAGAGTGAAGAGTCACATGTAGTAAAACACAGAATTTCTTTCTGAGTATGTCTACACATATCTTCTGTATTTGAACACATTGCCTGCAGTCTGAAGTAACATCTGCAACATTTCCCACCAAACTCTGTACTTCCAACAAAAGCTCTCTTACTGTTTTGTTTCCTTAAGCATTGTATTCTGTACACTTGGATATAAACCTTGGGTGTGTTGCAGAGGATAGAAGTCTTGGTTTCATGAGGATGCCTGTGATTAAAGACTGGCTGGCAGTGGTTCTCTTCCAGTTAGTCACAGCACAGACCTCTCTGCGTGGCTGCTCAAGGCCAGTTCCCTTTCTCACTAACCTGGGAGCAACACTGAACTTCACTGGAAGCAGGAACAAGGGTTCTATGTTCTCATCCATTTTCTTTCCTGCCTGGTGAATTTCCCATGCCCATCTGCATTTATACACATAGAAATTACATTGCTCTCCCTTAGAGAAAACTAGCAGCATTTCTTTGTCTTTTGGCCTTGTTTTTTCTTTTATTTTAGGCTTGGCACGATGTGGTTGGCAGTCAAAATGCAGGGTTTGTGCTGTGTTTAAAATTGAGTGTTCCTTTTATATTGTGTGTATATCAAGATTCAGTTGGAGCAGTAAAAGGTCTTCCTCTGGTCAGACATTTAATGGTCCATCCTTGATTTGGATTGCCTTTCCTATAAACTTATGAGAGAACTTCAGAGAGAAGTCAAACAGCAACTAGAAGCTGAACAATCCCTTTCTTTCTGATGTTAATAGTGGGAGAAGCTTAGCTAACTACTTCTTAAATCCAAGTGGGAGAACAAAGGATTTAATGTTTATCAGTGATATGGTTTTAAAGCACCCCCCATTAGATCATAACAAAATATTACAGCCAACTGAAATGGAATCCCTCAGCTGTTTCTAATAGGTCTTTTTGTATATTCATTTGCTCCTTAAGTGAAAACTTGGGAATGAATGCAGTTGTGATGTGATCTGTGGCTTTACCTGACATCGTGTCCAATAAAAAAAGGTGGTTTTGTTGCTCTTTCTGCTGTGTGGTCTCTCTGTGTGCCCTTTGGTTTGTGAAGATTCTTAATGTCCTTCTGCCCAGGCACACAGACATACCTGAGGGCAGAGGCTGGCCTGTTCAAAAATTGTCCCCAGCTCTGTACACAGCATCTTACTTGTAATAATTTCAAATAGTAAAGGGACAAAACCTTAAAATCAATCAAATTATAGGCTTTATCAAGTACATTTGATCTAAGATGAAAGTACAGTTTTGGTCTAAGTATGAAATTTCAATGCCTGAAACTTTTGCTTAGTAAACAGGGTTTTATTAAGGATATTTAAACTAATTCATGTTGATATATGGTACACAGTATATGAGAGGGGAAAGAAGAGTATTATCCACCAACGCCTGAACGGGGAGAAGAAACTAGTATTTATTTTCTTACAGAACCTGATTACCAGCAAGTGGATTTCTCAGCAGTGCCATTCTATATCACCTCTTCCTCTGGTGGGCTGGGCACAACAGCTGAAACTCCAACAGAAGTGAAATACAAGGATGGCTGGTATAGGACACCAAGGATTTTTGCATTATATCAAATGCTGTTTCAGCTGTGCTTGCAAATCATTTATTTATTTTTTTAAGATGCAGAAACTAAATCTTCCTTTTTAAATTTAGCACTGTATAAAGGTCATGGTACAAATGCTAAAATGTGTGTTAATATCTTGCTGTCTTAAATACATGTCAGTGTAAATATGCTAAATGAGAGGATTCCAGTTGCTGAATGATATATCTGAATAAATAAGAAATAGTTGAGGTCAAATTCTACCATGGTTGCATTGAGAAACTCCACAGATTTTTGAAGCTTATCCTGTTGTGCAAGAGTTCAGATAGGAGAAAGAGGACAAAGTCTGCAGTGGTAGGCTGACCTTTCCAGATTTTGTTAAATGGTCAGACACCATGCTTACACTTGAAAATGTGTAGCTTCAGTCCCTATAAGAAGTTAAGCATCCTTTTGAAGCACATGTGACACGTTCTGGTATTAGCATGTTTTATGCTGACACATCAAGAGAAGCAGCAGACCATAATGAAAAACCCTCTAAAAATTGGGCTGATAAATTTGACAACTCTCCTTCCAGCCACAAGCCTCAAATTATTACCATAGTCACCTTGTAGCAGTATTTTATACATTTTTTAAAAGAGTTTGAAGTATGGAATATGGTCATAGCTGAACAAGCACAGGCTGGGTAGTGATTAACACAGATTAGCAGAGAATGACATTGTCTTTCCCTGAGGTAGAGGCTAACAGTTGTAAGCTGTACACAGGTTCTGTTCATGCTGTCAGTCTCCTTTGTTACTTTCCAGCTGCTAAATAATGAAAATAAAATACAGCTTTGCCTTCAGCAGACAAGCTTCATGAGGCATTAAATAGGTACTGGGTGAGGGTTGGTTGGTTTGTCCCTTCTGCAGTAAATACTTGTCTCTGCTAACCAGTGTGTTGCCACTGTTTGTCTTAGACAAAGGTGATGTGTGAGATGTTTCACCTTCCTTCTCCTCCTTGGAAGCTGAAGATAATCTCAAGTAAGCTGTTTTCAAATGGATGATCTTAGTTCTTACATCTATTATAAAGGTTGTTCCCTGAAATTGAGAAGTTCAGTAGTTTTTTGTTTGGTTCACTCTTCATCTCACTTGTGTGCAGCTCTGTTTCAGTAGAGATATTCATTAATTCTTACATTCTCTCTCAGCATGGAGAAAATAATCTCTTGTTGTTCTTTTCCTGCTCTCCACTACTACTAACAGCATCAGAATCTGGGGTCAAAGTGCCCTTTTTAAAGGAACATTTTTATTTATGCCTTTTATGGGGTTATTTAGCGAGAATTAAAACTTGGTGGTGTCCAAGTGGGTAGATGCTGGGTTTTTTCCTCTAGTTTTGAATGCAGGACATGGGCTGGAGAGCAGAGGAGGGTTTGCAGTGCACAGGGAGGTGTTGCCTGTGGAGCCCTGTCACTCTGTCAGCACCCGTCAGGCTGGTTGAAGTTAAACTGGCTGTTACTGGCAGCCCATTACACACAGCACTGCAGAATGAACTGGTTGCTTTGTTAGTGCTCACTTCTGAGACACATGCAAATTTTGTCTGGATTTTGCCTGCAATGATATTTAACTTCAGTGAGATGAATTACCTGGGACGTTACTTTGATGTGCATTCAAAAGGTTTCATTTGTTTTTAACAGAAACAGCTGAATGGAGAGTGCATTCTAAGTAAAACAAGTTGGTCAATATTTCTTTTCTGGATCAAAGCTTTAGTCGGTGCCTGTGAATACTGTTGTCCATCAGAATGGCTTTGAACTTCTGACAGTGTATATTTGAAGGTGGATTGGTTGGTTAATGTTATTGCATTTATTGAATTTGGGGATTAGTTTAAGTTCTTAATATAATTGACTTCTGTTTACTAGTACAGAACAGACAGGACAATAAGAACTAGATTCTAATCTGTTGCAAATCATACTGATAATGCACTTCTGCTCTAATTTTCCCCCTCCGTTGGGGAATATTGTAATGTGGAAGGAGGAAGAAAGAAAAATGCTAAAAACCTGGCTTGTATGAACTATATATGGCTAGTTTTGCATTTTAATAACTTAAATTAAGAACTTTTTGTGGAGAGCAATTTGAGATAATACAATGCCTACTTTAATTAAATACTCCTCCCAGTTTAGAGCAGAGAGCACCACAGGTACTGAAATGTAAGCCAGCTTTGCAGCAAGGGGTGAACCCTCATGTCAAATGAGTGCCTGGGTTCAGATGAAGCTGTGTGTGGGGAGTCACAGTTTTAGTCAGCATTAGCCCTGTTATGTTTGCCATCTAAAATTTCACATTCAAATTAGGACTTTGTTGCACTTGCACGGGTGAAGTTATATGCAAGAAGTGACCTTCTGTAGAGGTTTTTTCCTCTGCAGAATGCCTAGGTCTGACCTAAACATTCCCACTATGGAAATGGGATCTTTTCAGGCTGCATTTGGAAGCGTGTGAGCGCAGCAGCTGCTCCAGCAGCTGCCATCGGGCCTCTCTCTGTGCTCAGAGTTAGTTCCATGGGCGACTTCTGGTCTGCATTCTTTGAGCTAGGTAGAGAATTTGAATCAGTTTCAAGTGGGTATCTATAATTAGAAGCTATGTTTAAGCCCCACAGTTTAAAAGAGATGGTTGGTTTAAAGCATTGTAGCACTTCATCATTCCTGGGCATTTGGGCCTGTTTATATGGGATATTTTTTTTTTGAGCAAGGCAGAAGTTTTACTGGGAATCATGTTTATGAAATGAGATTTTAATACAAAAAGCTTCAGTCCTTGGTTTGTATTTAAATCCATCTCATAAATCATAGGGCAGAGTCCCTAGTTATCTAGATAGTTTAGCTGTAGGTATCATCTTAATGTTTATGGACAAGCTTGCTGAATTGTTCTGTCACTAAATGTGACTTGAAGGGAATCAAGTTGATGTGCTTTTTTCCTGAAGAGGGATATAGATTGCACAGATTTAGGGAAAAGTAGGCAAGTTTGAGAAGAGATGCACTTGATTGAGGAATTTCATGAAGCAAATGTGTCTCTGTTCAACAAATAGAATTAATGAAGAAATACTTTCAGTTCAGTTTGAATTCAGGTTGTGCAGACTGGAGTTTTGGCTGCTGTCTCTGCAGGTGATACTCTAGCACAGTCGTGCTTTGAAAGCTGCCTGCTTCCTAAAGAGCAGAGCACTTGTGGTGTCAAGGTGAAGGAGAGAGGTTTTATCTTCTCATGCTCACTACGATATTAAATTGGTCATGTTTTTCTTACTGTATTCACATTACTTGTGCATTCTGCAATTTAGAAGGAAAGGAATTTATTCTGTCTATCTTTGAACTTGTGTTTGTACTTTTAAGCATCTAAAGTGCCACAGAAAAATACTTAAGCTATAGCAGCACCTAATTGTTCTATTGTCATGCTTTGCTTTATAGCCCGAACAATTTTTTTACAGCATGTCTGTAGTGCTGACTGGTTCTCATGTGTACCAGCCAGTTGTTAGGGCCTGTTTTCAATTTCATGTCTTTATATTGCACTGTTGAAAGTCCGTTCTAAATGAAGGATGAAAATAACTAGTGATTTCAGAGAATGTTCATTGCTAAAAAGATTTCTCAAGTATTTGCTCAGTTTTGCTGGGAGTGTCTTTCGATTCTATTTTAAAATGTTGCATGCAGTTTGGGTTTGGCATTTACATTATTTAGAAGCTTGCTGAATTTCTTTGTTGCTTTTAATTCCAAACTAAATCTGCAACATACTGGTTTGAACATTTGAGTGATTTCTGTAAGCATATGGTCTCATTATCTTTGTATTTTAGTCCTACAAATACGCTGGGATGCTTCACTGCTTGTAAACTGTGAGATTTCTGGGGCGAGTGGGAACACTGAATAGTTTATTGCATTTCATGTTATTGTTATATACTTGCTCTTCACATGCATGTAGCTCTGAAGATAAAGTACCCTCAGTAAAAAGGGTATTTTTACTTTTCTGGTTATCATCTCTCTTTCATAGTATAGTCCCTCTGAGAGGTAAAAGATTGTGCCTATTGATCCAAACCTGCAGCTTCTCTGATAATTTTTCCATTATTGTCAGTGGAATGAGTAAGTCACAGAAAGCTTGAGGTTTGCTCTTTACTGAAATTTAAGTCCTGAGTACTCTCTCCAGTTTTCTTTTTAAGCTGAAATGTTGAGGTTTTATTGTTTAAAATGTTGTCTTTATTGTGTTTAGTTTTGGTTTTGTTCAGATAACAGCTTGGCAAGGTTTGAAGGAAAAGGAAGGTGTGAATATAAAAATGTAAAAAAAAAAAAAGGGGGAATAATAATAGATATTCTAAGATCTGGAGTAATATGTTGTTTTAAAATATGGTAGTGGTTTTAGCATACTGGTTACTAATTACAGCCTTTGTGACCAGAAGTACTAACTGAAGGTATGAAGAAAGAGAGAGGGAGGACAGACCTGCCAGGTTTCTGCTGCTAACATGCCCAGAGAGGCAAGGTTTTGCTTTGGTCACGGCCAGCCACACAGCTACCTTTGGCCATTAGGCAGAGGGGAGGAGGAGACACAGGTTTGTCTTACTAGGCAGTTCTTGAAATGAACTTACCTCCTGAACAATGGGAAAGAACTTTAAAAATCATGACCTTTTCCTAGCTTGCAACAACATCTATCTCCCATTTTGCCAGCCTGGATCAGTTGTATCCTGCTTTTGTCCCCAGACGTGGCCACGCACCGTGTTCCTCAGCTTTGACATCTAGGCAAGTGAGTTAGAAAAGCAGCTTTTGGCAGCCACTGCCTGGACATTGGTATTAATCTTTGATTCAGAGGGAGCAGTGAGCTTTGGTTCTGTTGCCCCCAGAGCTCAGTGTGCAGGGGGGTCAGTGCAGCGTTGGCGGGATGACCCTGATCTCGCTGCCCTGCTGATGGAGCCAGCAGATCCTCCTCATGCACATCTAGCACTGCAGCTGGTGTGGGCTCATTTCAAAGTGTTTGCAGCGTGTGGCTTAGCTCTTACTCTAAGTCTGGAGCCATAAATACACAAAATAAAATAATAGCCCCCGATCCATCTATGTTTGGTATTTAAAACTGGTTTATAGTCATTACAAGAAGTAAAATTAACCTTTCATTAGTAGTTTACATACCCATTGCAATGTGTTAAAAAGTATTGTGCTCAGTCTGTTTCCATGTTGCTGCAACAGCTTCTTCTTCCCTATTCCTCCTGGATACAGTGGTGTTTGGGGCTTTTTTAACAGTGTGACAAATTGAGGTTTACACAGGAAGAGACTTCCTGTGTCAATTTCTTATAAAAGATTGAGTCAGTCAGTACTGACTTTCAAAAGACTAATTTAGATGTACAAAGACAAAGTTTTCTATGGCTCTGTTTTCAGGTTTTGTTCATGCAAAGTCATATTAACAGCACTCGTTATTCATTATTTATATTTTTATATATTATTTTGAAATATTTCA
This sequence comes from Chaetura pelagica, assembly GCF_000747805.2. Lineage (NCBI taxonomy): Eukaryota > Metazoa > Chordata > Aves > Apodiformes > Apodidae > Chaetura > Chaetura pelagica. The sequence goes on along the minus strand of NW_009952486.1, from coordinate 1,434,917 downwards.
TTTCCGTTTTCACTGTTTAGCTTCTCCATTCTCTGCTTCTTTGTAAAATAGTGGCAAGCAAGCTTTCTCTTTTTCTGGCTTGGCAGATAATGAATGTCTGTTTTCTGCTGAAACAGGAGTGTGATAAAACAATTGGGAGTTCTAAAAATGAAAGGTTCATTTCAACTGTTTTGCATTCTCTTTAAGATTACACCCTTGGAATATTCAGGATATTGCCTGTCCCCTTAGTAATATGCCATAGAGCACTGAAGGGAGATGAACCAAATAATTCCACTAGAATTTTTTAAACACTGAATCAGTAATTCTGTTCTACTGGGCATGTCTAGTAGGTAGCAGATGCTTCCAATCAAAGACCTTTGTTAAGAAATTATTTCTAATTCCAGCTGGGACTGGGTCAGATGTTACAGTCTCCATTTTTGTGCTGCACTACACATACTTCATTTCTCATCTATCTGAGAGTGTGTCCCGGGTGGCCACTGGAAGTGAAGTGGTGCTGGGGAGGTGTCTCACTGCTCCCCCGTGACGTGGGGACTTACTGTGATTCCTGTTGCAAGAACTCCTGGAGTGGAGTCCCTGACATTTTTGTGCTTTGGTATTTTTACTAAGTGGATAGATAAAAATGGCCCTTCAGACCCTGCAGGGACTGGCTCACATCCTGAGTTTGGAAGCAAAGGTGCCTTTCTAGCACACAGTCCTTCAATGTAGAGCAGGGCAGGATGACCCTAATCCCACCCTCCTGCTCCCCAGTTCCTCTGCAGTTCCTCCACGGTGAAGCAGCACATCTTCTCAGCCTCAGAGCTTCACACAGGTTGCATTGGTTGAAATATTTTTCTTCTCCAAACGTACGCAGGGCAGCAAGAGGCGGAAAGGAGGCTGCTTTTCTTTGTCAGTGGATTTCCCCTTCCATGGAATAACTTGTAGGAAGCTGCAGCTGCCCAGAGCTTGCTGGCTGGGGGGAGATGGAGCCTGCAACCCACAGCACTGGCTGTGGGAAGAGAAGTATTTCCCTGCCTCAAAGGTCAGATGTGGTGGCAGGGAATAGGCCTACAAGCGAAATGAGATCGAGCTTTACAGTCAGTCAAGGATCATATTAATGTCTGACAAAAACCATGGAAGACAAAATGAAGATGGGACCCCTGACTTCAGTCAGGACCTCAGGCAGACCCCCTGCCAGTTCTTTTTCTGATTGGGGCAGTACCCCTTTTGTTGATGTAAAGGTTAAGTGATCCATTGAAGGCATCATTACTAAAATGTCAACGTGAGGTTATAATCAATCTGGAAGGGTTATTAAATAGTTCACAATTTTCACAATAGTTCACAAAGGGCAAGGAAGGTAAAAAAAGCCACCAAGCCTAAGGAGGAGGAAGTAGTGACAATTCCTGACTTCCTCTTACAAACAAGTTTGGAAGGTGCTTACAAACAGACTTGTAGTTAATGTATCTGAGATATATTAAATAGTGTGGCTGCACAGGACAACAGAACCAAGAACCATATTTCAGTATTTATAGAGAGAAGGTGAAACATTTCAGTATAGTACTAATTTCTTTAATGGATACTTCAAAGAGAATGATTTGTTTGCTTTTAATGGCTGGTTACACAGTTTCAATGTCACTAGCAAATCTCTGGATAATTTGTCATTTTTAAGTTGAAAGCCAGCTGTATCAGGGAGGGAAAGGGATTAGTTTCCTGTCAACTTCCTTTTTGGAAAAAGTGGTATGTGCACACTGAAAATATTTCCAGCTTGGGTGAAGTATGTTTGAAAATACCTTTTGAGTAGAGTAATATTTTGATGGGCAAAGAAAGAGGACTTGCTTTCATTTTTACATGTTTATAGAAACATTTTCAGAAATCTGAGGGGCTTTTTTCTCCTTCACTTTAAAAAGTACACACTGTTCAGGCTAGGAGACTTTTGCCAGTGTTAACCTTGATTTCTCTGGCACTCTGGACCAGTGGAAACCTTCTTTCAGAGCTTTCCCTGTACTTTGAACTGGTGAAGGGACTGCTGTGCTCTGTGTGCAGCAAGGGTCACAGCTCTTCATTTCTGAGAGACAACAGAAGGGCTTTATTCCTGC
>NW_009952486.1:1381161-1432795 GCF_000747805.2 Chaetura pelagica | reverse complement strand
TGTATACATGTGAATGAAAGCTGAATAAGAAGCACAGGGCATGGTGGAATCATGTGGAATTGTACTCCTTTAGAGTTGGGGTGTTCCTGAAACAAAAGGTAGTGGACATAGTGCAAATGCTTATATTCGTGCATGTGTGGAGTGTTTGCTAAGTCTTTTGAATGATTAAAAAAAGTGAAGTTTCCTTTTGCTTTCAATGTTGTGTGTACACAGGATGAGGCAGATGGTAAATATTTATGAGAAACAGATGAAAAGGGGATACTGTGGAAGAGGGAAAGTGCCTACACTGCAGCAATGTGAGAATGCCCTACTGTAAATATAAAACAAACACAGATTGTTATTAGTCATCACTACTTCAGTGTAAACCTTGACTAGGACTCAGTTTTAAAATGTTTCCTATTGTGTGCAACTCCTTTAATGTAAAGGGGTTTTTTCCTTTATTCCTTAACAATAACAGCATTCACGTGAAAACAAAGTGTTTTATTTGCCTGATAGCTCCTGGTGTGTTTTGCCTACCTGATGCTGTCTTGCTTTCATTAGCTAGAAACAGCATCCCTGGGGATGCTTTGCTGCAAAGCATGCCAAAAGTATCCCATGGGAGCAATCTTTCACTAATGGAGAAATAAAGGAGATTTCTCCTGGTGGTGCTTTTTCCCGACTTCAGCTTCTAGAAATACAGTAGCTCACAAGATCAGTCAAATCCCAGATCTCTGAGTAATGTGACAGTGATCTTTTTATGTCAATCTGTAGTGTATCAGCAGGGAAGAATTGCTTTTATATGTGAAAACAAGGAAAGACACAAATAAGCATCTGTCATTGTGAATTAGAGCAACTTAGAAATGAGCAGGCTTATAAGAAATTAAGTTGTCATTTATTTTACACGGTAGTTGCTGAGTGACTTGCTCAGGATGTTACTGGTAACTGCTGTATGAAGTTAAATAATGCTTGAAATCTCCATTCTCCTGCTTGACTCCTGTTCTAAAGATGACCTCTGCAACAGGAATGGAGACTTGCTTAGACTGCAGTGAAAATGCTGGTGCTTGCCATGAAAGCCACATTACCCTGTACTAACTGCATCTGAATTTGAACAAAATATGCTGGGTGTCTGCACAACATGATGCAAAGCAAAGCTGTGCTGTTTGTTGCTGACAGTTCTGGTGCACAGTGCTCACCTGAGGATTTTCCTCTCTTTCCGTTCTGTCTAGTGTTGAGGGTGAAGCTCCAAGCAGTGACACTGGCACGTCTTTGGACAGCCCATCAGCTTACCACCAAGGACCTATAACACACAGCTCAGCTCTGAGCCCAGACCATTACGACCACTCTGCCTATGGGCTGTACTCTGTCTCCCCTGGACAAAGATCTCGGCGGCCGAAGCTTCAGCACTCAACATCCATACTGCGAAAACAGGCAGAGGAAGAGGCTATCAAGAGGTCAAGATCACTTTCTGAGAGCTATGAACTCTCTTCAGACCTACAAGATAAGCAGGTATTTGAGCTTTGCTACCTAATTTATGACAAAGACAACATGGCTGTAAGCTGGGAAAAATCTTTTCTAGCATCACTTGAGCTGTGATGCTGAAAATACCTTTTTTTCCTGTTGCCAATGTGGTTTAAAGTAGTCATACATCAGCATTTCTGGGCTTTTTGACGCTTCTCTGTGTCCTGTTGTCTGTGTGTCCCACCTAAAACATATGTTAATAATGTTAACAGTAAAAACAGTTGTGCTAGGAATTGTGATTTAATGATTTGGACAACTACTAGAATCTAAGTCAAAATGTTTTTCTAAGAAAATGAGACATTTTGAAACCTGAATATCTTTGCTGCTGCTGAAAGAATGGAAGAACTTATTTCCACTGATATTCTCTCAAATCCTAGGGGTGAATTCAAGGTCTTGATTGAGTTTCACTCAACTAGGGAAAGCTCCCAGTCAGACAAGTCAGTCTCAGCAATTCCTTTTAATCTTTATTCTCAATGTAGGCCTATTTGAAAGATGTTTATTGCCATATAAGTTCTTATTTGTCATTTGAAAATGATGCTGCAATAGGTAAGCAAATATGCAGGATGCACTGGATTGCACTGGCAGATGAACAGTAGCCATTGCATCAGTGGTGGTTGGGTGGGTGGGTTCTTTTTGTTAGAGCTCGTTCTTGCCAGAATATTTGTGTGCTGTGAATCATACTGGTTTATTGCAGAGTCACTCCAGCCTGGGTGTTAACAGGGTGGAAGTGGAGAGAGTCAAAATTCTGCAGACAGGAAACAAACTGCTCCTGATTTTGGGCCACACATTGACAGTCAGTGAAGTGTATAAGGGCTGAGCCTCCTTTGCCATCTGTGTTCTGAAGTTTCAGGCTGGGGAATCATCCAGTTTTGTTCTGGAGAGGCCTGGGAGAAGGGAACTTGAGCTCTGATTTACAGTTGAAGGCAATATTTGGGCTAGCAAGTATGAGTTCAGATTAGCCTTTTTGCTCACCAAAGTCTATACTGGAGTGGGGATATATCAAGTTCCTGATCCTTGATCTAGATTATGCCAGCTCTGCTAGTAAATTGGACCTCCTTGTGAGATCTAAAATGTTACTTCCTTTCCTACCTTGGGTAGTCATTTTTGCTAGATGTCTCATAAGAGGTTGATATAGAGTGCAAACCTTACTAAAGAGGTCTCCTGCACTGCAGATATTCCACAGAGCCTAATTCCAGCTGTCCTTTTATGCTGGTTTGATGGAGAATGAGGACTGCAGATGTTATTTTATATTTGTTCAGGGGGTCCTACACAATAAAAAGTGACAATGATACATAAAGGAAGCTTGATACTGGAGAGTTCTTTACTGCACTTGAAAAGCTCTCATTGAAATGTCAGAAAGTACTTAAATGTATTTAGGAAAATGTCCAAGGCTTTGCCTAAAGGAAATGTCCATTAAATATGCATTTAAAAATTCATTAAATATGTATTAAAATTTATTAGACATATAAAGTCACAAGTCTAGTAAATCATCTAGGTGAATTCCAAAATACTCTGAATTAAAATTCCCACCAACCCCCCAAATTTATGATAATCTGTGATAATGTAATTTTCTGTCTAAACCTGAAGGACAACAGCCTTTTTGCAAGAATAAAGTACAGTTAATTTATTTTATAGTGTATTAGTTACTGTTCTTTCACACCATCTGTGCCAGTCTTCTTTTCTTTTGGTTTGATATTTGGTTTTCAGAGAACGACTAAATTAACAATCCATAATTTGTTTTGAGATTAGTCCAGCAAAATACTATCTTGTAATTTATTTCAACACATGTGACCTAATCTATACTACAGGTAGAAATAGTAGCAAACGTGTGGCAGCAGTGGCAGGGTTGTGATAGAAGGTCTTAATATTTTTTTTAAGCTTCAGGATGCCTTACAAGTAGCCCCATACACAGCCCCTTTGACACATGCAAATGTGGGGGTAAAATAACCTCCATTTGGGGGGAAGGACTAAACAATTGTTTTTCAAAAGACAAACCATAGATTAACCACAGAATCACTGAATGTCAGGGGTTGGAAGGGACCTCAAAAGATCACCCAGCCCACCCCCCCTGCCAGAGCAGGGGCACCCAGAGCACATCACACAGGAACGTGGCCAAGGGGGTTTGAATGTCTCCAGAGAAGGAGACTCCACAGCCTCTCTGGGCAGCCTGGCCCAGGGCTCTGTCACTCTCACAGCAAAGAAGTTCTTCCTGAGATTCACATTGAACCTCCTATGCTCCAGTTTGCACCCATTACCCCTTGTCCTATCACTGGTCATCACTGAAAAAAGCTTAACTCCATCTTCCTGACACTCACCCTTTACATATTTGTAACCACTGATGAGGTCACCCCTCAGTCTCCTTTTCTCCAAGCCCAACAGACCCAGCTCCCTCATCCTTTCCTCATCAGGGAGATGTTCCCCTCCCTCCAGCATCTCTGTGGCTCTGCCCTGGGCTCTTTCAAGCAGTTCCCTGTCCTTCTGGAACTGTGGGACCCCATCCTCCTGCCCACCAGGACCCCCAGGTCCCTTTCTCCTACCCTGCTCTCCAGCAGCTCAGACGCCAGCCTGTACTGGTCCATGGGGTTGTTCTTCCCCAGATGCAAGACTCTACACTTGCCCTCTTATTTCATTAAATTTCTCCCTGACCAGCTCTCCAGCCTGTCCAGGTTCCTCTGAATGGCAGCACAGCCCCCTGGTGTGCCAGCCACTCCTCCCAGTTCAGTGTCATCAGCAAAACTGCTGACAGTGCACTCTGTTCCCTCACCCAGGTTGCTGATGAATACATTGAATAGTACTGGTCCCAGTACTGACTCTGAGGGTTTCCATTAGATACAGACCTCCAGCTGGACTGTCCTGTTGGCCACAGTTCTGACTTCTTCCCTTCAACCAGTTCACAATCCCCCTCATCCTCAGTTTAGCTGCAAGGATGCAGTGGGAGATGGTGTCAAATGAAATCAAGATAAACCACATCCACTGCTCTACCATCATCTGCCCACCTGCTTATGTCCTCGTAAAAGGCTCTCAGGTTGGTTAAACCTGACTTCCCCTTGGAAAGACCATGTTGACTGCTCATAATGACCATCTTATCTTTGATATGCTTAGAGACAGTGCTGAGGATAAGCTGTTCCATCACTTTTCCAGGGATGGAGGTGAGGCTGACCAGTCTATAGTTACCTGGGTCTTCTTTCTTACTCTTTTTGAAGACTGGAGTGGCATTTGCCTTCCTCCAGTCCTCAGGCACTTCTCCTGTTCCCCATGACTTACCAAAGATGATGGAGAGTGGCCCAGCAATGACTTCAACCAGCAATCTCAGCACCCACGGGTGCATCCCATCAGGAACCATGGATTTATGGATGTCCAGATTGCTTAATTGATCCCAAACCCAGTCCTCATCAACCAAGGCAAACTCCCCCTTTATCCTGCCTTCTTCTGGGGCCTCAGGGCTCTGGGGCTCCTGAGGACAGTCTCCAGCAGTACAGAAAGCATTCAATAACTGCACCTTCTTTGTCTCCTCCATCACCAGGGCACCCACCTCATTCAGCACTGGGCCTGGATTGCTTCTAGTGTTACACAGAGATTTAGGTGGTCCCAGCTCAGTTCATGCCAAAAACTCTGCATTTTTGCATCTGGAATAAAAAAAATTAAAAATAAGTGATGCATGTGTAAAAACATGGAGCCACGAAGGAGATAATGTTGAATGTGGAAGGGGAATGGGAGCTGCTGAAGCTGGCAATAGCACTGAAAGAAACACAGCAACTACTCCCAAATGGTAGACATAATGCACTAGAAAGGGTTTTTTTTTTGACAGAATTTAGTTCCTACCATAAAAGGGGCCTCCTGCACAGCAGTGTCTCAACTGAGAAATTGCTGGGAAAGGTCCCCAAAGTATGAGGTGGGGAGGTGGTGTGTGCACATAGCATAAGGAATTAAAACATCATGTCTAATGAAAAAGGGTACCTGGATCTGCAGGCAAGGAGAAATTATTTTTGAATCATTGATGTATTATGAATATTGCATGGACTTGCTAAAAAATGCTGCCAGAAAGAAATGTGGTGTTTAGTTGTGGTACAAACACAATAATTGGTGATGGATGTTTTGTGTTTGTGAATAATCAGGATCCAGCAAAGACTGATTAGAACAGAAATTAAATGTTGAGGAAGGAATTGAATAAGACTAGTTATTCACATTGCTCAATATTTTTAAAATAAGTGATGTGTTTTATGGTTTGGTAGCAAAGGTTTGAGAATACCTGATGAATATTCCAAAAGCACTGACATGTCGTTTTCACTAGCTTAAATTGATAGCATTTATAGCTATTTATTTTGCATATTCATTCTGTTAATTGGACACAGTGGCAATGTTGAGTGTGGTTACAGGAATGGAAATAAATTTTGATTTGTATTTAGAATTCTGAAATATTTTCTTGGCTGGAGGAAGAAGACTGCATGTGTGGGTATTTTGTCTGAGAAACCTCTGGAACCCTGTGGTCTGGGGGGGTTTGCTTTGATGTGAGGCCTGGGTGAATCAGTGCTACCTGGTTGTTACTTACATAGAAAGTGATGCACTCCTGGAAAGGTGATGGCTGCTGTTAGGATTGACTCCCAAAATATGGCAATTTGCTGTACACTTGGACTTCAGTCCTCTGCAGCTGTCCCTGCAGAGGAAGAGTGACTGTGTTAAGCTGTACTAGGGTGCTGCCCTGCCTGCTTTGGCACCAGCAGGCACACCAATGCCACGGTGTGAAAACCAAGATGCAAACACACCAATTGTCAACACCTTAATTTGATGATAGTATTCATATGGTTGTATTTTTGTCTGTATTTTTATGGTCGGGCTTGCAAGTGACTATTCAGTTCACTATTTGTGCAGTTGTTTGTCTGTAGCTTTGAGTTTTTCCTTTCAAAAGCAGCACACAGGTTGAAAAAAATTCTCAAAATTATAATAGTTGTTGGGTTTTGTTTTTTCGTTTGAGCCACCAGTGAGCACTGGAGCCCAGAGGCCAATTGTGTCCTGGGCTGTATCAAGAGAAGTGTGGCCAGCAGGGCCAGGGAAGGGATTCTGCCCCTGTGCTCTGGGGACACCCCACCTGGAGAACTGTGTCCATCTCTGGAGCCCTCAGCACAGGAGGGACATGGAGCTATTGGAGAGGGGCCAGAGAAGGGCCTCAAAGGTGATCCCAGGGCTGGAGCAGCTCTGCTCTGGAACCAGGCTGGGAGAGTTGGGGTGTTCAGCCTGGAGAAGAGAAGGCTCCAGGGAGACCTTAGAGCACCTTCCAGTGCCTGAAGGGGCTCCAGGAAAGCTGGGGAGGGGCTTGGGACAAGGGCAGGGAGGGAGAGGACAAGGCGGAATGGTTTTAAACTGGAAGAGGGGAGATTTAGGTTAGACATCAGAAATAAATTCTTCCCCATGAGGGTAGGAAGGCACTGGGAGCCCAGGGAGGTTGTGGCTGCCCCATCCCTAGAGGTGTTCAAGGGCAGGTTGGATGAGGCTTGTGCAGCCTGGGCTGGTGGGAGGTGTCATGAGCAGGGGGGTTGGAACCTGATGATCTTTAAGGTCCCTTCGAATTCAAACCGTCCTGTGATTCTACAGAGTGCCTGTGTTTGCCCTCCCGCAGGTGGAAATGCTAGAACGGAAGTATGGGGGCCGTCTCATAACCAGGCATGCTGCCCGCACCATCCAGACCGCCTTCCGCCAGTATCAGATGAACAAGAACTTCGAGCGTCTCAGAAGTTCTATGTCTGAAAATCGTATGTCAAGACGCATTGTACTGTCCAATATGAGAATGCAGTTTTCCTTTGAAGGGCCTGAGAAAGTCCACAGCTCCTACTTTGAAGGAAAACAAGTTTCTGTTACAAATGATGGGTCAAAGCTGGGATCCCTGGGACCGTCTGAATGTGGTGACCTTGGAGAGTCAGCTACAATGAAGTCTCCAGCAGCATCCACTGATTTTGCTGATGCTATCACAGAACTGGAGGATGCTTTTTCCAGGCAGGTGAAATCCCTGGCAGAGTCCATTGATGATGCCCTGAACTGCCGGAGCCTCCACTCCGATGAAGTCCAGACTCCGGATCAAGTGAGAAGTCGCGAAATGGAAAGGGACACTTGTGCTCCAACAAAACCAGCCCTTCACAACGTGGATCACAGGAAGCTGGATGAGATGACAGCATCATACAGTGATGTTACGTTATATATTGATGAGGAAGAGTTATCTCCTCCCCTTCCACATTCCCAGTCAGTAGACAGACCGTCCAGCACAGAATCTGATATGAGGCTCCGGTCTGTGAACTCTTCCCAAGAGTACTGGTCCATGACCCACAAAGATGATAAGATAGACACTGATACGAGCTGCAGGAGTACCCCCTCCCTGGAATGTCAGGAACAGAGGATGAGAATGGATCATCTGCCACTACTAACTATTGAGCCACCCAGTGACAGTTCAGTGGACTTGAGTGATCGCTCAGACAGAGGTTCGTTAAAGAGACAAAATGCCTATGACCGAGGGCTCCCTGGTCAACAAGGAAGCCCAAAACACATCCCTCACAGTATTCCTGCCAAGATTATACCCCGAGAGGAGCAGGAGGCAAGGCACAGGGGTAGGCCTATAGATAGTCATTTGGCTATCAATGGCACAGCAAACAGGCAAAGCAAATCAGAGTCCGATTATTCCGATGGAGACAACGACAGCATCAACAGCACTTCCAACTCCAATGACACCATAAACTGCAGCTCAGAATCGTCTTCTAGAGACAGCCTAAGGGAGCAAACCTTGAGCAAGCAAACCTACCACAAGGAAACTCGCAACAGCTGGGATTCCCCTGCCTTCAGTAACGATGTTATCAGGAAACGCCACTACAGGATCGGGCTGAATCTTTTTAACAAGTAAGTACAGCCTTTCCTCCTTGTGTCTGGTGGGAACACAGCTGCTGATCCAGCAGTGTTTTTCTTGTGTCAGATGAGTAAGAATGAGGTCTGATACTGACTTTTCAGTGGAAAAAAAATAAGCTACTGTGGTGACTGTTCATATTAGACTCCTTACAGGCTGATGTCTTCATATTTAAACAGGGGAAAAGAAAAAAGATAATTGTGTGTATATGTGGTAGTAAACCATTGCAGAAGGTGGAACAGATTCCTTTCTTGTTGAAAAGTACGGTGGCTTAACCCTGATCCATTTTTGGTGTTATAACAAATACAGATTTCTTCCTGCCCTAATCACATAGGTATTGTAAAATGTGTCATATGGGAGTTAGAAATGAGAAGCAGTTGAAGATGACTTTCCTGTGTAACACAGGGAGGGCCAGGAATTTATTCAGATTTCATCAAAACTTTCATACTAAGAACAATGTGCTGAATATTTTATGCTAATAAATATTTATTGTTTATCCTCGAATTATCATAAAATTTTTACCTCTGCCTATGACTGTTATTTTCCCATGTATGGAATTGCTTAAAATTTCTATAAAATAACTTGCTAAACATTGCTTGTTTAAAATCCCTTCTCCTTTGGACACTCCCGTGTGTCTGTAGGAAATCCTGAGTATTATGATAGAGGGTAATAGATAATACACTGAACCCTGTATTTCCATTATTGGAGTAACACAGCTCTCGTTGGAGCTAACACGATCTGAAGACAAGAACAGCTAGGGGGTTGACATCAGAAGTCCTAGTTTTTCTTCACTTTTTAGTTTATGTCTGGTAAGCCAAGTTCCCTGCCCTAGAATGGGTGTAACTTTCTTAAACCTTTTCTGGTACTAGTGCTTATAAAGCTCCTCAGAAGACTCAGATACTGAGTGCCAGAATTTTTCCCCATTTTCTTTAAACTCCTGATGGCAGCTCACAACGTGTGTGGAAGTTTTTGACACTTCCTACAGAGTACTCCAGGATTTCTCCATGAACATGTTGTAGCTGCTGAAGCATGAACAGATATTTCAGCCTGCTTGCCTCACAGTCTCCTGCAGCCTGAATGAGCTCAGCCCTCCTTTCCAGTGAGCAGTGCTGGGATTAGTTATGTTTGGATTAATAGGTCAGTGGTTCCACGTGTAATAATATGCTGTAGCATTGCAGATAATTAAAGCTTTTTGATGCCATGACATGAGGCTGTGCTTTAGGAAACTAAGCGTGGATTGGCCAGGTTTGGCTGGAAACAATTTCAGGTTTGTTTTTTTTATCTTTGTAAAAAGTTAATAGGCCTTTACGGAAGCTTTAACCAACTGGAATGATGTGGATCATAGGATCTCTGCAGCTTCTGCTGCTCCTCAGGTAGACTAGGTAGGAAGACACATACATTAGCTTTTTTTAGAAGATTTGAAAACATTAACATCCTTAGTGGGGCATGGGGAGGAAGGTGCTGGTGCTGCTTGGCTGACATTTAAAAGACTTGGGTGTTTGCTTGGGTTTTTTGCACAGTAATTAAGCTTTAAGCAGTCAATGATCAGTGAACTTTTAGGCTTGATAATACAGCCTATTGAGTCAATTGCAGAAGGTTCTAAGAAAAATGGTGAATGGAAAAAATAACATGCAGGTGCTTCTAGTCACTTGCCACATCAGTAGGAGGCTGAAAGTGAAAAATAAACATCAGGGACAGAGATTGTGTCCAGGCACTTGCCAGAATTTACAAGCGATTATTTCTTCAGGATGCAGAACCCTTTTCCCCTTCAGTTACGTGTTGTGCAGGTGTATTAGTTTCAGCTGCCTTCTGAGCATTATGCCCACTGTTCTCAGCACATCAAGTATGTCACAGCATCGTGTGGGTCCAAATGGTTCTTGAAAAGCAAGCCATGCAGCCTCTCTGCTGAAGGCTGCCAATCCACATGCCTGACCTGGTTAGACATGGGCCAGCAAGGAGGGCTGCAGCTCAGATGGACTTTCTGCAGGTCAGTCCTGTCTCTGCAGTTTCTCTCATGTCGTGCCCAGCATCTCACATCAGCAGGGATCTGCCACAGGCTGCTTGTGCTTCCTGCCCTGCCACCAGGTGTACACCCGGGGTGGATGGGGTGGCATACGTGGCTTACTCTGCTCTCCAGTGTTCAAGTCCATGTAACAAAATCAGTTAGATGTCTTCTCACCACATGGTCTTTCATGACACATGAAGAGGGAGCAGTACAAGCCTTGGCATTGAGCTCCTGAGAGGGTGTGTGCTCCACCCATGCAGGACTGTGCACAGAACTGAAAGTGGCTTTGAAGTTACCTAGTACAAGAATCCAAGTTTTTTCCAAATGTCTGCATCTACCAGAGGAGTTTTTTAGGGATGTCCTTTACAAGAAGTTCGTGTTAAATTAATTGCATCTTTGAAATTTTTCTTGCAAATTAAGAACCCAAACCTTAATTACTGATCAATCACGTCATTTCTTTCTGGCACACGAAGCTTGGCTGAAGTGCAAAGAATTAAGAACTCCAAAGAAGTGCATGAATTGCAGTAAAGTCCTTCTGCTTTGTTCTCTAGATGTGTTGAAAGAATGAAATTTTAAGAGGCCTGGAAAGTCACTGTCCTTGCAGTTGAAATTTCAACAGATGCTTTATAATTATTCTGGCCTGCCTGTTACAATAATAATTTTCAGGAGCCAAAGTGCAGTTCTCTTACCAGAGGCCCTTTGTTAGAACAGCCAGTTGTGGGTGAAATAGAAGTTGAGCACAACTGGTGGTCTAGTTCAATTAATCACTGTTGCATGCAAAACATTAGTAGCACAAATGTCCTTGGAGAATGAAGAACACAGGACAGTAGAGAGGAAACTGTAGGTAATTGAAAAGCAGTTTTCATTTCAGTTGTGTGTAGAATCTCTCTCCAACTGCAACTTGGCACTCAGGTTAGAACCATAGCGTTGATTAAAGAAGTATAGTTTTTAAAAGATGTTTTGTGATATCCACTATATCAGAATATAAAGCATCACCCAAGTGGGATGATTTCTGCCAAGGAAATTGCAGCTAAATAAGAGCTTCTGTACATTCTCCTGTGTTTGAATGGCAGCAGTGATTTCACCCTGTCAATGGGCTGTCAGAGTGTGTGTTCCCATTCATCGCCCTGCGAAAGGAAGGATTGCAGGAGCGTGCCCAGAGTGCAGAGGCTCCCAGGGAAGCTCAGATGAGGGCAGCTGTGTTGAAACAGGCATTTTCTTCAGTGCACTTTGAAAGGGATGTAGTCTGGGAGAAATTACGCTGGAAACCATTCCTCCCTTATAGGCAGAAGGAAAACACTACCTAGAAAGGTTTATTTTGCAGGCTCCAAACCCTGCCAATGCAAATCCAGCCTTTGAGACTGGTTTGCTTGTAAACAAGCCTTCAAGAGGGCTTTTGACTGCTGCTTTTTTTTTTTAAAAAAAAGGGGGAGGAAAAAAAAATGTTAAAAGGGCTGTGATTTTATTCTCATGTTTGTTTTGACTGCAGGCTGGAAATACCTGGTTTACCAGTTACTGCAGCCCAATCTGGTAGGATTTTCAGGTTCCATTCTGCTACGGGTGCACTGATGGTTCTAACAGATTAAATAGGACCCAGTGGTTTAACCTCAGTAGTCTGAGGAAACGTGTCCTGCCCTTGGGTCAGCTTTGCAGTCGGTAGGAGCAGGCTGTAATTTTGTGCAGGGCTGTGCAGGTGTAGGAAGAAGAACAGTGCCAGGTTCCCTGCTCCTGTGCCACCCGGGCTCTTTGCCAAGTACTTGTGGCTGCCAGGTGTGTTTGTTGATGTCACTGCCCTCAATTACTGCAGTCTCCACCTGCAGTGATGCACCTGATGGGGCCATGCACAGTGAGTGATGAGTCAGCATCCTCTGGGGAGGGTACACATGCTTTCTGTGCTAACAAAGTGTGTCCAACAACCCTTGGACAGCATGAGGGTGGTTTGGCAATTCAGTGCGACTCTGCTTAGTATTATAAAATACGGGAGAAAAGTTTGTGTTTCTCAGACTTATTTGTTAATCTAGCAGAGACTAGGGTTGGATTTAGTGTCTCTTTTGGGATCCCAGGCGTTGGAAGACACTGTTAAATGTCCTCTCATCTGGCAGCATTCCTGTGGCATTGTGATTTCTTGCCACAGAGCCAGTGGTGCTGATGCCAATTTCTGACATGGCTGGTGAGGAAAGACAGTGAAGTAGAGCTCATCAGCTATTTGCACCACGCTGCTCTGCTGGCTGTGCTGGGGCATAACTCTATTGAGGACTCTTTTGGGTAGCTTTTGTTGAAGGTTTTATGGCCTGATCTTGCACATACATCTCGGAGGTAAGTGAACATAACACCACTTATATTGCTAGAACAGAGGCTAGGCTATAAATATTTTTACAATACATTTTCCCAGATCCCTTTTACCCCTACGCTCATTTTTGTCCAGTTTTGCTTTCCAGAAAGGGTAGCGACAGATGGAAAACTGTTCCCCATGTGTGCTCAGCCCATTACAGCAAACTGTTTTGAAGAGTTTTCTGTAGCTTCCTTCATAACAGGCCATTATCAAGGTTCCCACTATTCCAAAGTTCTCTCAAAGGATTTATTGACCGAGCTAAAAAGGCATGAGTATCTGTTTGCATTATGCAGAGATCTATCATCTTTTGAACTGTGAGCCCTGAAAGCCCTGCCAGCTTCATTTATTGCATGGTGAGGATGATTTTGTCCAAGATGTAAAAATCATTATTGATATGAATTGAATACTAATTCCAGGAGCAGACTTTTAAAAACATGTCTAGATTCCTTGGAATGTTAATTTAAGTATTTCTATATTTTACTAAGCAGATAGGCAAGGAATTTCCTGAGTGCTGGTGGTATTATACCAAATGTAACATTGCAAATTACAGTTTCTAGAGAAATTCTTGTTGGAAATCCAAGGCCCACAATATGATGATGTCGAGAAGGCTCATTTTTCATTTTCCATGAAAACAGCTTTAACTATTCAAACAGAGACTTTCCATCATTTACCTGTAGGTAGAGATTGAGAGTAGTTCAGATTCCTGAGTACTGTTTCATTCAGAATGAACTACACATTTTTTCTCTATTTGAAATCCATTAAAGTTGCGAGGTGATCTTAATTGTTTTAAAAATGAAGTTTTGCAAGTAGCCATTAATTTAAATATTGTAATGGGTACTAATTTGCTGTTACTCCATTTACACCAGTCACATGCCTAATGAATTTCATTTGAGATGCTGAATATACAGTATTTCTGTGTTGCTTTTGTCAGGTTGCGTGGTATCCATTCAGCATTTTAGTATCTGGTCTGAAAACATACATTTTCAGACTTTCCCCCTTAGAGTTTTATGTTGAATGCTTGTTGGAAACATTTCTAATGATTTTAGACTTTGTAAGTGCAGACTGAGGAGGAGGGAGGTATAAATCTATGTTGGTTCTCTTTACCTTTGAACTCATTCATGTATTTTGTTGGCTGATCTCTTGTATCTTTGTAAATCATGTATCTTCTGTGGCTTTTTGGAGTGATTCAATAGAAAGAGGAGACAAGAGGCTTATTCAGGGTTTCGCAACCCCAGCCATTCTCCCTCCTCGGGTATGTGTTGAGAGGGACTTTGCTCTTGTTGCAACATCTGGGCTGCAGATTATGCAGCCAGAGACAGTTCCAACAAAAATTAAAATCAAAGCACTCCATGTAGCTTGTCCTCTAACATGCCGAGGAGTTAGTAAGAAGAGAAGAATGTTCTTGGTATAACTCATTATTTCTAAAAACGTCGAGGCCTCAGTGAGAACACCCGAAGGAAAATAAAAAATAAGCCGTGTGTGTTTTGCTTTGTTCTGTGTGTGTTTTATCTTTTCTCCCTGAGGACCCATTTTTCCTCCTTTTTTTTTTTTTTGTAGCTTGTCCTCTAACATGCCGAGGAGTTAGTAAGAAGAGAAGAATGTTCTTGGTATAACTCATTATTTCTAAAAACGTCGAGGCCTCAGTGAGAACACCCGAAGGAAAATAAAAAATAAGCCGTGTGTGTTTTGCTTTGTTCTGTGTGTGTTTTATCTTTTCTCCCTGAGGACCCATTTTTCCTCCTTTTTTTTTTTTTTTCCCAAAATGGGTGTTCTGGTGAGCGTGCATTGTGCCCTGCCCCTAAGAACCAGCTGAACTGTCTGACTGTGGGAACTCAGTCAGTGCTGTATCGAAGCACCAGTTTGCAATGTGGGCACCAGGGTCCCTTGGTTGCCTCTCCAAGGGAGTCAAACCTTTGCGGAGCCTTGCGAGCCAGTCAGGCCTTTGGAAGGCTGCACCCTGAGGGGCAGTGAGTGTGTGAGTGTGTGAGTGTCCCTGGAAGGGTGAGGAACTGTTACCTCATCCCGTGCCCTCAGCATTCCAGGCCAGGCATCGGGAGCTGCTCTGCCCTTCGCTCCTGGGGCCGTGCTCAGGGACAGCTGGTCCTTAGAAAATGAGGCATTGGACTGGGTGAGCAGCTCCCAGATGAGTATTTGATAGGGCTCTGGGTGCCAGAATTGTCATTCGCTCCTCCCCCTGCTCCCAAAGCTCAAGTGACCACGTTTTGAGGGTGACAAATGTGAGCAGCTGCCTTTGCAGGGGACAGGTGGAGCAGGGAGCTGGGAAGGCTGCACAGGACCCTTGGAAAAGAAGAGTTAGGAAACAAAGGGGCACTGGCTCCTTCCTCCTGGGTAACAATTCACATCTATCTGCTGAATTGGGATTGGGTGGATCTGTAAACGAAAAATGTTGACATCTTTCAGCAGCATTGTTGCATTGCTGATTTAAAAGGTGTCCCTTTTAAAGTACCTGTGCTTGTCAGTGTTTCCCATTTGCAGTCAGCAGAGCTGCAGCAATTGAAGCTGAAGTGTTCCTGTTATGTGTGACTGAGGTGAGGGTGTGGAAAGAGAATTTAGGGCAGGGACACTAGAAAACATAAAGACCTGGACTGTTTCTCAGCTTCAAGGACACAGTCAGATCATGTCTCATTCCTGACTACGGTTGCATAAACATGAAAGCAACACTCAACCCTGGCTAATAGTTCTGAGAGAGCTGGCAGGTTTTTCATGTATCTTGTCTCAAAATGAAGTATATTTTGCTCTGCTGGCAGCTGCAAACTCTTTTCCCTACTCTTTGAGAAATGCAGAGATGCAAAAGGGTCAGAGGAGGTGAGAAAATCCTCACAGTGTCTTGGTCCATTTGTTTAACTAAATATTTCCTTTCTTGTGAGGAAGGAAGGAGTAGAGGGGTGAAACCAAAACAAGACAGGCTGTCCACTGCCAAGAGAGGGAATAGTAAGGAACTGCCAAATCTGCTCTAGCATTGTGGGGTTGTTTTTACTAGCCAGGACATGTCCCACCACTGCATTGCAGCTCCTTGGGGTGTGCCTTAGGATTCTCTTCACGGTGCTGGCTGCTTTGTTCCTCAAGGTTGATGCTGCTTCTGTGTAAAAATTCTATTTCAGAAGTAGCTCTGTATTTCCTCTTTATTAGAACAACCCAGACTTTCTGCTTGGACCCTTTAGCTGCTTTTTGTGCACTTTTTCCTGGTTTGTAAACAGCTCTGATTCAGGCAGTAATTTTCAGAGAAGAGTGAGCATTCAGTAGCAGCAATAGTGTCTAATGTGTAATTTCCTATCACTTTACTAGGTAATAGTGACATAAAGAAACTGATCAGACAGAAAGTGATGGTAGAACTGTTCAGGTCAGTGACCCAATTTTGTGAAAACAGATGTCTACAGAGTTTTCTCACTGTATTTTTTTCCCCCACTGAACAGAGTTGGGCACTGAGATAACTTCCCAGTGAATTATGATGTTAGTGACATGAGTATAAATTAACTTACACTGAATGGGGATGACTCCAGGTAATTTGATGTAACTGCAAGTAAGCTGTAACCTTCACATCTGTGGTGGTAGTTTTTTGGTTTGGTCTTGGATGAACCCGAGACGTTAATTCAAGACTGAGAAGATGAACACACAATGTAGTGGAGAGAAGTCTCTCCAACTGTGTGGGGAAACTGTTGGGCCCCAGCCCAAATAACCTGAATAACTATCTTCCCATTTTCACAAGGTGCAGAGAAGCTGTGAGAAATGTGCTGTTCCTTGGCTTATTTTCCTGACCCAGAGACTCTTGTTATTACCAGAAGATGAAATTTACACCTAGTTTTTCTTTCTCTGCATTAAACAATTGTGCAGCATGAGGGAAACACAGATCAGGCTTCCCAATTTCTCTTAATTTTTTTCCTTTCAGTCCCTTTCTTGTGTTTCTGCATAGTTGAGTAAACTCTGACAAGTTGGCACTAGTTTGGGTAGTATTTTAAAGAAGTGGGGTTTCTTTCTTCTTTCCCAGGAGGTTTAAAATAAGCATAGTGATTCTCTTAGCTTCACTACAGCAACACTAGGATGTTCAGCAGAAGTGAAGGAAGAAGTACAACCATAGAAACAAAATTTAAATGTCTGCCAAACTAAGGAGAATGGTCAACTTTTGCTATTGCCAACTTGGCTATTTAAAAATATTTAACTTCTTAAATTATTCTAAGAAAAGTCGTAGATACTTGCTGTTAAAAAAAACCATCCCTGGATTTTAATGTTAAACTAACACGTAGTTTTGTGACAGCTGTAAGAATTTTCAAAATGGGATCTCTAGTATCAAAGGCAAGGAAGATTGTTTTCTTTTCACAGAAGCCTGGCACCATAGCTGCCTTCTATTCTCCACCCTCAACATGAAAAGATTTCTTTGGCAGCAGCACATTTGTGAACTCTTTCTGTTTGCAGCCTCTAAGAAGTGTTTGTAGTTCTGCTTTGCTTGTTTTCTAGACTCTCTCAGCTTATGGTCCTTTCAGTGGAGCACGTGTGTTTTTGCCTGAGTGTAGACAAGAATCCCAAAGCATGGATGTGCCTTCAGAAATACTGAAGATTTTCTAGATGTTTCAATGAGCTTTTCATTTTCTGTCAGGCTGGCTTTATCCCCCTTGTCTCACATGGCTGAAGAACAGTGTGTTTGTGGTTATTTACATGGAGTGAATAAAGCTGTGCTGTACCTCAGAAGATGCTTTTGACACTGCTGGGGACTGGAAATCTAGGCTGGGGCAAGTGGCTTTCGCTGCTTGTTTGTTTATGAATGCTTCCATTTTACAGCTCTGTTATTGTCTGAGCATCTGAAAGGAAATACAACGATTTCATGTGGGTTTGGGTGCTAGTAAGCTTTACCTGTTTAGCAAGTCAAAAATAGGGCAGGCCTTGTACACTTTTGTACTGTGGTTTTGATGAAGGTTTCGTTCCAAGGCAGTGGTTGTTGTTCTCTTTCCTGCGTGGACACTTCGCCCTCGCCGGGACGTGGGTAGGACAGCTGGGGGGGAACCTGACTGGATTGTTAAAAAAAAACCCCAAAACCAAACCAAACAATCCACCACGAAAAGCAACCCCCAAACACAAAAGAACAAAGCCCCACTCCCTCCTTGTGCAGTTTGTCAGGAAGTCCTGCAGCAGCAGCAGGAGTGAGGGCAGGGAGTGATGCCAGGGGCTGGAGCTCTGGGCTTCAGTCGGGGGGGCTGCACCACAAAGCCTGGCAGGCAACAGTAAATGCTGCTAGTGCTGAGATCTTCCTCACCATCTAGAGTCTGAAGAAAAAGCTGTTCCTCTACCTAATTCATTTTTCAAATCACTGCAGGTTTGTTGTGGGGGTTTATTGCAATAATAATGTTTACTACAACTCGATAGATAACATTTTGAATATCCAGGTAGTGTAAAACAGTGTTTCCCAAGTTCCATTAACCTTTGGAATCTGGTGTTAATTTATGTCTAACAGCAGCATAAGGTGGTGTTTTCTTTTGTGGCTTACAGCAAGCTGTGAGTCTGTCCCAGCTCCTGCACGACCTGCTGGCTTGTGTGAGCACAGTTGCTGGCAGCTTTGCTGGGAACTGACTTGGGAAGTCCATCAGCAGATGCTGCTGTCCTTCCCCTCCTCACAGGAGCTGTTTCTGACCCTGCCTTTCCCACTCTCTTTAAATCTTTTCATACCCTACTGTAAATGAGAATTTCTCAAGCTCTGGCAGGTCCTGAGCACCTCTGAAAACAGAATTCAAGCAGAGGAAGTGTCAAACCAGGGACTGCAATTTGATTTTTACTGTATTAAGTAATTCATGGAGCCTTAGGGCAGTTTTTTATCACTGACAATCCAGATTTTCTGCATCAGTTAGCTGGTTTTCAGGTTGATGATATTCTCATGTAATGTAAATGATTGTGTTAACATGTATCCTGAAGTTATTTGTCAGTGGTTCCTTCAAGCAGGTGAAAGTTAATTGAGACAAATGATGACACATTCAGAATTATAGATGTCTGGATCACTGCTCTCCTTACTAATTTGCTCATGATGATGAAAATATTAGGAATGCAGGGGTTTTCTAAAGGTACTGTGCTTCTTACATACTTGTTTTAGTCTAATGAAAAAAATACTTTTTCTTTTCCTGTCTGTTGCTAACTTGGATAAGACACACTGCTCTCAGGAATGTACTATTGATATTATTACCCTATTTATTGTTCACCTTTTGTACTCCAAAGGAGAGCTCATTCTTAAGAGAGCCTCATACATCACTTACATTAGCAAAACTCCTAAGGTCTATCTTGGGCTAAAAGGGCCCTACCGACCTTTTTTTTTTTTTTTCTGTTTTCTTTTTCCTCCAATAAGATTGGTTTTAACTAACAACAGTGTATTTTGCTAGGCTGATAAGACAGTGGAGCCTTAGGGCAGTTTTTTATCACTGACAATCCAGATTTTCTGCATCAGTTAGCTGGTTTTCAGGTTGATGATATTCTCATGTAATGTAAATGATTGTGTTAACATGTATCCTGAAGTTATTTGTCAGTGGTTCCTTCAAGCAGGTGAAAGTTAATTGAGACAAATGATGACACATTCAGAATTATAGATGTCTGGATCACTGCTCTCCTTACTAATTTGCTCATGATGATGAAAATATTAGGAATGCAGGGGTTTTCTAAAGGTACTGTGCTTCTTACATACTTGTTTTAGTCTAATGAAAAAAATACTTTTTCTTTTCCTGTCTGTTGCTAACTTGGATAAGACACACTGCTCTCAGGAATGTACTATTGATATTATTACCCTATTTATTGTTCACCTTTTGTACTCCAAAGGAGAGCTCATTCTTAAGAGAGCCTCATACATCACTTACATTAGCAAAACTCCTAAGGTCTATCTTGGGCTAAAAGGGCCCTACCGACCTTTTTTTTTTTTTTTACTTTTCCAGATTCACCCACTCTAATGGGATCTGCACAAGTGTCAGGAAGTTAGATGAACTTCCCCTGCATTTACACATTCAGTACTTGCTGAGTAAATCAGCCACCTCCTCCTAATCAGCACCACGCCTAGGAAGGAAAGGTGGAGTTCTGGCCAGAGGAAACAGCAGTGGTGTGCAGGGACTTGCTGTTGGCTTCTGAGGGAATGGGTTGTTAGGGGGGTTGGGGCCTGGGGTTTTTTTTTGCCTTTTGCTTTTTTTCCAACTGTTGTCTTTGGGTGATTTTGCACTCCTCATTCCTGCAATTTGCTCCCTCTTGAAGACGCCAGTTTCCAGAATCATAGAATCCCAGAATCCCAGGGGTTGGAAGGGACCTGGAAAGCTCACCCAGCCCAACCCCCCTGCCAGAGCAGGGGCACCCAGAGCACATCACACAGGAACGTGGCCAGGGGGGTTGGAATGTCTCCAGAGAAGGAGACTCCACAGCCTCCCTGGGCAGCCTGGCCCAGGGCTCTGTCACTCTCACAGGAAAGAAGTTCTTCCTGAGATTCACATGGAACCTCCTGTGCTCCAGTTTGCACCCACTGCCCCTTGTCCTGTCATTGGACATCACTGAACAAAGCCTGGCTCCATCTTCCTGACACTCACCCTTTACGTATTTATAAACATTGATGAGGTCACCCCTCAGTCTCCTTTTCTCCAAGCCCAACAGACCCAGCTCCCTCAGCCTCAGAAGTGGCTGCAGGATCCAGCATGTTTTTAGAAAAACACAAAGACTATTTTACTGAATATGGCCAGTACTCTCTAATAAACTTGCTTATTAAAATGCACTGGTTTGATCTGTTGTTTTGAAGTTTGCATTACATTCTCCACCTATGGTGTTTTCCCCCTAAAACTCACTTTAAACCAAAGATCTTTTTGTTAACCAGTTTCTGGCAAATTCCTCAGCCCTTTATGCAAAATCTCAGACTCTCATGGAAATGGTTTTGCACATCATTTTGTGTTGAATTTTTTTTTTTCTTCTTTTCAGTAGATTCCCTTTGATTCATTTTAGTTGGATTTGTTTGGGTTTTTTTGAGGTAAAAGACACTTTTAAGCTCTATTTTTGAAGCAATTCTCTAAATATGAAAAGTTCTCCAAATAGCAGCAGCTGTGTAAACTCTTAGCTTTAGAGGGTGTATTTTGATATTAGTTAATGTATTCAAATCTTAAAATGGGTGCTCTGCTTATGCAGCTTCCAGGACTGCTATTTATAGACTTCTCTTCCCTGTTATTGGTAGATGTAATTAACAAGCCATCACTGGGAATTTTCCTAAGCACAAAAGACTCTTAGTTGTAAGTACAAAACGGTCCATGCTCAGTTCTGAGTAGGCAGAAATGAGAATAACTTAGGTCAGATGTCTTATTTTAATCCCTGACCCTTTCATGTCCCACTCCATTCTGCATCCAATCATACACTTCAGGAAAATTAGGGTTTGATGAAAGTTTCTCAGATTTAAAGCAGCTGGTTTTGCCAGCAGCAAAATCCCTGTTTGCTTGTGTTGTCTTTTCAAACCCACCCTCCCAAAAACCCTGTCAGCTGCTTGGTGGTTTTAGTCTTTCATGGGGAAGGAGCAGATCAGTTTCTGGTAGTTTGCTGATGGTCAGAACCACAAGCTGCATGTCCTCTTGGTGCATTTCAGTGGCCATTCATGCTTAGTAAAAATACTTGAAATTTGTGATGTTGAGAGTAACGTAATTTCCACGAACCTGTTCAGTTCTTTAATTTCTCTGAATTTGAAAAGAGGGAAAATATTCTTTGTTCTTAAAGACAGGGAGGGAAGGCACCCTTGTGTCTATTTTTCTCTTAATCTGTTTTTAGCTTCACTAATTAAGTAAAAATTCATTGGAAGTACAGCACTTCAGAACACTTACAATGTCACAATTTTCTGTTAGGTACTTTCCCTGCTGAATAAGGTAATGTCACACTCTGGGACAGCCTGCAACAGCAATAAAACCCCCTGAAGTTTCCCTGGCTTGCTAGGTGGTTAAGGAAAAAAACATAAAATATTGTTTTTCCAAGAAGCTGTTTGATAAAATTTAGTTCATATTAAATTCAGTTTTTATTTAAGTTTTAAGGTCAAGAGTGTTGAATGAGTTCAAGGCTTCAGATTATCAGAAACATGAAGAAATGTTATCAGCAAGCTCAACTTCCAGAACAGACACCAAAATTAGCATTTATGAGCTGAATGGGAAGCTGGGGAGATACCAAGTGGATAAGAAAGTTTTTCTTCCTCTGATGCTTAATAGCCACGTTTAGCCACAGAAACTGATTTAGAACTTTATTTGTGCACATTCCAATATAACCCTTAACTTTTGGGGTTCTCCTCTGAGCCAAGCAGTGTTAGTAACTGGCAAGCTGGAAGCCTTGTAGCAGGGTGATCCCCCAAGGACTGGAGTGGCACCAGCTGCCTCTGGCTTCTTGCCCCTTATGCCATCCTGTGGAGTCTGCTCTGTGGACTGTCCTTACCTGCAGCCAGGTGCCAAAAGGCCCCCTCCAGCTATAGGGTCTGGCATTCCTAGCAATTGTCCTGCAAATGCTAGGAAGTCCTTTATCCCTGGTGTAGTGATGGCTATCAGAACCTGCAAAGAAAGATCAAAGGGACGTTAGGGAGAGTTAGTTTCCATCTTAACAGCTGTTAGAAACTCTGCAGAGAGCCCTTTAATTCTTGAGATCTTTATTTGTAGCAGTAACTCTGTATTGGCTCAGCCCACAGGTGGCTCTTCAGGTGAGGTCAGTCATCTTTTCTAGGAGTAAAGGTGTTTTTCCAGAGCAGAACAGTGTTAGTGGGTTTTGGGGGAACGAATCTCAAAGTACCGAGACCCAATTATGCTCATCTCTGCTTGGAAAATGTGGTGGGTAAGGCCATGAAGTAGAAAGAAGCAAAGTTTCTGCACTGTAGAAATGGCTGGTACAGGTTTGTTGCTCTGAAGTTGTGCCCCTGCTACCACGGTTAGATTTCTCACATAGAGGAAGAGCTGGGTTCATTCTCCCAGTTCAGAGTTTTCAGGTACTATTTTCCTGTTCCTACAGTTCAGAGTTTACATGGTTTCCATGTGACAACTTTGTACCAAAGTGGGCTCCTTTCCAATAACCCCCCAGCCTGCAGAACTGCTGCTGCTCCTCTTCAGCATGAGGTGTCAATGGGAAAAGAGCTTTTGGCTTTCAGTGAATTGTTAAAAGGATTTTGAACTCTCTTTTGGAGACTTACCTGGCTTGGTGTGAAGTGTATTTGAATAAAGGGATTTCATATGGCTGAACAAGAAGCAGAGCTTCTTATGTGAAATAGAGCCTGGCTTATGTAAAATGATGCAGCTGCACAGGAACTGATGCAAAATAAATCCTGTGTCGCTTCTGTGATGATTTTAAATGTTCAGGCCTACAAGGACTGTAAGAATTGATGTGCTTTTTGATAGTGTTCTTTGTTTTCTGTTTTGACACTTGCTGGTGTGGAACTCTTCCTGGGTTTGTATCACTCCAAATTTTATGGACAAATGTAGCTCACTGACAAGGAGGATGGCGAAAACTTTTCCTGTTTTTGTTGGATGTGGTGAATTTAAATTCAGAAAGAGGGAGAATTCTGAAATACAACTGAAAAGCAGGTGAATGTAGCAGTTACATTGCTTACAAGAAAAAGGATGCTTCTTGAATATGAAGGAGATTCAGTTTACAAGATTGTATTTAGAAGTCAACTGTGTGTGTGTAATCTTGTTTTGTATTAAAAGAGCCACAAAGCCTGATGCAAGGAATTGAGATTTGAGAACTCATTTTTTATTAAATTGTATATATTCCTCTCATCTGACTCTTAACAGGGTATTAAGTATAAAATAGTATCATGTAAAAAAGGAGGAGAACTGAATGGTGATACATTTAGTAATGTTAGTTGCAATTAAAAGACCTGAGGAAAGGTTATGGTTGTATGGTCAGCCTTGCATAAAAACAGCACAGTCACCTTGGCCTTTGAAATTGATTTTGCTTGCCTTAGAGCAAGTCTTCCAGGTCATCCAGTATCATTCACTCTTTTAGGTGGACATTAAATAATTCCTTACAAAATAAAGATCATGGTGAAATTACTTGTTCTGTAATGATATCCCTTGAATGTCTTTAAAAGAAATTAGGGTTGTCTGTTGTATCACACTGCTGGAAGATGCAGTACCCAATATGTGCTGTGAGGGGAGGTTTACATCACTTTAAAATAAAATCATTTTCCTTTAGAAGCAGTACATTTTATTACCAGAAATCAATTCCATCCCCAACCCTCTTCCCCAATACTTTCATCTTAGTATGTTAAAAGGAGTGGATTTGGCTTGCTGTGCTTTGAGATCAGAATGTGGTTACAGCTAAACCTAGAGGTGGTGTGTAAAGAGATGTAAAATACTCCAGAAATTATGAAGGTGCTTGTCTGAGGGAGGGAAATTTTGGGCAATGGGTGTGTTAAAGGGAAAGGGAAAAAAAATAATCTGAGTTAGCTGGGAGCTCCACTATTTTTAATTGCTTCTTTTTGCATGACTGGCTGTATTTTCCCCTCCTATTTTGTGTATTCTTATCTTGCAAGTTACACCTTTTCAGATGTTTTTGTTCAGTAAGTTTAACTTTTGGCAGCAAGGGGGTGGGGGGCTTAATTTCTTGTTTGTCCACAGCAACTTCTTAGTTCAGTTTCTGGAAGGTACATCTGGAAGGTACATCTCTCCCAGCAACAGGAGCATTTGATGGCTGATGTGGGGCTGGTCTTCTGCACTAACAAGTGTTTTGCCTTTTGTGCCTGAAGCTGCTTTTGCATCTAAAGCTCCTCTTTGGAAAGACTGTGAAGCAGGGAAATGTGTAATAACACATGCAAAGATGTGTTTCAAAGCTAGTAAGCTGTTAACAGTGAGTGGTATGTTCTACAGGATGGGTACATTTATCCTGGAACTATCACTAAGTTTTCTGTAAAACTTCCATCTGATGCCTTCAGATCCAATTAATAATTTTGCATTTTCATTTCTCCTCAGAAAACCTGAAAAAGGAGTCCAGTACCTCATTGAGCGAGGTTTTGTGCCAGATACTCCAGTTGGTGTTGCCCACTTTCTCCTGCAAAGGAAAGGTCTCAGCAGGCAGATGATTGGAGAATTTTTGGGAAACCGGCAAAAACAGTTCAACCGGGACGTGTTAGAGTGAGTACTGAGCGTGGGCAGGAGGTGGTTGTTGGCATGGCCAGGTCAATGCATCAAGCTACAAGTATATTGGTCTCTGAATGATTTGTGCTTATCTCTGGGTTGCTCTGAGGGAGGGGAAACCAGACTCTAAGGGTTAAGAAAGAAAACATACACACAGGCAAATATTTATTTCTTTGCTTTCCAGCTAAGTTTACAGGTTTTGTTATTGAGCCAGCAAGATCATTGCAAGAATTTATATTCCCTGTAGTCATGTACTTTTGCTCTAAATTTATTTTTTTAATTTTTTAGCCCTAAGAGTATGCTATTTCAAAGTCTTTTTCCTTCCTTGAGCTCTAAGAATTTAATGAATGAAGCAAAATAATACTATAGGCAACATAAGGTTTCCTCAGTAGCAGAACTTGAAAATCATGATTACAGGCAAATACCTCAGATGTTAGGTAAACAGGGATTTCAGCAGGTTTTTTTATGCTGAAAAGATCCATACAAACAGTTCTTTTCCAAAAGATTAGATGAACAAAAACTGTTTTAAAAAACAAAAAAAACCACAAAGCAGAAATACAAACTTTTAGCAGCTTGGTCATAAATTTATAAACTCTACACAAAGTAGACCAAAAAAGAAGTTGCTTTATTCTGAGAGGTTATTTAAAACACATATTCTTTTGGAGTTTTGGGTTTGGGTTTTTTTTGTATCTGATATACTGACCTAATATGAATACATCTTAGGACAGTTTCTTTCAAGTAATTGTCTGAAAAATTTAGCAAAATGTTTAGCAAAACTGCTGCAAGTGAAAGCAAAACCCCCACATCTTGCCCATTAAGGAAGACTAGGAAATATTCTGAGCACAGGTCTTAACCAGAGTGTAAGAAAAGCTGTTCTGAAATTTGCCTTGGTCTATAGGGGCAGTCTTTGTTGAGGAAAGAATATTGATACCATAGTGGGTTAAGGTGTCTGCCAATACCTTTATTTTCTTACAGGCAGCTCTGACTGTCTTCATGATGCAAAGGTTTTGGTCACATTCCCTACAGTCATCTTGGTCTTACTGTTGCACTGTCAGAACTTAGGTATCTCAATTTACAAGCTTGAACACTTGTGTTAATACAGCTAATGACATGTCCATATGCCATAGACCTTTTTCTAGAGATTTTCCCTTTCTTTCCTGTGCCCTGGCTAGTGCAGCAGCCAGCAGAAAGCAGCAGAAGAGCCTCTGCACCAAAGCAGGCCCTGAAGTGTAGTAGCCACCTCACAACACACAGTAATAGAACATGGCCTGATGTTGATGCCACCCCTGTTTAACAGGAGGCATTAATAGCTACTTGTACTCATCACCTGGATTTTGCAATGGTGAGGCAGACTAGAATGAAGAATGAAGGAAAAAAATTTCCAATTTTTTAAAAGAAAACAGCACAGATCCAGGATGACCTGATTTATCATCTCACATGATTCATGTTTGTGACCTTGAACAAGTTGTGTCCCCTCACTGCCTCAGACCCACAGCAGCTTAGGGGTAATGGTCAGGGTGTCTCTGCTAGGCCAGATGCTGTGTCTGTGGTGAGATGAAGTGTCAAGAGTAAGGTCATGATCACCTGTCTGCAACCCCACAACAGTCCTTTTGCTGAAATAAACCTGTTCCTAAGTCAGATGTTTCAGCTATGCTTTGGGGTGAAGATCACCTTACAAGCAGTGCAGTTCTCTTGATTGTTCTGCACCTTCCCTGCAAATAGGAACAGGGTATTTTTTCATAGAAACCATTTCATCTTAAATATCACATTTGGAGGTAATTTTGTTGAACTGGTAATAACTGGTTACACAGAAAAGATATTTTAACAGACAATCCTTTTTCTGTTAGTCAATGTAATTTTAAGTGATTTGTCTTGATTTGTTTTCACGTTTCCTGGATCCTGTCAGTCAAGGTATTTCAACTGTTAGAAGTCTTCTTTTCACTGGAGCCCTGAGTCTCTTGACATTTGGGGCACATCAGATGTGCTTCCCAAAGCCCTGCTGCTCTGCAGGGAGCCTGGGGTGCTGCGAGTCTGACCTGCTGCTGCATCTGGGCTTGGCATTAGAAACCAAAGGTGCAGCCACTCCAAGGAAGAATCAAATTATCACAAAAAACACTGTTGGAAGTGAAAGGGAAAGCAGGACTTTCTGTAGGGGACTCCCATCATTCCTGTTCATTACACTGCACAGTGATGTCCAAGGGTACAGGCAAGGGGCAGTTGTAGCTGCAGTGACCCAGGAGATGGTATGTTCCACTTGCCTTGCCTAAGTTTTGCAGGGAGGTGGTGAGCAGGGGGCAGCAGCCAGGGAGAAGTTCCAGTTGTCTGCCCAGGTAGCAGTGGTGTGAGGCCTGGCTGCTGGGAGATGTATCTGCAGCAGGGAGATGTGCTCCCTCAAGCACAGGCTCATTCACCCAGCATGTGTGTACTCAACTCCTACAGTGACTAAAGGCCATTGAATCATGTTCCCTTTATCATTACGGTGATTATACTATTATTAAAGGTTAAAAAAGCTAAACCAGTGTGTGTGTCTGAACTTATTTTACTTTCATTGTTCCATTTGCTGTATAGATGTAGCCAAACTAACTTGTCCCCTTTTTTGTCCTTACAGAGAATTACACTAGAAAGAAAAAGTTTGCTGTTTTGAAATATTTGCAGGAAAATGCTGGTCCCAGTTAGAACACTGCCCATGGTGGTGAATCTGCTGTCTGCATAGTTCATATAAAACTTAAAGACCCTCCCCATTATGTTGTTGGCCAGCATGTTTCTGGAGGTCCTTAATTGCTGTAATTGCTTCATTTTGACTCCAGCGTGTCTGCACATGTGCATTACACCTCTGAAGGAGAAAGGAGCTTTTAAAAAATGTTACAGAACTGCCCATAGGTGGGAAGACTGTGAACATTATTACAGAACTGATAATAAGTTTTTAGGTGTGGATTGGAAAGGGTGTGAGAAATGTCAGGCTTGTTTGTTTCTTTCCTTGCTCTTCTGCATAAAAGGAAAAACAATCAAGGTGAAGTGAATAAATTGCTTAGGTATTAATCTGAGTTAGCTACAATGTGACTAGAAGAAAAATGTGAGCTACTCTAATTTATTATTGTATAGCTATGCATTTAAGAAAAGGCTTTTAAAACTGGATTGTGCTTTCTTTCTGTGGTTTCTGCATTACAGTGCTGCTACTTGCAGTGATTCATGTCTGGTTATTTCAAAACTAAAAGCTAAGTTTAAAGAAAGGCAATTTATAACCTTCTGATTTTAAATAGTCATTAACCAAAGTATTTGAATTACATAGTTCACTTTGTTGATTATATTAAACTGGGTTTTTTTTAATATTTGTCAGCACTGGATTTTCAAAGCAAGAAAGTAATTAGCTCTCCATAAATGTGAACTGAAAGATCTGGCCAAGGATGAGGAGGTGGGAATTGCAGTTGCAGTGAGAGTATCCAAATCAGATTAATCTTTTGTTCTCCATATGTAAGAACATTCCTAGACACAGAGCCATTTGGGGCAGATTTTTGTGCTTGCTGCAGGATGGTTGAGATTTGACATTTTGTTATTCTTAATATAGGCATTGTGGTAATGGATTGGCCTGGGAGCACCAATTAATTGATAATTCTTGGCAGTGCTATGTCACTGACATTGGTCAGACATTTGTCATTCCAGCAGCTCTTCTGTTAAAAAAAGGGCCTGCTCACATGCCTGCATTCTCATCGATCTGTCCTTTGCAGTCCTTCCTTCACAGCTTACCTACAATTACTGTAATTGCTGCTCAGTATTTCAGAAAGCTCCATAAATCCCTACAGGAGATGGAAAATAGCAAGGTTCTTTTGTCCCCAAATCTTACCTTTGGTACTGTGTTGTTAGAAATGCAAAGACACAATGGCAATCTGTTTCTATCCTAGCTGTGTTGTGGATGAGATGGACTTCTCAACCATGGAACTGGACGAAGCACTCAGGAAATTTCAGGCTCATATCCGTGTTCAAGGAGAAGCCCAGAAAGTAGAACGGCTCATTGAAGCTTTTAGGTAGGATGCTGAAATAAATTATTCAGTCACCAGAAACCTGCTGCTGTCTGATGGTCACTGGAGAACTGCAGAGGCTGCATGTCTCTGAGTTATTTCCTTGCACTGTCCTTGTGAGCTACAGAGAGTTTCAGATGCAGCCTGTGGTGGTTTTGCCAAGTAGGAACTAGTTTTATTTGCTGGTGCTGTTCAGGTATGTCATTGGTATTAATGTAACAAGGGTTATCAATTAAGAATCCCTTCTGGCATCAGTTGAAAGGAAATTCAGGGATTTTTGAATGTCTCTAACAATTTTGCATTTAATAGTATGAATGGAATTATAAGACCATTTACATTTTTAGAGTATATATGCTCTCAACCTTTCATTAAGCATTTCAACAATAGTGGAATAAAGAGCATTAAATACTAACAACAGTGTACTTTACCCAGGGCAGGATGGGACATAAATCATCATGTGACAGTGAGCTAGAATCAATGCTGCATCCTTGCCTGCTGTCAATAGGTATTGCTGGAAAAAAATGAAATCCAGAAGCTGGTGTAGCTCAGAATCTGTACCAAGAAGTGAAGTTACAGTGGTAGTAGAAAACAAAAGCCTTCTACATTCTAGGGTTGGCTTATGAAAATATGTGGCCAGAAAGCTAAATATGTGTGTGGAGCTTGCTCATCCTCTGGAATGTAGCAGCAGGTGGTGTATTTGGTGAGATTAGAACAGTAATTCATAGCTGTGACAGCTTTCCCTCTTTGCTTCCTTACAGCCAACGATACTGTATCTGCAATCCTGGTGTGGTGAGACAATTTAGAAATCCTGATACCATCTTCATCCTGGCTTTTGCCATCATCCTGTTAAACACAGATATGTACAGCCCGAATGTGAAACCGGAGCGCAAAATGAAGCTGGAAGATTTCATCAAGAACCTAAGGGGTAAGCAAACTCTGACCAAGGTGGTCATGAAAGGTGTTCCTTTTTGCTGCCATGAGAGGGGAAAAAGACTGGATACGGGGCACTTGGTTTTGATTTCACCTGACTTTTAAAACTAGTGTCATTTTTACAGGCCTCAATTATTTCTGGAGTAGTGAAAACAGAGCTAAGCAGAAATCAGAACTAAGGAGATAGTATTTTGTCATTTTTATGTTGTCTGTCTTGAGTGGATGTGGGGTCAGATCCTTGTATTGGAAGTCCTTTCGATGTAGCTGAAAAGTGACCAATTCCTTGTATTCAGAAATCATCTTGTGCCTTAGGTTTTTGGATCTAGTTGGAGTTTTCCACACTTAACACCCTTCACAAAGTCAAAGGGCAGCTCATAAAGACAGCAGCTTCTGTACACATGAATGGAAGTAAATAAATTCTGTTGCAAAGATTGCACCTGTGTTTTTTTATAGACTAAATCACTGCACAGTGTGGACTCTTCCTGAGAGGAGGAATGTGCTTTCTAGAGAGTGAATTACACTCTCCACTGCAGCATGAGCTTACCAATGAATTCTTACAGAGATATTGTCCTCATAGCTTGTGGTTTGTCATTTCTCCATAGCAACCAATGCATTGCAAGGGATATCAGATCTCTCTTCTGACTGAATTAAACAAAGTAAGGTCTCTTACATATTTTAGAGTTTTATACTAAAAGGACATTTCTTTCCCTCCCTTGTTTAAAGAGCATTCGCTTCTTGTTCTTGCTAAGTAGACATGCAGAGGAGATGGAGCCATTGTCTCTGTGTTTTTGATAGAGGTACAAACCTGTGGCCTGAGGCAGCTTTCCATTCCCTTAAGAGATGCAGATGAATGATTTTGGTAGAAACTTGTAGGTAAGGTGTTGCCACAGAAAACTTGCATTTGCTCAGGCTGTGTGTGTATGGATAGTAATGAACACGTCACTATGTGTGTGAGGTTTTTTATGGGAGTTTTGGAGGTGAACTAAAGATTGAATATTTTGGTGGGGGGAAAAAAAAAAATAATCAAACACTCCAAAACTTTCCCAAAAGAGACACAGGAAATAGCACAGAAATTTCATTTTGGTTTCTTCATTGGTTTATTTCCTGATGAA
Organism: Chaetura pelagica; assembly: GCF_000747805.2. Lineage (NCBI taxonomy): Eukaryota > Metazoa > Chordata > Aves > Apodiformes > Apodidae > Chaetura > Chaetura pelagica. The sequence goes on along the minus strand of NW_009952486.1, from coordinate 1,401,916 downwards.
GAAACTACTTACCAGGCTGTGGCACACCTGAGCCTGCAGTTAGATTGCAAAAAAAAAAATGCAGATATTTGTCCAAATTTGTATCTCAGCTCTTTCTATCCTGGGTCTTTCCAGTGGAAAAAAAAAGCTAACAGGTTTTTCTGAAGTATCAGTTCAGGCAGTGTCAGGGCCTGGCAGGAAGCTGAGGAGGAAAACTGAGATGATCCGCCCTCTTATTCCCAGGCACTCGAGGAAGAATGGATCAGGCAGCATTCACCTTTTATCACAGGACTCAGAGAAATAAAATGAGGCTGAAGTCCCCATGCCTTTTTTTCCCTTAAGATAGTTTGTGCCCATGGGGAAAAAACTTGTACAATAGTTCCATTGCTGTGAGTTTGTGACAAGGCCAGGAAATTGGCCTGCTCAGCCACTGCTGTCCTCTCCTCCTCCTGCTTTTAAGCCCAGAACAGGCACAACTTCCTGCAGAGTCTCTCTTCTTTCAGCAGCAAAGGATGTTCAGGACTGTTCAGCTGCAGGCCAAGCAAGTACTGATGGTTTGCTTGACTGCCATTTTCTCAGCCATGTCTAAAAGTGGGTGCAATGGCAGAAAAAACGGGTTGTAAAAATAAAGGGGTGTGTCTCAGATGCGAGGCAGTTTGTATTCATGTGTGCATGTGGTGCTTTTGTTTCAGTGCTGGTGAAAACAAAATACTTGTGGTGTTCTGGAATTTCCCATCTTGAAAATGAAAGTCCTGTGTGGGGATTTTATTCCCTTAGATTTATATAAGGTATTAATGAGTGATCTATGCTAAGCAGATGTTTTAGCTTAGCAGAATTTAAGTTAGTTTTGGCATTTTATTACAAAGCCCATAAAGATTAAAAAAGGCCTGGCATGCATCTCTTTGCATCACACTGCAGTTATATTTGTAACAGTAAATACAGAACATTCTCTCTGAGGTCCAGCCTGAATGCAGCCATTTTTTATTCTCATAGATGGTTTTGTAACAGGCTACCTTGGCTCTAAATTTGAATTACTGGATTGCAGAGGCTGCTCTGTGGAAGACTTGCTGGTGTGGAACAGAACAGAGGTGGTTTTACTTCCTTTTAGTTGCAAAGAAGCTGTTTTATCACAGAATTTTTTATCAGAGCAGTTGTTCCACTGGGTGACAAAATATTGTATTTTGGCTTCTGCATGAGAGATAAGGGGTTATTGCTTTAAAGCCTGTTTGAAAAGTAGACATGCATCTCCCTGTCCCCAGGAAATCCAGCTTTAAGTCATTTATTGAAACTGGGCTCCTTCCACTGCTCTTGAAAATTCAGGAGCAAAGATTCAAGGCATTTGCTAGAATACTGACGTGCCAATAAAGATCAGACAGTGCTAAACAATGATACTGTAACCAGTTTTACCAGGGTAAATTAATTGGTTTTTAAATCATCCAGGAAATATTGGTTGAATTAATTTTACTGAGTGTTCATAAGGCTGTCATTTTTTTTATTAGCAGAATGTGAGTCATACTGGGATAGAGGCAAAATGGAATGGCTGTTCTCTTCCCTCCCATGGTCTGCTCCTAGGAGGAAGTCAGATGGAGGGTCGAAAGGGTCATTTAACTCACTTGAGCTTTGAAAAAATGAATTTACACAGGAAATTAGCTTTTTTATTACTTATTTTTAGTGTTTTAAAATAATAAAAACTAAAGCTGGACAATTTGCATCCATGTCTTGCCATACTGGGGGCAGCTTTTGGGCTAAAGGCAGTGCTCAGTGAGTGCCAGACCTGCTGCCTTGGGAAGGCAGGCAGGAGGGCCTGAGAAATAACAGGGTCAGACCCCTCAGCCTGGTTAATGGGCACTGTTGGGCTCTGCAGGCGTGGATGATGGTGAGGACATCCCACGAGAGATGCTGATCGGGATTTACGAGCGCATCCGCAAACGGGAGCTGAAAACCAACGAGGATCACGTGTCCCAGGTCCAGAAGGTGGAAAAACTCATAGTGGGAAAGAAGCCGGTAAGTTCCCTTGGTGCTGCCTGTCAGTTCTTGGGGGGATGTAGGGCCATGGGCAGTACAGAACAAAACCGAGGCGTGTCCTTACAACTAGACGTTGGTTAATAAATGGCGAAAGGCAGAAATGGTCAAAAAAATGGTGAGCTGTAGGATTGGGTTTAATTTTGGAGCATTAACAGGGCAGATGCATTTTGTTGCTGCAGTCTGGTACTCATTAGTGCTGATGTTGTGAGCCTTCAACTCTTTTCTCTACCTCAAGCTTTACAGTTCTGAAATTACACTGAAAAATCTGCGTTTTGGGCAGGTCTCATCTTTGTTTTAAGAGAATCGAAGTGTGTTGTTAAGGGTGATGTTGTAGAGAATTGTATTTCAACATTTAAGCTATCAGTTGTGGCTCCATCATTTCCAGAGAACTCCTGTTCCTGTCAACATCTTTCTCAGCTTTGCAGCCAGCTCTGGGAGATTGTGTCCTTTTGTCTCAGCAAAACTGGGCAACCAGGTCCCAGGGATTCTAGTGCTGAGTTTCAGCATCCAAAGATACTTCCTGTTTTGTTGTGGGAAAAATTCTGAAATACTTTGCTCTATAAATTAGTCTCCAAAGTGTCGGTTGGAAAAGGAGGGAGAAAAGGAAGGGCACAGCATTTTTGCTATTGTTTTAGGAGCTGAGTGAAGAGACATATTAAGGCTAATATTTTACATGCTAACGATTCTATCCAATGTGGAAACATCCTGAATTTAAGTTGCAGAGTCATCTTCTGCCCAGAATGAAGGCAGAAAAGGGCTAAACTTGCATGTTTTTTCAAGTCCTACATCAGTTTTTGTCAACTCTGGGGAACTTTACTACAGCAGGGAGTGTTGGGTTGCAAGGTTTTTTAATTAAGAAAAAGAGCATGTATCTCTGCTTTTAAAGAGCTTTGAATTGTAATCTCTTCTCAGACAAGCTTCAAGTGAGGAGAGGGGGAAGGGAATAAGGGACCACCAAAAATAAATAATCCAATTTGCCTCTGTTTCCCAGCAAGAAAATATTGGGGGGATCCCTTGGATTGAAGCAGAAGAGAGAGAAAGCAAGATTTCCTTTATAAAAGCTTTTTTTGTGGAGAAGGCAAATGAATATTCTAAAGTCAGTATTTGCCAAGTCATTTGTGCTTTCATAAGAAACTTATTTTCTGGGATTGTTTGGGGATTTAGTTTTATATATAGGCTTCTGTGGGAGGTGGTTTTTTTCATAGTTCTTTTTTTATTCAGGCATGTGGCAATTCAAATCCTTAGAACTAATCCTGACCTTGTGAATTAAATGGGATTAAGAAAACAATGCCCTCAATAGACTCCTAGATTCAAGGATTCTTCTGTGGAGAAACTTTTTAAAATGGTGAAAGAACATTGAGGAAACAGCCAACAGTCTTTATTGATAGAAATATTTGTTTTTACTTTATAGGCATTTAGTCATAGTATGACCCTGACGTAATTACTTGCTATGATACAGTTCTGTCTTTCTCTGAAGTTTAATGAACTTGTATATGTCTTTCTACTGTAGATTGGATCTCTGCACCATGGACTTGGTTGTGTACGTATTCCTCTCATATTCCTTCCAAGTTTATAGTCACTTTAACTGGCAGCATCTTCTTGCACTGGCAATAATGTATTATATTATTACAGTTTGGCTTTTAAAAAAATTGGGCTGCTTTCAAGCCAAATTTGCCTATTGTTATAGAAATAATGCTGCAAAGCATAAAGACCTTTCTTAAAAATATCTTTCCCAGAGTCTGCTTGATTTCTTGCCAAGAGTTTTCTAGACCTTTTTTCAGTACACTTTTTTTTTTGCATTTTAAAAGGTGTCATCACTGTAGAACTTAGAGAGCCAGTGAAGAATAAATCAATTAAGTAACATGACAGTTGTGACTCAATTTTCCACCTGGGCCCTGCTGTGTTTTTTCCGGTCCATTTCAGTATGATGCTCTAGAAAGATATTACCAGTTAATTTAACAGTTCTCTTCTGAAAGAGAGATGAACATACAAAATACTGGTTTCAGATTTGAGTTGTAGACAGATTCTGCTAATGCAGTGTTTCACTGACTTTATTTTCATGGTAACATTAATGCCAGTAGTTCTGAACAATCAGAGAAACCCCCTCATAGCAGAGGAGTGCACATAGTGCTCTCAAATCTGATTAGCTTATACTAATTAGATCCTAATTCTTTTTGCCTCAATTATAACTGCACTTCCCATTAGCATCTTCACTCAGGGCAATCCAGAGAAGGAACTGCAAACTTTCACTTGTTTTTTTCGGTCTTCTATTTCTTGCTTTTTCTGTGTAAACAATTAAAATCACACAAAGCTTCATATTCCCAAGGGAAGAACCTGTCCTTGTTTCATGGGCACATGCCAGGCAGTGCCACTGGCCTGTAAAAGCAACTGAAAGATGTGAGCTTTTTAAAATATGGTGGAAAAGAATCTCACCAGCTCATCCATTGCTCTGAATGAAAGCTGTGTCTGGAGTTACATTTCAATACCAGAGCTCACTGTAGTTGTTTGCAAGTTCATAAGCTCAGTGACTGCCCTTGGGTTTTGTTACTCTGCTGTAGCAGATCTCAGACTACCATGTGCTGGGGAAACTGAGTCTGGAGGTAGGAGGGATCAAGAACATGCAACATTTATTCCTGCCACTTTTCACTGAGAGCTCATGTGAGCTGTTCAGTGACCAGAGTAGCCTGAAAAATAGAAACCCTTGATCTCTCCAGCATTCTTCAGCATGCTGACTCCTTTAGAACATGTCAGATGTTTGATAAAATACCTTCTTGAAAATCCAGGAAGAGTAACTAAGCTACTGCCATAGATAAATTCAATGCAATTAGCATTTTGTCTGCTATTAGTACAGTTGTCATTGGATTTGGGGGAAAAACTGAAATCTCAGCAAATGACTGGCTAACCAACCAGGAACAAGGGCAGATAGAGAGTCCTAAACTCTTTTTCCTCCTCTGTTTTTTTTCTCCCCCTGCTCATGGAAAGGAAGAAGAAGCAGAAACAGTCTTGTTTTTCTTTGCCTGGTCAATCCCTTAACTCCTATGCAGAATAAAGAGATATCATATATAAATAAATGAAAGACATGTTTAGTTACCAGAGAACATTCCCTACTTCAGATTTTTAAAGAAGGACTCTAGGTGTGCAAGGTGCTGTTCCTTGGCAAAATATTGCTGTATTGACCATGACTTTCTCTATTCCCACAGGTCCTCTCCCTGCCCCACCGGAGGCTGGTGTGCTACTGCAGGCTGTTTGAAGTCCCAGACCCAAATAAACCTCAGAAGCTTGGGCTGCACCAGCGAGAAATATTTCTATTTAATGATCTTCTTGTGGTATGTATTTGCAGGTGGACAGGCTTCTAGGGTGGTATGCAGAGATGCCTATCTCCATGAAATCAGTGGGAATTAAGTGCATGAGCATTCCTAAAAATAAGTATCTATTACCTTTTACTCTGTACTCCAACCATCTTGGGATGATTAAGATTGAAATTTTCTGAATTTTCTTCATTATATATAATTTGTTTTTAAACCAAATTGTTTATTGATTTCTACACTCTATTGTAAGAAAGCACTTTGATGCAATAGCTTTTGCTGTAAAGAACAAAAAATACCTCCAGTTTACCCTTTTCCCTAATGGGTAAGCAGAGACATTCCTTATTCTGTGAATAATGAATTGAAGTTACTTGTGGAAAAACAGAATTGCATGCTACTTTGTATTCCCCACTTGTTCCATGACCCAGACATGTTTATTCATTGAAATGGGAGCAGGATGTGTTGAAATACAGTTTACAATTAACTTTACTTTTTAGTGTGCATTTAACTTGACCCAGTCTTTTGAAAAAAAGACATGCAAAACCAGTGACAGCTTGGAATGATATGGTTGATTTCCTGTTAAAAATAGAGAAATATGTTGCATTCTATTTGGAATGTATTTGACTGTTATCTGAGAACTAAGAAGTAAACTAATCACAGAATTGTAAGGGTTGGAAGGGGCCTCTAGAGACCATCCAGTCCAACCCCCCTGCTAAAGCAGGATCCCCTGGAGCACATTACTCAGGGCTGCATCCAGGTGGGTTTGGAATGTCTGCAGAGAAGGGGACTCCACACCCTCCCTGGGCAGCCTGTCCCAGGGCTCTGTCACCCTCACTGTAAAGAAGGTTTTCCTCATATTTCAAAGGAACTTCTCATGTTCCAGCTTGTGCCCATTGCCCCTCCTCCTGTCCCTGGGCACTACTGAGCAGAGTCTGGCTCCATCCTCCTGCACCCACCCTGAGATACTTCCAGGCAGTGATAAGGTCTCCTCAGCCTTCTCTTCTCCAGGCTGAACAGCCCCAGCTCTCCCAGCCTTTCCTCATAAGAGAGTTGCTCCAGTTCCCCAGTCACCTTTGTTGCCCTCCCATGGACTCTCTCCAGTAGTTCCCTGTCTCTCTTGTACTGGGGAGCCCAGAACTGGATGCAAATTAAACTAAGTACTTGACATGTTTTGCTACAAAGAAGACATGCTTCAGATGCACAATTTAATTGGGTGTAATTTTTACATATTTTCAGAGTTTAAAACAGAAAGTAAATAAAAAATATAAAATAATCCTTTTGATTGTTAACATAACCTCCCATTTGTAAATGTGAGCTTGGGTGTAAAATGATGGGACATTGTCATCTTCAGGTTGCAAGTTTTCTGTTGTTTTTATTACCTACTCAGATTTCTGTAGTTTTACCCAACTGTTTTGGGAGTAACATAGACCAAATTTGTCAGTTCTAGTAAAATGCCATCATCAAAAGTTAGAATTAGAAAGCACTAGTAAAAATAGACCTCTTGGTTGTAAATTGATGGTGAGCCATAGTATGTTACTCCTCTTGTGGAAAGGTTTCCACAGACCCAGAGGTTTTCTAGAGGCAGGTGCTGGGCATGGCAGGGCTGGGTGAGCAGTGTTGGCAGCTGAAGCAGGTTTGGAAGCTCAGAGCACATGGGAATCTGAGCTAAGAACTGACCCGGTGTGAAGAGCCATGGGTGTGCCCTGCCTTTGCTCACTCTGTGAGGAAAAAGCATGAAGGACAGTGTGGTAGCAGCTGAGTTTATTTAGAAAGGTTGGTTTAAACATATCTACATTTTCACACGTGTGCTCAGTGCACAGGAAGGATGCAGGTTGTTGGTTTTTTTTCTTTCTGGAATTCTGAGCAGCAGTGTTCTGGAGAACATGGAACACAAAGGCTTTGTCTTTGGATAAAATACTAAACCTTCTGGTTAAGAGGAAAAAATGACAAATTCCTATTTTCTGACAGGTTATAGCTTTGTCATAAAGTCTTTTCTGATCCATTAGTTCTTAAGAACAATAATTTTCCAAAACCAGATAAGGCAAAAGGGCTATTTCACTTGGTTTCTTTGGTAACTTTCAGGTGACCAAGATTTTTCAGAAGAAGAAGAACTCGGTTACGTACAGTTTCCGACAGTCGTTTTCCCTCTATGGAATGCAAGTTCTTCTGTTTGAGAACCAGTGTAAGTCTTTCCTCTCCTTTTGGTTTGTAAATAAAATAAAACCTGTGTGATGAAAGGGATGGACAGGACTTGATTCTGAATTTAGGAATAAAATAGATTTGAATTCAAGTTAGCCCTGAAGTTTGAGACAGGACAATGTCAGCACAAGAGAAAGCAAGACTGCTGTGGGATGGTTTTTGGGTTGTAGTCAGAAACTGTGTCTAGCAAGATGTGTTGTTTGTGAATACCTGTGAATGCTTGTAAAGAAACAAATGTGTTGTATCTGTTGCTGAGTCAATGGTGCAGTTAGCTGGAACTGAATGTATTACAGTAAATAATTACTATTATAATTCTGTGTGTAATTCAAAGGACTACTTAATTCATTTTCCTGATTTATAGCTTAACTTTGTGCCTGGGTAATGTATACTCATTCAAATACAAACACAAAGCAGAGAGCCTGGCTGAAAGTTTGCATTTTCTGGCACCTTTTGTTTATGTCAGTTGTGATCTGCATCAATCCAATGTTCTTTTTATCTTTAATGTGTGCCAAGCTCAGTCTTAGCAGACAAAAACCCAACAAAAAGCAAGTATTTTGCTAAAGCCCATCAGTGATAACGTGGCAGAGCATAGTTGGCTGTGTGGTCACAGGGAGACAGTCTGTTGGACATGGCTTGGTGGTTTGCAGAGCAAACCTTGACCTTCATGATAAATGGCATGTATTTCAGTGTGACCTTCAGTATTCCTGTGCTTTGCTGTTGTGGAAAGCTCTTTAGTTTTTGCTCGTCCTTGAGGATGTGCTCCAGTGCTCCTCTCGCTCTGAAGAAGTTGCTGTTTTTGAGTCAAAGCATCTGGAGATTTCAAAAGGGAAGATTCTGTAGAGCTTATAGCAGCAGTGCAGCCTGCAGATTATTTATATGCATACACATTCATTCTCCCTTGTGCAAACATTGCATGGTGATAAAATTAATTTTTAGAAAGGAAGGCCAAATATTTCTATCCTGGATTGTACATTGGATATAGGAGAATATGTAATTCCTCTGCTGTAAAGTTAAATACTTTTACAAAAGCATAAGAAATCTCATGAGCATGCTGAGCAGAAACACTTTATTCAAGTAAAGTTAAAAATATCTATAGTGAGACTAGAAGTACAGGGCTGGATTCCTCCCAGTGAACTGCAGGGATTGTAAGTGAGACACTTCAGTGGACAGAGTTGGGCTCCTGAGGTGAATTCATGGTGGGGAATCATTGTGCTGGTTGGGCTGCTGGTGGTGGGGCCTGGTAGGAGGAATGCAGCATTTTCCAGTTGGGAGAGAGAAGTTTTCTTCTTCTCTGGTTTGTAGAATTCAAATTGTTGGCTTCCCCTATGCCTAGCAGCTCTGGGGTGTTGTGGCCAGAGCCCTCATGCCAGTCAGTAGGTCAGAACCAGCAGCTTTCAAGTGAATAACATTCAGTGTCACTGCAGCAGAAGCAACAAAAATGTTTGTTTGGCTGCTGGTGAGGCTGAACTGTATGATTGGTGTTGATGGTAGAAGTCAGCTACATTGAGGGATGGATGAGCTCCAAAAGGGAAAATGATTTCCTATATCTCTAGAAATAAATAGGCCGTAAGGGAAGTGTATTTTATGTTTTCAGTCGAAATCCCTGACAAAACAGAAAGGGCAAGCAGATAAGTTTAAGAGTGTATCTGAAATCAATAACTATTTACGTGTTTCTTGATGCTTAATCAATATGATATAGAGAAGGATCTCTGGTAATAATGTATTTTTGTTTGCTTAGCATGTGGAAACTCACTCTTTGTTCACATGTGAGGGCAGCCCATGGTACTTCGGGGTTACCAAGTTTACTCATTTAGTTTTTTAAACATCTTCCTTTCTTTTGTTCCACATGGTGCACTTTCTAGAGCAGCTTGCTGCATACCCAGGTGCAGTGATTGAAGCAGCACGTGGTGTCACACCGTGCTCTCCTCCTTGGCATGCTCAGCACCAGCCCCCTCTGTGGCACAGCCACCTGCTGGGCTCTGGAGGCAGCAGCTGCCTGATTTCAGTGACCATGGGTGCAGTTGTCATCTGGTCAGGAGAAGCAGATCAGCTCTACTTCTCTGCAAGATATCAATATCAAACCTGGGCAGAAACCCCAAATTCTTGCTCCCTCCTTCCCCTCTGTACCCTCTGAGGCTTGTGGAAGGTGGCACCTCTTTTCCTCTGAGCAGGAAAATGGACCTGTCTCACTTTACGTGGGACTGATTTGGAAGTTAAGGCAGCCTTTCAAGAGCTTAGCATTTGCACTCAGTTCTCAGTGCTCCAAGTCTTGTTGAAACCAAACAGCTTTGAGGGAAGAGACTGCCTGACATCACCTGGTTCTTGAGGAAAGGATTTCTAGTACGTGGGAGCACTTGAACTTCAGGTCGAATACCTGAGTAAATATTTAGGAGCTTTAGCAAACTGGTAAAGTCAGGCAGTTGAGTAAAAGAAAACGTTGTGAACCACAATGCAGTGTCTGAGTTTTTCTGACACCCCTTTTCTACAGGTCTGTGTTTGAAGCAAAGGCTGATTCTGTTCTCTACAGCAGAACATGTCTTCCTTATAAGCTATTTTTCTGTAAAGGAACCTTTCATCCCAACCAGCAGATATTTTTGACCAGCTGTTAAAATTTGCATTGTCAGATACACAGCTAGAAAAAAGGCAAAGGCAATTTGCTGGAAAATCTGCCTGTTACTGGAAAGACATTTATAATGTGGGCAAAAAGAGGGAAAAGGAACAAACCCACCCCTTCAGCTTCCTCAGTGTGTAATTTCTAAGGTAATTTTAATGTTGGGTTTTTTTTAAAAAGGGAAGTTAGATGTCCAAGGAACTCAAATGAATAGGAAATACTACAAGTTGTATGTGCTAATCTGTTTGTCTTTCTGCAAACAATTTATAAGGGAGTTTCTAGAACTAGAGAGGTACTCAGGCAGTCTTTACTCAGCAAAACTTCAGTCACAACTGAGCAAGGTGGGTAAAGGGATCTGTTCCATGAAACAAAAATTATCCCCTGCATTTTTTCTTTTATTCTTTCTGGGATTTTTCTTCTATGTTTATACATTGTAACTTAAGGGTAACAGCTGCAAAAGGCTTATCATTCAATATTTATTCAGCATCCTGACAGTTAATCAGTTCCAACGTGTCTTAGGGATTTTCATTCTAATTCTGTGCCTTTAGACTTCTGTTTCTCTGACTTAGCCCCCTTATGGTAGTATTAGGAAAAAGCCTACAGTTATCTGGGCATTTTTTAATAAAAAGCAAAGTGATTGGAATAATCAGAGCTTAGTTTTTCTTGACTCTTTCTTCTAGATTATCCCAATGGCATTCGGCTCACGTCAGCTGTTCCAGGAGCAGATATCAAAGTACTAATAAATTTCAATGCACCAAATCCTCAGGACAGGAAGAAGTTTACAGATGATCTGAGGGAGTCAATTGCAGAGGTTCAAGAAATGGAAAAGCACAGAATAGAGTGTAAGTACAAAGGTACATACGATAGAGCATTTTCAAGCTAATGACAATAAGAAAATCTGAAATATGTGTATAACCTGTGAGAACTTTTTAAAGTTCCAGATAATTTGGGGTTTTCCATGGTTTTTATTCTACAAAGAGAAAAAAAACTTAATGCTATCTTAAATCCCAGATGAGTTGATTGACTGTTTACTGCAGCAGGACATTTAGCCTGGACAAGCTGCAGATAGCAAACAGCAGAGGAGAGATGGATTTGTAATTTGTAGTATAAATTACAGTAAGAAATTTAGGGATCATTTACATCCCTCTGAAATTCTCAGTGGTGGCCCTTCAAATACATTTCACTGAATTTTTGTTGATATTCCTGTATTCTCTCAATTAGGTGCCCATAGTGCAAACTGATAGGTTTTGCTGGAATGTCTAAACGTGGAGCTTTATCTTCTCTGTTTCCAGGAGAGGAGGAGCCTTCCATCCTGTATCTTGTAATATAAAGCTGTAGGTACAGGGGTGAAGTTCCTTTCTAGCATTTACACAGTGCCAAAATGAGCCCTTGCTTATTATTCTGAGTAACAAGGGAGCACAGACAGGGGTGGTGATGTTACCGTGCCCTGCGCTGTAGTCGAAAATGGGTCTCTCTTTGTTTCAGCTGAGCTAGAAAAGCAGAAGGGTGTGGTGCGTCCAAGCATGTCTCAGTGCTCCAGCCTGAAAAAGGATTCTGGGAATGGGACGCTGAGCAGGGCTTGCCTGGATGACAGCTATGCCACTGGGGAGGGGCTGAAGAGGAGTGCTCTGAGCAGCTCCCTGCGGGACCTGTCTGAAGCAGGTAAGCACTGCAGCCCCTGCTCTCACCTCTACATGCAGGAGGCTCAGCTGACACTGGGCTCCCAGAGCTAGGAATGCTGAAGCTCCAAACATTTTCCATAGCTCCTCTGCCATAGTTGGTGTTGAATTCCTGGTTGGTTGGTTTTTTTTCCCCTGGTTCTATGAAGCAACTGTTTGAAAGCATTGAAACCGCTGTAGGCTGCTATATATAGTTTTAAAGGAGAGTGAAGACAGAGGAAAAATAGTGTTTTCTTAAAAAAAATAAGGTTGACTTGTGCTAGGAGTTAACCCACTTAGCTTTCCTTTATTTTTTTCACTCCCCTTTGCTTCTTCCCCTTCGTACAATAGGCTTAGAAAGAAAAGAAAAGAAACTGGTCTGTGTGTACTGACCACTTTCTGTGCATTCTGTGCTCCAGTGTACCTGTGTTACCACCTTGATGAATGAAATGGAGTGAAGCCCTTCTAAATTCTGCCTAGAGTTCAGATACAGTGTGTCCCTGATGCTCTCCTATTGGTTTGCAATTCAAGATATAGTGCCCAGTTCTTTCAGAAGAGGTTGTTGTGAAAAAAATATTGCCAATATAATAAAGGAAGCCCTAGTGGACAAGAGCACTGATGTCCCCCAAAGCCCCTGATGTGTCTTAAGATTTATTAACTATTTAATATAGCTAAAGACTGAAACGGAGTGGTGGTGTGATTTTTTTTTAGCCAAAGAAGAGCCAGGAGAAGTTTGGTATGTTTTTAATGTTATGTTTTGCTTCAGTAACACAACTGGCATACTCAGGTAATGGAGTTACTACCCTGGGTAGTAACCTGGTGCTTCAGTGTTAAACATGATTCCTATCATGTACAGCAAGTCCTACCTGAACATCATGCCCACTACTCAGAACATACTTCTGGGGATAGTAGCAACTACATACATTTTTATTGATTTATTAGTTCACATTCTGTGTTACATGCTCCAATTTGTTCTTTTAATTGCAGTGGTGATTTACAGTCTAGTCCTAATTTCAATACTGTGTGTATCTTTGGTAATAGACACTAGTTACCTTTTTCCTTTTTTAGCTGAAGAAGAGATTTTAGCTGTGCTGCAATAAATTCTCATAAGCTGAAGCCTGGTGTGTGTATATACATGTGCATACAAACATGTAGAGAGTGAGCTCTTTCAGTTTTTTGTTCTCTGTTTAGGCTTTCATACTCATATATCCATTTGCTTCATTAAAAAGACCTAGGACCTTAATCCAAAATCAGGCTGAAGCTCAACAGTGGTGCTTAATTGGCTTCACTGGATTTTAGATCAAGCCACTAGTCTTCCCCACTGTTTTTATCTCAGATTTTAGGATACCTCCATCATCCTTTTTTGTTGTTTTGTTTCCATTTCATTAGGATGAGAACTACCATATTGTTAAATATGTGAGTTCAGTGGGTATCTGTACCAATAAAAGTGATTTCTGGTTGGTTGGGTTTTTTTTGCATCCCAGAGGAATTTTTCATCCCTACCTTTCAAACATTGCCATGTATTTAAATTCATGTTATGGGTTTTATGCAATAAACGATTATTTGTACTCATGAAAACATGTCATGTTTCAACAGGACATGCCTGCCCTTGGCATGTTTATTACTGAAAACAACTTTTTTCCATGATAAAAAGTAGAAATCACTCACAGACTGCAGGGTTTATCAATGAGTTTGTTAAACCCAACTAAACTTAATTTTAACTTTAACGAGTTGAGAATTATGGAGAGTTTCTGTTTGGTCTTGTGCAGTGCAACTGACTTGAGAAATTACATACCTGCTATTTCCTTGGTTATTTGGTGTAATTTTAATGAGATGACCCATGTCTTTCCTGCCTTTTCTCAGTGACCAGCTTGCATGGGCAGCTGGGTTTGGTTTAATATGGAGGAGATGATCCATTGAAAAACAATGACATCTCTTCCATTCAGCAAGATCTGTGTCCCAGTGGTTGAACTAAATTGCCTCTGCAAAAGGGCACTAAAGTTAGGCTGCCTCAGTTCTTGTTGTAGATAAAACACAGGATCCAAAAGGAGGAGGAGCAGTAGTGGGGCTGTGTGTGGTTGTGTGTCCTTCTGCAGGGAAAGGCATTAGGGAAATGGATTCATTTCTGCATTTAAACAGAAATAAGCCTAATAAACATGAGAAAATTGCCTGGTTGCATGTTTGTGCAGTAGGGCAGGTAATTGTCCAATGAACGTGGCAAAAAAAAAAACAAACAAATTGAAAAATGTTAAATATTTATTCAGTGAAGGGGAAATCTGATTGAAGAGCATTTTGGTTGCACGGGTGTGTGACACAACTAGTCAAGAGAACAGTCCACGTGTCACGGCGGGGAGTGGTGGCTGTGGAAAGGGCCTTCACATGGCTCTCTTGGAAGACAGTGATGATTCATAAGCTGCTGAGATCTAATGAACAGTGATACCCTGAATGGTTCTGACTCCTCAGCTGTAACCCACAAGGAAAGGCAAGATTCCTGTGTCAGGAATTGTTTCCTGAGCACCCTGATGGTTGTTCCTCCGTGCGTTTGTCACGATAGCTTGAATCAGAATTGCAGAAAGGATGTGCAGGAGGGTCTCTTGACTCAAAAAAATGAAATTATTGTTAGCTGGGGATTGAGACAGAATAAAAAGCAGAATGTGGAAATCCACTGTTCCAAGATGTGCCTGGGTCAGAAGTGTTTGGTGCTTTATTTTTCTCAAATGAAAGATACAGTTTTTATTACACATCCTTGAGCCATAGTCAAGGAAGAACTGAATTAAATTGTCCCAAAGTTTGGAATTCTTCATTCACATGAAAATATTAGAAGACAGACAAATTTTAGTGCACTTAAAGCTGAGCTTTACAGGTTCTGGTAGAATTTTAGCTGTTTCACCACTTAGTCCATATGCAGTGACATGATATGTAGGTTTACAGAAAGACATGGAAGTGGTGAAGTCCCATCATGTTTTGATGGCTAGAGCAGAGCATGGAGGATTAGACTGGTTGTGTTTCTGACTATCTCTCACAGGTTTCTTAGCTGGTTTCAGGCTAGTCAGTTGGAATTCCAGTGATTTGGAGCTTCTGAAGAGCCTAGGGCTTTCACATTGAGTTTACAGTGGTGAGCACCCATGGAAATCAAGCTTTATTTTGCCCCCATCCCTAACCTGTAAGGTGGTAATAATATTTACACATTGTGTAAAAAAAATGTCATTTTATGGCTTTCCCTGGTAAAACAGAAGGGGCAGGCCCAGGTGATACTGGAACCTGCACAGAACTGCAGGATGCTATCATGGTTGCTGGTAATATAAATTGTGCTTGTCTCATCATCTCCTGAGCTACCTCAAAAAAAATAAACACAGACTGGTAGAAACTACTTTTAAAAAAAGTCAAAACAGAACAAAACCCCACAAAAACATAAAGTAGCTCCAGAATTAAAGTAACTCCATTTGTATATTGCATATAATGTCACTGGTCAACCTTTAACTTCAAAAATACTTCTTTCCACCTTAAAAAAAAAGCTTTTTTTTTAACAAATTAATCACAAACTTTTAAAAATTTCCTAATGTCACTGGTCAACCTTTAACTTCAAAAATAGTTCTTTCCACCTTCAAAAAAAAACACAACTTTTTTTTTAACAAATTCGTCACAAACTTTTTAAAATTTCCTGCAACCCAGAGTGTAATGGAAAAGGCAGTGGAACTTCTCAGCATTGGAACCCCCTTAAAAAGGCTCAGACTTCCTGCAGTTCCAGAGCCCCCTCATGTGGGGGATCAGCCTGTGCTGGGCAGGTACAGTCTGTGTCTCCCTTAATACAAGAGCTTTGCAAGTAGGGAGAGACTTCTCCTGTCTCTTGTCACTGTTGTTCTATTTTCTGTGCTTCAATGGAAGAGCAACAGGAATGAGCAGGATGGAATGTACTGAGGATTTCAAAATTAAAGAGATTTACATGAATCAAGTCAGTTGTGATACACATATTTTAATACTAAGCCATTTTACAAGTATGTTGGACAAGGAGGCCCCACACTGTGTATAAACACTTCTGTGTCAACAACTTTTCTGCCTTATGGAAGGCACTGGTTGCTTTTCCAGTGCAGGTGAGATTGTGCTGTTTCTCATCTCCTGGGGCTTCATCAGTATTTCTGAGATTTAGAAGAAACTATTTTCATGATTGGTGTGTGATCGTAAGACTGTACCTGTTTCACCCAGAAAACAAGTTGAAAATGTGAAGGTTACAAGAGTCTTTTTACCCCTGGAAGGTGATTTCTCTAAATGAATGATTAGAGCATCGTTTTAGAGAATTTTGAGCAAGTCAGTTTGTGTAGCACCTGTAAGCTCAGTAGCCTAGTGGTGACAGATTCTGCTGCTGCTGGGAATACCAATTCCACAGCCTTTGGGGGCAGCTGTAACAGCTCGTTGCTGTGAGAGCTGCTACATTCATTTGCTTTACCAAACCTTTCATTTAGGACTTTTTCCCAACATTTTTTTTCCAGATACACTCAAAGCCAGATCATGATACATTGTTTAGAGATCAACATACCTCACTGGCGTAGGACAGAGTTTCAAGAAGTACAGAGGAGCAGTAAGAAATAGGCACATTTGCTGTAATGATCTGCACATCTGTGAGATCAGTTTCTGCAGGGTAGAATGGATTTTTATTAGTGAAACTCTGACTTTTGGAATGTGTAGGTTTGTAAAAATATTTTAATCACTTTATATTTATATTTAAATTGAAATATCCTTCGTTCCATATAATATGTATATGTATATGTGGGGCATACTATACTTATGTAAGCTAAATATGTTTCTTACAAAGGATATTCATTTCTAACATCAATGAACTGTTGGAATGAATCAGAAAGGATCAAATTAACTGAAATTTGGTTTTATGACAATAAATTAAAGCCCACTCTACGTAACATTCTTAACTTTCAAGTAGATCAGTAGTACACGAAGCAAAACTGGCCTTCAGATTTGATAAATACCAGTTTGCTTCATGCCACAGCTGTCAGTTTTTATGTGAGTACAGAGTTAGGCCAACTCACAGTTCTAGTTCAGAGTCCCCACTTCCTGGGTAGGCATTTGAGGGCTGCAGCTCCAGGGGAACATTCTCAGGTGGGATGCCACCTCAAGGCCCAGGGGACAGCAGCCTTCGTATCCCACTGTCAGCCAGTACAGAAGTGGGTTCAATTGGGTTTTAAGAAAATAACCAAGGTGCTCTTGATAGTGGCTCTCTGAGGCACTGGAAGTAGCATTTTTCTGTTTGCTCTGGGCTTTTCTAGAACTACTTTGCCCTTAAGTTATTCTAAGCAAAGTCTCCACGTCTCATTCTGTCTGTATGTCCAGTGTATGTACTGTGATCATGGGGATTTTGTCAGAGACTCTGGCTCCTGCCACATGCAAAAGGCATTAGATTTACCTGCACTCCTTCATTTTTGGCCACTAGTGGCAGCTGTCAGTCTTATTTACAATACCACTGAGTTAAGAGATGGCTGTCATTCCCAGGGGTTTTGTGTCAGCAAGCAAGAGTGGTTGGAGTGTTAATCAGGACTAATCCCATTAGCAGAGCAGAGAAATATCAAAGCCTGACTAGAAGTAAAAAAAAGAGGTTATCAAGACCAGTTTTTCTTAGGGGCCACAGATAACAGGACTAAGGATAGTACAGTTATGGTTTTGCTGAGGCTGGAACTGCAGCAGGAGAGGAAGCACCAAGCTTTTGACAACGGGCCTGTCTAGGGGAATTGTTCAAAATTCCAGCAAGTTAACAAGTCAGACACCTTGACCACAAAAGCCTTCCTCTCAATTTAATGTCAATGCAGAGGGGTTTGTACTGGGGAGTAACTCAGTGGTAAGAGAGGGGGAAATGCTGCAGTAGCCTAAAGGGAACTGTAGCTCTGAAGACCAGCCAGGTCAAATTATGCTTATGGACCTAACAGGTGGTGTTTGTAGGTCATACTGATCTTGTAAGCCTTATGGGTAGTCTGAATTGGTCAGGAAAGGGTATGCCAAGAAGGGTGAACCTGGCAGGAATCCCTGTTGTTTCCTCCTTGCAAACCAGTCACCGAGTTCTCCTCTCCAGCTGGGATGCTGTGGGACTTCTGGGCTGCAAGAGACGAGGGGATGTGGCTCGTAGGTTCAGGGGTGAAGTCTTCACATCCCTCCCCTAACCCACCTGTTAGAAGACTCTGAAGGCAGCAGTGTTCCAGTGCAGGGTGCAGCTATGTGAGCTTGCAGGAAAGCAGGGAGAAAGCAGTGAGAGAACGTAGGTTTCTGAAACATGCAGACTTCAGAGAAGCTGTGAGAACCTCTACAAAAGGTTAGCTTTGTTTATGCACCCTGCCAGGGAAGTAGGTTGGAACTTTGCAAAGCAATGCTCAACAAGCCATCTTTTCAAAAATATCTATTTCCACTGCAGCCATATGCTATTTTCTCTGCTGTGAAATGAGAAAGAAAATCTGGGATGCTGTGTCCTATATATAGCCACTGAAGTGTTCTGCCTCTTTAGGTAAACAGTTGGGTGTTTCATGTGTAGTTTTAGTTAAATGTCTTTGGCAATTCGAGGCTGTTGGAGAACAAATCTGTCAGACTGGAAGACAAAGCACTGCACAGCTACACAAACAAAATCTAGCCATAATGTCGAGACAGATTCCGGATTTCTTGATCAAAAATTAAGTTTAGTTTTTTTTAAACCTCATGAAAGGAGATTATATGAAATCCACTAAGGTTCAAAACTGAAGATGAAATTCTGCAGCTGGTGCCCCTCACCAATCTCCCTCACTGCAGTTCAGAATATGCCAGTATTAAAATCTGCATTTAAATGAATCCCACCCCACAAGTATATATCAGTGGTATCAGCCTGTGAAGAAGAGGCTTCATAGATGATTGGATTGCAGGAAATCAAAGCATTTAAAATTGTTGCTGGTCAACATCATAAGCACGCTACTAAATACAGTTGCTAAATTAGATGTATTCCAAGAGTTGTACAAATAGAAAAGATCACACCCTGTTAACGCTAGTTGGTTCACAGAAACAATGCCTCTCAAACATTAGTCAGGTACAGAAACTCGACATAACTTCATATAAAATGGCCTTAGAAATCTGAAGTTCCTGCTTTAGTAGCTGCTGTACCAGCCCAGTGTGGTGTGACCCCCTGCAGCCCCTCTAGTTGCATTTAGAGGCTCCTCTAGTGGTCGGGGACGAGCAGCTGTTGTTCACCCGGGTCTTGTCTCAGTCTCTAATCTCTGGTGTTGCATGTCCTGGGCAGGCAAGCGTGGGCGCCGCAGCAGTGCAGGATCGCTAGACAGCAATATGGAAGTAAGTAGGAAGCTCCTGATGTCTAGCTGGATGTGATGATGTGCATTTCAAACCTTTCTTTTATATACATATATTGTTTTTTTGCTCTTTTTTGTTTTTTTTTTCTTCTTCTAACACGTAACCTGCCTGCCGCAAACACAATGCATGCCTGGGCTACTCACTCCGTGCTCTTGCAGCTTACAAAGCACTGACAGCTTGTTTTCAGACCGGTGCCCCTTCTGGTTTGAGCTAACCCCGCTCCCTTCGTCCCTGCAAGCATGGTGAAGTGAATATGACGTGTCCTTTTGCCACCATCTCAGTCTGGTCCCAGCTTAAAAGCCCACTTGCTCTTTGTGACAAAGCACACTGTTCTTGCTGCTCGATATTCAGCTGCGACTCTTTTTTTTGACTCTCATGCTCAGCCATCCCCATTGCTTCTTCTCGAGTCCAATTGCTAAATGTCTGCAGTCATGACACCATGGAATTGCACAGAGAGGGCATGGGAGGAAGAAATTCTGAAGATAGGTGAATTCAATGTGGATTTCATGAGATTTCATTCATCTTCAAACCATTTATATATACTGTTCATGTCTCTGAATTCAGCTTGCAGATTTTTTTTCCTATTTTTTTTTTCTTTTATCTTTTTTTTCTTTCTTTTCTGTTTGCTTTAGGTAGATTGCAGTTGAATTATAGCACACTGTGCCTGAGTACTGTTGTGTCCCATAACCCTTTTTAAAAAATACAACCCCAAAGCTTCCAGAAACTAAAATACACCATTTCAGGCTCAATAGCAGAAAACTCTGGACCACAGGTCAGAAGAACACAATCACATAGAAATGCTAGTGGCAAAAATGGTGTGGTTCCCTTTGAACACATAATCAAGAGGTAGGCTTGAGAAGCAGCACCGTGGCAGATAGTAGTGGAAAACTACTATTAAAAAAAGTTTAAAATGCTGTTTTGAAATCTGAATTTTAGCTGTAATATTTGCTGCTGTGTGTTTGACTATTTGGATTGAATTTAATATAGATTTTTTTTG
This sequence comes from Chaetura pelagica, assembly GCF_000747805.2. Classification (NCBI taxonomy): domain Eukaryota; kingdom Metazoa; phylum Chordata; class Aves; order Apodiformes; family Apodidae; genus Chaetura; species Chaetura pelagica. The sequence goes on along the minus strand of NW_009952486.1, from coordinate 1,381,816 downwards.
TTGTTGTAAAAAAGCAAGTATGGTATTTTTTACAGTCTTTTAAAATGTATTTTTCCTTTAAAAACACACTCCTAGATGTCATGTGACTCTTCCTTTACATTTTTCTTATTTAAAGTCAAAGCTTTTGTTAGTAAAGTCCCGAGAGAAAAACCCTTGATGGCTAAAATACCCCGAGCAGGGCACAAATGCCTCATGGCCACCTCAGAGGAGGTGGGCGTAACGTCCTTCCTAGAGCTCTAATCATAGCCCACCCCATGTGAACCCCAAAGGAGGAGATTGTTGGGTCAGTGTGAACTTTTTTCTTTTGAACATTCCGAGGTTTTTTTTTTAATTTTGATTTCTATTAATTTCTTTTTAGGGGTCCATCATTAGCAGCCCTCACATGCGCCGGAGAGCTACATCAACCCGAGAGTGTCCATCTCGCCCTCACCAGACTATGCCTAACTCCTCCTCACTCCTAGGTTCCTTATTTGGTAGTAAAAGGGGAAAGCCACCTTCCCAAGGCCATCCACCATCTGGCTCATCACCGCAGCCTCCAGCAGCCCCACATCAGCAGCACCCCCAGCACCCTCCCGCCGCGCACCACGCGGGGCCCCCCGAGGGGCAGCCGCACCCTCACCACTCCCAGTACTGCCACATGGAGCCGCAACCCCCT
>NW_009952486.1:1365220-1381082 GCF_000747805.2 Chaetura pelagica | reverse complement strand
ACAGGCCTCCACCACCTCCCTCCACATCAGCCAGCACCAAACCCAAGCACAGTGGCATCAGCACCATAGTCTAGAGCAGCCTGGCCCTCCTGGGAACCAGAGCCTGAGGCACAGCTCCGAGGCACTCGCAGGAAGCAACAAACAGTACTGTCAGTTTTTACCTAGACAGACAATTAATCGAGTCGTGTGAGCTTTCAAGGCTTGCTGTTAACTAAATAAAATAATTCAAGTTAGTGCAATCAATACTTGTTTTACTTATCTGCTCCACAGATGCTTTGCCATCCGGTTAGTTCTGATTTCCAAACTGCCTTGAAAACACGCTGCCCAGGAGTGAAGCGACCTTTTACACCACATCCCTTGGCAATTTTAAAATGCATAATAAAAACCTAGTCTGTGAACACAAGGAGAGAAAGAAAGAAAAAAAAAAGTGATACAGAACCAAGTGTTGCATTCTTGCTCTTTTATTGTCAATGGGCAAAAAAACAATAAGTAGACCTGATATGGTTGATGAAAGTACGTAAGTAAACTTTATATAATATAAATATATACATATAAATATATATATATATATATACACTGTATAGTTAACATTTGTGCTTGGAAAGAAATTTTTTCAGTCCACCAAACTAGCAATATAGACTTTACAAGGATATTCCACTTACTTGATAGGACAGTATAATAGATGACCAGTATATGAAAGAGTAGACCAAAAACATGAAACGTTAGGAACAAATTTCCGACATTTCGGTATTTTCATGAAAAGTCCTCTGGACTTGCTCAGATTTCTAAGCAATCCTTACTAAATGTGCCAAGTAACATAGCATTAAATGTTGTAGTCAAATACTGCTTTGTATAAATCTTTATTTTATTAACACGATACTCTCATACGTAATCAGTATTATAACTGCTCTGCTATTTCAGGTAAGCAAACTCGTTAAGGCGCAGTAATTACGCAACGTAGCGACGTAGGATGGCCAGTCAAGCGTTGGTCACACAGATGCTTAGACACTTTAAAGGCTGTGATAACTGTGAATTTACATGACCCACGTTTCTTTTGTATGCATAGGATGTCACAGGGCCACGTGAAGAGCGAGGGCAGGTGCATGGACACACTGCAGAAACATTCATCTCAGACACCAAAGTGGCAGATTTCCATCTCTCTCAGCTACTTTGTTTCCCGTTTGCCATAACTTCTCATTTTTACCCCCAGCGAAGCTGAATTCTAGTCAGAGTGTTTCCAGGTGGAAGTGCTCTAAAACTTGAGGGTTTGTTTTAGAATTTAGTATAGTTTTATATATATATATCTATATCTATTAAAAAAAAAATTGTAATTCCATGTAGCCATGTGCTAGCAACAAAAGTGGCTTCACCATTTTTTACTCATCACATTTGTTAGTTTGAAATTTACCCCAGCACTCAGCAGGCTGAGTTTTATGCTCAAACCCTCACTTTCATAGTCCAGTTAGTTACTGCAAGACATCACATAAAAACAGGCTGTGCTGTTGTTGCTTGTGTGTTGTAAATCAAACCCATCTGCACATTTATATGCGGTTTTTCTCCTGAAATCCTGTACAAAGTCACACATGGCACCTACTTTGTAGTTTCAGCATTTTGAGCCACTCCAAGGACTTTACACCTAAACAGTAGAGACAAAGGAATCACAGCTGCAAAACTGCACCAGCCTAAAAGCAAACCTTGAAGAGGAAGAGCAAAACGTTCCAGTGTGAGATGGGTAAAAGTAATAATAGTAATAACAACCACCAGTCAATTTTCTGTTTAACAGTAGTAAAACTGCCAGGAATAAAATGGGGACATGAGACCAAGAGAGGGACTTTTCCTGTTGGCTTGCTCATGGCATCTCTAATGTTTGGGGGGAGGGGGGAGAGGTTGAGTGGGTTTTTTTCCCCTTTCATACCATTGAGATCACGATACCAGCAGAACTGCAAACTGAGCACTTTGTTAACCTCCACAGAGAGCAAATACAGCAATCTAGAGTTTAGCCTTTTGTTTAAAGCAGTCCACGTTTGTTTCCCACGTGTGCAATATGTTTTCCCCTTCTACTCCTTCTCCTCTAAATGATCTTCATGAAAAGAAACTGAGTAATTACATTGTTATTATTTCCAAGTATCACTCATTCTAAATTCTTACCCCAAGAGGGCTCCTATGGGTCCCCCGAGGCTCTGTTCCTTGCAGTTTAAAAAAAAATATATACTGTTCTTATAAGGGAAAGTAGAACTGTCTGCATGTCATCTAATGTTATTAGTGTGAGGCTACACTCTACATATTGTATATTTGCAAAATATATCAGTGTTACTGTTGATATTAGTTGAAGTAAAGTGATAACATATTTCAATATGTAGGCTTTTCTTCATACATCTGTACCAATAGTAGAGTCTAACTGTAATTTATAGGTTGTTCCAGAAAAGATAAAAGAACCATTCAGGTGCAAACATCTTTCAGAAACTGCATCTTTTAATTAAAACAGAGGTAAGAACTCTCCTCTTCACTGAGTGACGGAGTCTGTACTTGTTTCAGATGCAGAGTTATAGTGATGTCAGCAAAATGGCTTGTGTGTGGGACGTATGCAGAACATATGGTAGCAGTGGAGAGGAAAATCTGACTCTAGATGTGTCAGTTAACAATGAAGGTGGTAAATCCCCCAGACCTGCATTTGCTTTATGCTTTAAAACCCTTTTCATTCATTTAAGTTAGAGTCGATAGAAATATTCTAAACTTACCCAGGAAGCCACGTTTTAATGCTCAACCACTGATTTTTCCATGTGCAGTCAGTTAAATATTGGGGAGATGTCACAAACGTGCGTGCAAAAATCCACTTACACATGATTTCATGTGGGGCAGGAGCTGGTGCCTGCCCTCTGGGTGCATTCAAGTGCATGTGTAAAATCACAGCTCACCTTGAGGCTGGTTTAGAAAACTGGTCGTATAAGAGCACAGTATTTGTAAACTCTGTCCTTTCCACTCAATGAGGAGAAACAGTGGGCTTGATTTATTTTCCTTTTTTTAAATTATTTTTTAATTTAGACTGTGTGTTTGTATGTACTTCAACCAACCAAATGTGTCTTGGTGTCAGCATAAGTCTTAAGAACTTGGCTGCATGTTCAGGGTTCTATTATAACCCCTCTGACTCCGTTCTCGAATAACACTTGCTTAGAGCAGTGGGTCATGCCTAGAACAGGAAGGTGACAGTACTTGAACACTGCGTGTGGTTAAGAAAATGAATTCTTTCAGCCTGCAGGCAGGAGTAGAACTGAGAGGGGTTTTCTCAAATGCCAATTAAAAACTGGTACAGAGCTGCACGGAGTGACTGTGTTTCTCTTTTCCCATGAGTGACGTGGCAAAGGAATTAATGCTGATTTGAAAAAAAACCAAAACAAACAAATGGAAGGGAAATTTAAAGAGCAGAGGTGTGGCAACAGAAATCTTTTCTGGGACAACGATCAAATATATATTTGGGGGTTTTATTTTTTTAAGTTAAGAATGAAATGTAAAACAATGTACAAACAGAAAACAAAGTTCATCCTAATATAACGTGCGTCTTGTATTGCTAAAAAGAACAAGTCTGACATAACAGTGTAGAATGATTTTTCCCATCATGTACTGCATGCAGCAGAAGCCTCTTGTTTCTTGCTAAAATGAGCTGAGAGACAGTCAGCAGATATTTAAACACTGAATCTCTAGATGTTGACTTGCTGTTCCATATGAAGCTGTGTGTTTTCTGCAGCTGAGCATGCGTTTTGCTGTTCCCTTGTAAAATACCATCGCACTTCTTGCCTGCAAAATGGATTCTTGTGTATATAGTTAAAGTGGAACCAAGAACAAAGATTAAATTTGGGCAAGAGAAAAGGGGGTGTTGAAAATGGGACCAGTAGGGGGGATAGATATTTCTCTAAATTGTACATAGTATGTAAATTAGTATTACTATAAGTCTGCAGTCACTTTGAGGTTGCCTATCTCCTGTTAGGAACTTAAATCAGCTTTGAGTTGTATTAAACTGTTAGAATTAGGTCTTGAATGCAGACTGTTAAAGACTTCAAAAAAACCCATTATGCTTACAAGAAGCTTCTGTTCTGGGGAGGCTTGAGACCCCTTTTGTAACTACGGGGAAGAAAGGAGTGCTTTCATTTTAATATGCATTCTGTTTGTAAGTAGTAACAAACCCTATTGATGTAAAACTATAACTGTGATCATGTGGAGAAATCAAATAAATCATTTAAAGCTCTTTGTTTCTCATTTTGTGTAATCCAAGAACTTCAGTTCCTTCCAATGGTATCCTGGCCCTGCTGAATCCATGGGATTTCTGTTCCTCACTGCAAAGGGGCCAAGATTTCAGTCTGCATCTTGAATTAAAGATGAGTTGGTGGAAGTGGTGCTCAGTACTGTGGAGACTGTGACCCTTCTCAATAGGTTTAGGTTTGTTTGGAGGTGCTGTAAATATATTCAGTTCCAAAGTATGATAAAGAGCAATAAATAAACACCCAGATCTGCCATCAATGAGAGGTAACACTGAAGAGGTTTCTTTGGTGTGCTGTTTGTCAAGGCTTTCTAATGTTGAAAGAGAGTAACCAGATGTTGAATCCTTTTAACCATGAGCTGTCCAGCATCTTCAACTGATCCCACCAACCTTCTGGCTGTGACCTTGCCTGAGGAGCTGGTGTTCAGGTGACTCCCCGCCCTCCACTCCTGAGTGCTGTAAGTCTCTCCTTCCCAGGGATGCAGCCCTTCCTTTCCCAAGTGTCACCTACACTCCTGAGCCCCAGCTGGGAGAGTATTCCTTGCTTCTGGGCACTGCTGGCAGGGAACTATCATCATGCTGCAGTAAGTGATGGACCTGAGCAAGTATTATTCTCCTGTCACTACTTGTACCTGTGTTTGTTAGTTGTGTGTCTGAATTGATACCACAAAAGGATCACTACACAGACATACTTGCCTCAAGTGGTCTTCACAATATTTAATACTACACTGCTGCAATTATTGTAGATTATTACTTTAGACAGTAAACTGTGTTAACCTTCATTGTGTCTGTAAAGCCTTTTAAAACTGATTATTAGCTATCAATTTAAACTAAATACTGTGTTTGCTTGTTTTTTTTCTATGAATTTTAGGAGATTCTTGGTTTGTTTTGTGGCAATAATCAACTATAACCTATTTCTGAATGCCTGTAATTTCAGGATGTGCATCTTGGTCAATGATTTTTGGATAGGTAAGTACCCATTGATCACTAGGCACTTGCCATCCCTCCGAGCTGTGTGACCTGTTGCAAAGTAACTGATGCTTCACAGAACCATTCTGTTTGTTGATAGAGAAAAATGTGCAGTGCTCTGCTTTACTGGTACTTCTATTAATGTTTTAGATCACCTGATTGTAAGAATTTTGATAAATCTACATTTTGAGAAGGCAAAGAATCTGGCTTCTCTAATTTAACACCAAGAGCCTGTAAATGTGGTTACAAAGCTGGGCTTTTTTTTCCTGATCCAGTTTAAAAGTAGGACCTAAATGATATGTCTCAATGCTGCTGCTTCCTACCTAAACAAAGACTAGGTTGAAGGCATTTGTGATCTGGCACTACTGAAGAAAAATAAATAGCTCAAGGGAGCCTCAGGAGCAATTGTGGTTTGTGTGATAGATTTGCACCAGTTGCAGTAATGGCAAATAACTTAATTTAAACAATTCAGTGTAGGTTAAACATGTGATAGTGTAAAGCTCACATTGTGGATGTTTGTAAATGAATGTTGCCTCCATCCAAGAAGTTAAATTGCTCAGTAAGGACAGGCCATCTCACCCTAATATTAAGATCAAGGTTTTCTATTATAAACTAACTGAAGATCAGATATATTGCAGTCAGAAGTCTAATATTTTAAAACTTTTCCTAAATTCAGTCCTGTGATCATGCATTTTAGGTGCTCGTGTGCAGGTATCACTGCACACACTAATTGCATGAAGGAATTGTGATGCAATAACAAGTTCCTTCAAGCTCTTCTGGATAGCATCCTTCTAAGGGGGAGTTGCTTTCCAGGTATTATCTGTGTTATTTTTGTTGAAATGAAGAAATGCAATATTGAAGTGACAGGAGGAGGAGCTAAAGAACTTCACATTTCAGAAATAAGACGTATGTTTTTATCTTCACATCCCTTCAGGTTTGCTTTTTTTAACTTAAAAATCTCATTAATTCTATTGAACTTGTTTTCCCATCTGGCCTTCATGGTTGGTTTTCATTCAGGAGTTTCATAAAATCAAGTGTAGTAGCATTTTTCCATACATTTATATGGAGTCTATATAATAGTTATCTGATGGTTTGTTCTGTGCACAAGTAGGATTTGGGAGCCCCAATTATTTTTAAGTGTCTTGCAGTGTGTGACAGATCCTGGTCTCCCAGAGTCCACAACACCTTCCCTACCCTGTTGTTTATCCCTCAGCTTTTCAGATTGAGCTTCAAACATTAAGCCAACTTCTGGGTTGCTTCTTGCACTCATTCAAACTGTCACAAGATTGCAGAATTGTGATGCTCTTAGGACTGTCTGATAAATCACATTTCAGCACCTGCACCTACTGACAAATGTATTTGCATAAGAGGAACAATGGGCTAACAGTAACACACCATCAGGGGTCTTTACTGACACTGTAGCTGCACTGTAAGCACTTAGAATCATAGAAGATGCTGAGTTGGAAGGGACCCATCAGGATCACCAAGTCCAACACCTGTCCCTGTGTAGGGCACCCCAAGAATCACCCCATGTGCCTGAGAGCATCATCCAAAGGCTTCTTGTACCCAGGCAGCCTTGGTGCTGTGACCACTGCCCTGGGGAGCTTCTTCCAGTGCTCAACCACCCTCTGGGTGAAAAACCTGATATCCAACTTAAACCTCCCCTGCTTCAGCTTCCTGCCATTTCCCCCAGTCCTGTCACTGGTGACAGGAGGGAAGAGCTCAGGACCTGCCCCATCTCTTCCCTTGTGAGGAACCACAGACTGCAATGAGCTCACCCCTCAGCCTCCTCTTCTCCAGGCTGAACAATCCCAAGTGCCCTCAGCTGCTCCTCATGAATCAGCCCATCCAGACCCTTCACCAGCCTCATGGCTCTCCTTTGGGCACTCCCCAGTAGCTTGATGTCCTTTTTATGTTGTGGTGCCCAAACCTGCAGGCACTGCCCAAGGTGGGGCTGCACCAGAGCAGAGCAGAGTGGGACAATCCCCTCCCTGGAGCAGCTGGCAATGCTCTGCTTGATGCACCCCAGGACAGAGTTGGCCCTCCAGGACACACTGCTGGCTCATCCACAGCTGCCATCAGCCAGGACCCCCAGGTCCTTCTCCACCTGCTGCTCTCCAGCCTCTCATTCCCCAGTCTGTCCTGACCACCAGGGCTGCCCCATCCCAGGTGCAGAATCCAGCACTTGCCCTTGTTAAACTCCATGTGGTTGGTGACTGCCCATCTCTCCAACCTGTCCAGGTCTCTCTGCAGGGCCTGCCTGCCCCCCAGGGAATCAACAGCTCCTCCCAGTTTGGTATCCCCATCAAACCTGCTTAGAAGTCCTTCCAGTCCTGCGTCCCAGGCATTGATGGAGATGTTGAAGAGGATGGAGCCTGGGATGGATGGAGCCCTGTGGGACCCCACTAGTGACTTGTTTCAGAAGGAAGCACACTGGGCTTTTAGCCTTCTTACCAGCCTCCTGGTGGTTTTTGCTGCTGTGTTTAGTTGACACAAAATTCCTAGAGGAGGACACAGCACAGGTAGCTTGATAGGAATAGGTAAAATACACAAATAATGAAAAATGGTGGATTCTTAGTAACTTCCTTTTTCTTTCCTATTCATGAATTAAAGCTAAATCCTGTATTTCTTGGGAAAACTAAATCAACTGCAGGATGAGCAGCTGATCATGAAGTGTTAGGAAATGCTCAAATTAAGGTCTCTGCTTGAAGCACTTCCTAAGCTAAGTAAGACTTAGATGAAAAAAGTTGTGTGGGTGACACTGACTTGAAACCCTCACTTCTTTCAGCTGGTTAGATTTATTAGTTTTGCCATATGTATAAAACATATTTTTAAGGATAAAGTGTTGCAAAAAAAAAAAAAATAATCCCCATTATTTAGCATTTCTGCAATAACTGAGGTGTGAAATTAGCACCATGGTTCACAGGACACAGCCAGCTCAAACAAATCCCACAGTCTGTCAGCTCCACTGGCACACAGAGCTTCAGCTTTCATTTATTTCTTCATATTTAGACCTAGCAATTTTAACAGGTATGTGCAATGAGCAAAGAAGAAGTCATCTGTCTTTAATAAGACGAGCAGGGTGGATTCATCCTAATGCAAATGAGATGTTACACATGCCTGGGGAAAAAATGCTTCCTGCAACTTCTCGTTTCTGCTACAAAAATAATAGATCAGCAAATGTTTGACCAAGAAATGGGCTCCTTTGTTTTGTTTAGGAAAATGGAAAAAGCAAAGACTGCAAGAGTTCTGGGCTAGGAGGATGTTGTTCAGCAATGGTATCACCACGAGCCAAAGCTGGAAATGAATTAATTTAATCATTGCCATTAGGATTATATTTTTTTTAAACGAGGAAACAATCTGACTTTCAGACATGGAGCTTCAGCAGGTCTGGGTCCAGCTGCAGTGGCTGCCTGCAGCCTTTCCTTTGTGCACAGTCCTTGGACAGGAACATCATCTCCTGGAGCTGTAGGAGCCAGTGTTCCCTCCTGAGGAGCCCGGGCAGCAGGGCAGGCAGGGAGCAGCACAGCCATGGGGCCTCTGGGGAGCCCAGGGGAGCAACTGCCCTGGGGAGGAGGGAGGAGAGGAGGGAAGGAAGCCAGACCTTGTGCTGAATGCCTGACCCTGCCAGATCCTGTCCTTTTTGTTGAAATGAAGAAATGCAATATTGAAGTGACAGGAGGAGGAGCTAAAGAACTTCACATTTCAGAAATAAGACGTATGTTTTTATCTTCACATCCCTTCAGGTTTGCTTTTTTTAACTTAAAAATCTCATTAATTCTATTGAACTTGTTTTCCCATCTGGCCTTCATGGTTGGTTTTCATTCAGGAGTTTCATAAAATCAAGTGTAGTAGCATTTTTCCATACATTTATATGGAGTCTATATAATAGTTATCTGATGGTTTGTTCTGTGCACAAGTAGGATTTGGGAGCCCCAATTATTTTTAAGTGTCTTGCAGTGTGTGACAGATCCTGGTCTCCCAGAGTCCACAACACCTTCCCTACCCTGTTGTTTATCCCTCAGCTTTTCAGATTGAGCTTCAAACATTAAGCCAACTTCTGGGTTGCTTCTTGCACTCATTCAAACTGTCACAAGATTGCAGAATTGTGATGCTCTTAGGACTGTCTGATAAATCACATTTCAGCACCTGCACCTACTGACAAATGTATTTGCATAAGAGGAACAATGGGCTAACAGTAACACACCATCAGGGGTCTTTACTGACACTGTAGCTGCACTGTAAGCACTTAGAATCATAGAAGATGCTGAGTTGGAAGGGACCCATCAGGATCACCAAGTCCAACACCTGTCCCTGTGTAGGGCACCCCAAGAATCACCCCATGTGCCTGAGAGCATCATCCAAAGGCTTCTTGTACCCAGGCAGCCTTGGTGCTGTGACCACTGCCCTGGGGAGCTTCTTCCAGTGCTCAACCACCCTCTGGGTGAAAAACCTGATATCCAACTTAAACCTCCCCTGCTTCAGCTTCCTGCCATTTCCCCCAGTCCTGTCACTGGTGACAGGAGGGAAGAGCTCAGGACCTGCCCCATCTCTTCCCTTGTGAGGAACCACAGACTGCAATGAGCTCACCCCTCAGCCTCCTCTTCTCCAGGCTGAACAATCCCAAGTGACCTCAGCTGCTCCTCATGAATCAGCCCATCCAGACCCTTCACCAGCCTCATGGCTCTCCTTTGGGCACTCCCCAGTAGCTTGATGTCCTTTTTATGTTGTGGTGCCCAAACCTGCAGGCACTGCCCAAGGTGGGGCTGCACCAGAGCAGAGCAGAGTGGGACAATCCCCTCCCTGGAGCAGCTGGCAATGCTCTGCTTGATGCACCCCAGGACAGAGTTGGCCCTCCAGGACACACTGCTGGCTCATCCACAGCTACCATCAGCCAGGACCCCCAGGTCCTTCTCCACCTGCTGCTCTCCAGCCTCTCATTCCCCAGTCTGTCCTGACCACCAGGGCTGCCCCATCCCAGGTGCAGAATCCAGCACTTGCCCTTGTTAAACTCCATGTGGTTGGTGACTGCCCATCTCTCCAACCTGTCCAGGTCTCTCTGCAGGGCCTGCCTGCCCCCCAGGGAATCAACAGCTCCTCCCAGTTTGGTATCCCCATCAAACCTGCTTAGAAGTCCTTCCAGTCCTGCGTCCCAGGCATTGATGGAGATGTTGAAGAGGATGGAGCCTGGGATGGATGGAGCCCTGTGGGACCCCACTAGTGACTTGTTTCAGAAGGAAGCACACTGGGCTTTTAGCCTTCTTACCAGCCTCCTGGTGGTTTTTGCTGCTGTGTTTAGTTGACACAAAATTCCTAGAGGAGGACACAGCACAGGTAGCTTGATAGGAATAGGTAAAATACACAAATAATGAAAAATGGTGGATTCTTAGTAACTTCCTTTTTCTTTCCTATTCATGAATTAAAGCTAAATCCTGTATTTCTTGGGAAAACTAAATCAACTGCAGGATGAGCAGCTGATCATGAAGTGTTAGGAAATGCTCAAATTAAGGTCTCTGCTTGAAGCACTTCCTAAGCTAAGTAAGACTTAGATGAAAAAAGTTGTGTGGGTGACACTGACTTGAAACCCTCACTTCTTTCAGCTGGTTAGATTTATTAGTTTTGCCATATGTATAAAACATATTTGTAAGGATAAAGTGTTGCAAAAAAAAAAAAAATAATCCCCATTATTTAGCATTTCTGCAATAACTGAGGTGTGAAATTAGCACCATGGTTCACAGGACACAGCCAGCTCAAACAAATCCCACAGTCTGTCAGCTCCACTGGCACACAGAGCTTCAGCTTTCATTTATTTCTTCATATTTAGACCTAGCAATTTTAACAGGTATGTGCAATGAGCAAAGAAGAAATCATCTGTCTTTAATAAGATGAGCAGGGTGGATTCATCCTAATGCAAATGAGATGTTACACATGCCTGGGGAAAAAATGCTTCCTGCAACTTCTCGTTTCTGCTACAAAAATAATAGATCAGCAAATGTTTGACCAAGAAATGGGCTCCTTTGTTTTGTTTAGGAAAATGGAAAAAGCAAAGACTGCAAGAGTTCTGGGCTAGGAGGATGTTGTTCAGCAATGGTATCACCACGAGCCAAAGCTGGAAATGAATTAACTTAATCATTGCCATTAGGATTATATTTTTTTTAAACGAGGAAACAATCTGACTTTCAGACATGGAGCTTCAGCAGGTCTGGGTCCAGCTGCAGTGGCTGCCTGCAGCCTTTCCTTTGTGCACAGTCCTTGGACAGGAACATCATCTCCTGGAGCTGTAGGAGCCAGTGTTCCCTCCTGAGGAGCCCGGGCAGCAGGGCAGGCAGGGAGCAGCACAGCCATGGGGCCTCTGGGGAGTCCAGGGGAGCAACTGCCCTGGGGAGGAGGGAGGAGAGGAGGGAAGGAAGCCAGACCTTGTGCTGAATGCCTGACCCTGCCAGATCCTGTCCTCATCCAGTGCAGTGCAACCCCACGAGCCTTCTCCTCTTTCCTGAGCTCACCAGATCCCCTGGACTGCTCACTCTTTTCATTTTACTGGCTGATGCTCCTTTATGTCCATCTCCAACAACAGAGAAGAACATTTTCATCTAATGATTCATCCTGAGTATTGTCTTCTCCATCTTTCTGGTGATCCTGCATCACTGCTGCTGCCTCAGCCATTACCCCAGGATTCAAACGTGACTTTTCTGTAATTAACAAAAAAAAACCCCAACCATAGTGGCTGTAGTTTGAGATTCTTCTGTTGTCCTCAAAAACTTGAGCTTTGAAGAGCAGTGACAAGCAGTGACATTTTCTAGCCCAGTGAGAAATGTGTACTGAGTATTCTAAGCAGGACTTTCCTGTTGTCCTCAAAAACTTGAGCTTTGAAGAGAAGTGACATTTTCTAGTCCAGTGAGAAATGTGTACTGAGTATTTAAGCAGGACTTTCAGAGTCTCATGGGTGTTCATAGCCCTGAATTTTCACAGTATTTCAGCAATATTTTTAAACTTATTTGATGATGTTCTAACTCTTCTGCTCTAGCAATCTGTAGATTTTCAACATAGCTTGCTTGTATATTTTCTACCTTAAGGTGAAATAAACTTTGTTTCTACTGTTTCCATTATTTCTCTGCTATTGCAACACTCACATTTTCAGACTATTGGAGTATTTAATGACCCTGCTAAGGTCCTTGCCAACTGTCAGCACAGCCTCATGCAAAAAGGTGTCTGTGTATTAGCAGTGAATCACAGGGGGAGGCAGCCTGAGGATTCCTCTGGCTGTGGATTTGAAATAAAGAAAACTGGTGAAAAAGCATTTTGTGTTTTGGGTCACCTGTTTCTCTTTCCATATGTGAGAGGGGAGAAACAGACACCTCATCTGGGATGAAGCAAAATATTGGACTAAAAAAATGTTAATAAAACATTCCTGAGATCATGGGGCTCCTTCCTTGCCCTCAAACATCAGAGTATAGAAACTATTTTGGCAAAGAGGCTCTTGACCCATCTCCTCTCGTGGTTCATTGGCACTGCCAAGATGGGCTCCATGCAGCTCCTGCAGGGGCTTTTTCTGGCCACCCTTGTTCTGTCCCTCAGCCCTGTCACTGGGCTGTGACACAAACCCTTGCTGCTCTTCACCCTGTGCTCCTACAGAATCCCACAGAACAGCCTGTTCCACAGACTGAGAGTTTAGGTTCTCACCTTCACAGAGCAAGAATGATACTGAATTTCAATACAACATTGGGCCTGTTTTTTCCTCTCTTGCAAAACTAAAGCTTATTTGGCTGTAAAGAAAAATTCACAACCTGTTATTATTTGAAATGAAATACTTTATAAAATAAAATATTTAGAAACATAAGATAATTCAGTGCTTCCTCTTCACCTAACTTGACAGAGCTATTTGATGACTTGTCTGGAGGTGGCACCTTAAGCTGTGAGGAATCATCTTCACTCACACCACGGATCTGCTCCTTTTCCAGGTACTTGCAGTAGCCACAGGACAGCACAGTGACTGTGTTAACATCTGTGCTTCACACCCAGGACGTTGCTTCCACTGCAGGTAACCAGCAGCACAAGTGGAAACACCAGTTCCTCCTCTCACCCTTCCCAAGATTTAATTTGTAAGCCAACTTTTAAAAGAAATATTCAGAGCCAAGGAGAGATGATGCACCAAGCACATCATCACGTACCCACAGGGAAGTGCAAAACTGTCCTACCATCTGGGTGACTGAAAAGGAGAAAACAACAATTAGACAAAGGGAGGAGAGGCTACTAAAAGAATAGCATATTTTTCTGGAAGTGCTGCAGAGACTGGTGAATATTTGTATAAAGTAGTTATCCCCACACGTTTTCAGTATGTAAAATGCCTTTGTCACAAGGAGCTAAGTCCTATCAGATGTTGATATTACTTGAATACCAGTTTTTCAAGCAGGTGCAGAAGAATATGGTTGAGTAAAAAGGAAAGGAAAACTGTAGAGCAATTTCATGATCCTCATTTGCTGATCTCTTTGGTATTAGTTCCTTCTCAAGAAAGCAATTCCACGTGGAATAGACTGAAATGGACATCACTGAGGCAGTAATGGTTGCTTAGAAACTGAATTATGAAGAGCTCTCTGAACAGCTGAGGGATTAGCTGGTCCAGGAAGGTAGTGAAGAGTGGTCTAACGGTGTCAAAGGAAGCTGAAGTGATTTGAACATGGAGATGAGTGGCTGAGTGGCAGAGACAGTGAGATGAGTTGTGAGTAGAAGTGGGGAAAGAAAAATCTTGGGCATGTTGCTGAAGGAGAAGGCAAAAAAGGTACTCTTTTTGTCTCAGTTTTTCTTTTAGCAGCACATGATGCAGGTCTGTGCAGTGCAGTTTGAAGGTGTTTATAGGTCAGAATGGTGGAAATAAGTGCAACAGAGCTGCAGAGAACTGCAGCTGCCAGGAATGTGCTTTCAACTGTACCTGCAACCTCAGGAAGAGTCGCATGTGGGACAAGAGAGAGGGTGTGATGCCATGTGTGGCAGTGCAGAAACAAGGCTCTGTGCATAGTGAGAGCCTGCTGGTGGCTTCATGCTGTGGATCTGCTGTCAGCCCTTGTGGTTTGTTCTGCAACTGGGAAAGAAATACCAGGTGTTTCTTCAGCATGTGCTCACACCACCATTCGTATGTGCATGAGCACACAGGGTGGGGCTCCTGGCTGCTCTTGCAGTTCTTCTGAACCTCCTGATGAGGCATCTTTTTCCTGCAGTTTCCCAACTGCCTCGCCTTGTTTTCACTGTTTGGATCATTTTCTTCAGCCTGCCTTTACCCGTGCTCTTTGTTTATCCTTTCACTGAAGTTGCCAGATCACCCCTGTTTGTACCGACCCGAACCACTCTGACTTAGGCTGTAGCCCATGGAGCCTGGGGAGCCTCCTGGTCCCTTGTATCCAGAGCTGGATGGTGGCACTGGGGTGGCATCACCCTCCCTGCCCACGGTGCCAGCAGGTTCCCTCTCAGTGGCACGGCGTGGGAAGGCCCTGTGTGCCACCAGCCTGGGCAGCACAGCAGCCTCTTTGCTCTTGCTGTCCCCACCACCAACCAGCTACAGGCAGAGCCACCCCAGAGGGGCAGCAACGTGTTGTCACTGCACCCCAAAGACTGCCAAGTGCTGGAGCCATCACAGTGTTCCCCACCCTGGCTTTTGGGTTGGGGTTTGGGTTGGTTTTTTTCCCCAAGAGGACCAGACCTCACCTCTTGCTTTTCCTCCTCTCAGAACTAAAAGAGACTTAACCAGCACTAAACACGTGGAGGTGAGGTGGTCGGGATCTGGTTTGCTGTTCCTGCAAGCAGGAAACTGGCAGGATTGTGACCTTATGGAGCAGCAGGGCCCTGCACGGAGCCTTTCCCTCCTGCTGCCTTTAGCCAAGGGCTGCAAAGGGGCTGTTCTCTCCTTACTTTGGTGTCCATCTCTCACACAAAGTACAGATCATGGAACCACAGAAGGGCTGGGGTCAGAAGGGGCCTTAAAGATCATCTGGACCCACCTGCCCTGCAGGGGCATCAAAAGCTCACCCTCTGGGAGGCCGTCACAAAACGAGCAGTTGCATCTCATCCCCAGTAGTTACCACTCATGGGGTCTGTGGGCAGGAAAACCTGCCTGGTTGAGACGGGTTTGTTCCCGGGCAGTTTGGACAGGGTGAGATGTTCCTCTCCTCTTCCCAAGATCCAGCGTGGAATTCCTGGGAGATGCCTGTGGCTCCAGTCAGTGTGCTCAGGGACAGACACTGCTGGATTCCCAGAGGAACTCCTGTGAGCAAAGCTGCCTCACCTGGACACCAGACACATTTCCTCACCTTCTCCTGTTCCCAAGTCCCTTCCTATTCCCAAACTGCCCGAGAGGCAGCTGAGATGGGAATTAATTGGTGCCGCGGGATTAAATTGACATTTCAGGAGCCGTAAGGCAATGAGCAGGTAAGTAACCGGAGTAATCCGTCCCTTAGGCCGGTGTTCACCTTCAGCTCTCGTTAGTTGGTTAAACGGCACTTAATGAAGCTGCTACCGCTGTGGGAGTCTGCACAGGGCAAAGTGAGTCTGCACAGGGCAAAGTGAGTCTGTACAGGGCAAAGTGAGTCTGCACAGGGCAAAGTGAGTCTGCACAGGGCAAAGTGAGTCAGTCTGCACAGGGCAAAGTGAGTA
>NW_009952486.1:1347675-1362350 GCF_000747805.2 Chaetura pelagica | reverse complement strand
TTCTGGCGCGTTTCTGTGAGGCTGGAGCTGTTGGCACCGCACACAGGAGCCACAGATCCGAGCTGTGACAAACACAGCGCTCATTAACTTAAGGTTCCAAGTGTGCGTGGCCAGAGATGAGGGGGCTGCATCGCTTGAAAGAAGGAACAACTCCCTGACTCCAGGATGACTGAAACCCCCTGGAGGGAGCTGAGCAGCTGCACACAGGAGCCACAGATCCGAGCTGTGACAAACACAGCGCTCATTAACTTAAGGTTCCAAGTGTGCGTGGCCAGAGATGAGGGGGCTGCATCGCTTGAAAGAAGGAACAACTCCCTGACTCCAGGATGACTGAAACCCCCTGGAGGGAGCTGAGCAGCCAAGGCTCCCAAAACAGACCTCAGCTCTCACGCTCCTTCACAACGAGCCCCTAATGGCACCTGCCTTTTCTTCCTCCCTCCCCTCTCAGATTTCAGCACAACAAAGAAAAAACAAAGCACTTGTCACATCCCGACTTGTTGTGCTTGACAGGATTCCTCAGGGTGTTGTGAGCAGCTGTGTTTGGGCAGAGACAGGCTCCTCCATGGAAAAGGGGAAAGATAATAAAAAACAAATGCATGTTTTTCACATAGTTTTTTACTTATTTTGTTAGTTGCTTGGATTTATTTTTTTTTAATTTTTTCAAGCCCATCGGGTTTTGACCAAAATATCAGGGTGGTTATAAGGAGCAATATGGAGCTCACCTTTGCCATGTACTGAGAGTTTCCCAGGACTGCATTTATGGGCTGAGCCTCTTGAATTTTTACTTCAGTTGCATGATCAACGTGTTGGGGTGTTTGGTTTTTTTTTTTAATAAAAATTTCCCTCTTATTTTAGGAAGAAGTTTTCCCTTACCCAGAAATTAGCAATGAAGAACTACAGGAGATCAACCAGTTTGTAGGACCTGTAGAAAAGTTCTTCAATGAAGAAGGTACAGTTTTTGGTTTTGTATTCATGCAAGTGATTTAGTGATGTAACTACAGCAGTTGAATAAGATTATTATACTTCAGGTTATCCTGTGCATTTATTGCCAGTCACACAGTGCTAGTGACTCTACAGGCATGTGTGGTTATGCTTCTTATATATGGATTATTTGCATGCTGATGGCAAGAAATAAACCTTCAAAACAGAAAAAGAGGTAAAAGAATTCTGGGATAGAGGTGGGATATTGAATTGATCTTGGCTCTATCTAATAATGCTGTTTGCTACTTTATATATTTTTATTTTTTTCTGAAGCTTTTAACCTGCCCTACTGTGCTAAAGTGGGTGTTCACAAAATTCAGCAGAGATGCTGGGAAAAGTTGCACTGGGGTGTGCCTTCCTGTTAGGGTTGCAGGGTGTTTCCTCTGGTGCAGCAGGGAAGCCCATTCTAGAACAGTTGTAGAAAATTGATGTTTACAGGCAACAATTCCTGAGGCAGCTGAGCTGCATCCTCTCAGGTTCCTGTTAAAGATGTAGGGCTGAGGTTGCCAAAGACAGCAGGAGCTGGAAGAAGCCTGTGCTTGTCACAGATCACAGTTTATGAGATCCAGGTAATTTTGACTGTAGAATTGTAATGGTGGGCACTAGCAGTAAATTAAGAATTTATGCAGATTACCTTTTTTTCATTCTTTGCTCTGTTGGGGGACATCATTTTTTGAGTAAAAAAGCTGATATTTAGGGGAGGAATAGAAATGTCATATTATATCAACACAGAACTGAAGGTGGAAATTTGTTTCAGTTCACAACTATTTCTGTTTAGTTATCAAGGGTAGCTTAGAGGTGTGGTAAAAATAGGTTAGGAGAGGAGCCTTAAACAGTTAGAAACTTGATACGATTGGCAGGGGGTGAGGAAAATCGTCTCAGCAGAGTCATGATGAAACCTCACAAAGTCCAGACACCACAAGTAGGTCCCTGTGGGTGTCATGGAGGAAGAGGTAAAAACCACCTTTTTCTCCCCAGAACAGCTGATGACAAACCACAGCTACAGATCTCACACTGTATAGCTAAAAAATTAGGGTGAGGAATGAAAAGTCTTTTTAAAAATGAGGTTTTTTTCTGAGTAACTTCTCCTAGAAGGGTATCTGGATGTGCAGCTGCCTCCCCCTGTTGTATCTCATACAGCACTTGCAGTGTCATCTCAGTGTCTGTAGGAAGGCACTGGTGCTTTTGCAGAGTTAATTCTTTTGCATACTTTTTGGAAGGATCCTTTTGCTGCAGCACACAGCCTTCCTGAGCTGCTTAGTACAAATCTTGTTTATTTGCACTGTCGCAAGAACAGCTCTGGTAATCCCCAGGAATTTTAATAACTCATAAGAACAAGGTTTTTATAATTAACTCATTTATGTTCTTTTTAATCATGACCTAGGCATAGTTCAGGTAGAAAATCCTGGAAATGCTTGTAAATCATGCCTACTGAGTGGAAGAAGCACAATTTGTGCACATATAAATGTTGGAGAAAATGAAATTAAAAACAGATTTTCCCCACTTCCAGGTCCTTTTTCTGTACATGTCGTGACTTTACAAAGTTCTAAATGATAAAACCTTCTCTATTTCTAGTGGACTCTAAGAAGATTGATCAAGATGCAAAAATCCCTCCTGAAACCCTAAAAGGACTGAGGGACCTAGGTCTCTTTGGCATGCAGATTCCAGAGGAATATGGTGAGTAAATGATGAGAAATGAATAACCCAGTGGTCTGTGTTCATTAGTGTGTGTCTAGGTCTTGAGTGTGTCTGCACTATTCCCTGCACTCCTTGCCCAGGCTGGGAGCTGAGCCTTCCTGCCCCCTGGCTGGTGAGGAGCTGCAGGGCACTGAGGATGCCTGTTGGTGTGTAGGGAGCTCTGCACACTCCTGCCTTGGGCACCTCACTTAGGTCACTCATTTTAGATGTAGGGAGCTCTGCACACTCCTGCCTTGGGCTCACTCAGGTCACTCACTTTAGGTGTGTAAATTCCTCGTGGATAGGATTTTTGGCTCTTTCTTTGGATGCAGGGGAGTAGCTGGACATTCTGCAGGACTTGCAGCCTGTGTGGATGGTTCCTGAAATGATACTGGGGCCAAACCAGAGTGTCTCAGGGAACTGATCTGTCAGAGCTGTCACCTCTCCTTGGCTGATAGTGTGGAAGTGTAATGTCTACTCATTAAATGTGTCACTTTTGTGTAAAACCTTTCCTGGTCAATACTGGACAATAAGTTTGTGTCATACAAATGACATTATCGTACTAATTGAAATCGGAGACAGTAGTTCCTCAGTGGATTAATCCTTAAGCTTGCAAAGGAATTTTCAATAAAATTGTAATCTTAATCTTATGCATGAAATAAAAATTGGGATTTAAACTACTATTTTACATGAACTTTATAAAGAAATTAGGCCCTTCTGTCATCTATTGTCTATTATAAAAGATGATGACTTTAAAGAGAGTGACTCTGAGGAAGACAAAACCGTGTTTAACCATTTGCAGAAGTTTTGGTGGGGAAGGTACCTCATTTTTTAAGAGATTTGTGGGAAGCATTATTTGTCTGGCTTTGTAACCTAGCATGGAAGTGTCACCATAAAGTTCATGTTATCCTGTAAGCCCAGAGATTCAGACTAGAGCAATTTCTGTACTGGATCTTTCACCATTGTCATGGCAGGGTGCTTCAAACAAGCTTGTTCTCTGCCATTTGCTGGATTGTGCTGTGTGTGCACGTGTGCATGAACACAAACACATGTGCAGTCTGGGTGGAGCTAAATGCAGCACAGCTCATGCTTTTTAAGAAGTCACTGTTTTCATGATGCTTCTGGCACTGCTGCAGCTGGGTGCTGCTCTACTAGTAGAGTAGTACCTCTACTAAGATGCTCCCCAGTTAACAGTGTTATATTCTTGATGTTTCTGTACTTGAGAAGGACTTGGTGGGGGGAAGGGACAAGTGGAATGGTAAGATATCTACTTGGAATACAGCTTAGTGTTTGTTCCAGGTGGTCTTGGTCTGTCCAATACCATGTATGCACGTTTGGGAGAAATCACTTCTCTGGATGGATCTATTGCTGTTACTCTGGCAGCTCACCAAGCCATTGGGCTGAAGGTAAAGAATCCTCTGCTCTCATGTCAAGCAGGTCCCTGCAACTGGTGTAGAAAAGGCAAGATGAAGTTTATTTGAATAGGGAGTGTGAGGAAGAAAAAGAAGTTTTCCACAGGGAGTGTGAGTGTCACAATCAGGAATTGCCTGTGGAGCATAAATCAGGTGGAACATTCTGACTTTGGTTGCTCATGTTCCCAGCACCCTCTGTCAGTGGCTCAGAGTAAGACTTTCATGCAGCATAAAGACTGAATGTGATGTACACAAGAAAATTATTAGTCCAGGAAACACTGAGATGATAATTCTTAGAAAAAATACCTTAAATTATCCCAAGTTTTAAAAATTGAGCCAATCTGATAAAAGTAGCTAAAATAAATATTGAAATAAATAAAATATCAGGGTGGCTAAAATTATGGGGAGGTAGGACAGCCATGCAGAGATTTCAGAAAGGTGCAACTTTTTCTAGCTGAATGAAGCTGGATATGGGGGGACTTAGACAAGAAAACCTATCCAAGACCAATGTGCTATGGCAAGCATGGGAATTTTAAACTAATTTTGTTATAAATTATATATTATTTATATCATGTATAATAGAGCCACACATATCCACCTTTTAGTGCTTTTTATGGTGGGTGGATGGTGGCACTCAGAAGCTTGAAATAGCACTAAACTCATTATAACAAGGAAAAAATTATTTGTGGAATTGAGCAGACAGTGTTAATTAAAATATGTGTTTATTCCTCAGTGTACTTAAAATGTCACCATCTGTGAAACAGGGCTAGTGCAGCCAAGCTGATGAGACCTGTAGTGTGAGACATAACTCTCTCTCACTCTCCTGCTGTGGCCAGTTGGGGTTAATCAGAATTTTATTGAGCAACTGTATCTTAGCAGTTTAGCCATTGATGATTTAGCTTTACCATGTTTTTGTTGGTTTTTTTTGTCCTTCATAAGAAACCTGCTGTATTAAAAGCAAATGCAACAGAGTTAATTAAAATAAGTGCACTCTCACAAAAAGTTGTTGTCACATTTCTACATAATTAAATAATTTGGAGTTGAAGTAAATCACGTGTTCTGTTCTGTGATTAGGAGCTTTGAAAATTGCTACTTTTTGGGGTATCAAAATAAAATTACAGTGATGGGAAGGTGTGGCAAATGATGAAGAAAGGCCTATCTCAGAGCCTTTCAGAGCAATAGTTAATCCCTTCCTTACAGCATAAATGCAGTGACACCTACCCTAGAAGGCAGGCTTAACAAGAAGCCATTTCCTTGGGCATTTGAACAATTGTCTGACAGTAACTTTGACATACTTTAACATCTGGTGAACGATAATACCCATTGTTTGTTAAACTGTCTCTTGTTATGCCATTAAATTTGCAGATTAGGCTTTCAGAACTTGGCAAAGCTTCATTTTTTTCACACAGGTTGATGCTGAGGAGTTTTCTGTTAATCCTTTCTTTAGGGAATCCTCATTGCTGGCACTGATGAGCAGAAGGCAAAGTACCTGCCTCGACTGGCATCTGGGGAGCACATTGCAGCTTTTTGTCTCACTGAGCCTGGAAGGTACTGATTTTCTAATCATAAAAGCTTCAGAAAACATCAAAACAGAAAATGTTTTAGGGTTGGGGTTTTTAAAATTATTTTCATCTTCATTCCAGTGGTGGTTTGGTTAGTCTATTACATCTTCACTAGTTGGTGCCTACGGCTTCAGTATATAAGTCCATTTTTTTCTGAAAGGTTCCCTTCAAGTCATGTACTTCCTCTCTCCCCAGTGTGCTGCTTAGGGCAGTTCCCATGGTGTCACTATCCACCTCATGGTGGATAGTGATGTTTTTTCCCATCCCAGGAATGCATCCACTGAATATCTGGCATTACTGAGTCTGAATTGAAAGGATGTTCTGTGCTATGTTAGAAATAAAGTGCTGGACTGTCTGAGGATGCTTTCAGTTCCTTTGCAAAATGATAAAGTCCTGTGTTGAAGGAGCTACCAACAACAATAGGAAGGAATATTTGTCTTTTCTTAGAGTTTAGCAAAGGCATCTCTGTAGCAGCAATTTCATTTCAAAGATCAAGTTTTATTTCTTGTGTTTCTTCTTTGACTGTTGGCAATGTTGCAAATTCTGTTAATGCAGTAGAACAGTTTTCTTGAAAACATCCAGGCTGAGGGTTTTCCATGTGAAGGGAAGAGGATTGGGAAGGACTGAGAGCAGCTGAATCTTTGCTCAGGCAGAACTATAGTTTGGAACTGTCTTTTCTGAATTCTTGTCTGCTAGAATGACTTGCCAGGAGCATTTGGTTCACTTGCTGATCTTCATGTTGCTGTGATGTAGACATCAATGGTGGTTTTTATTCAAGACTTCTCAGATGGGTTTTGACCCTCTTAAACGATCTCACTTGCAGGTCAAATTCAAACTATTTTAACAACAAAGTGACCGATGAAGGGACTTGAAGTGACACAGGGAGGAAAGCAAGGACTGAGTTCTGAAATTCTTCTAACATCTTTATTTAGCCCAGTAATGTTTAAAAATATGGCTAATCTTTGGAACTTTTCACTTTGGTCTCTCAGGGACCCTAGTTCTGGTGCAGGGAACCCTTGTTGTTAGAGCTGAATGTTAGAAATGTAACCCGGTTGAAACAGCTGAGGTCTGGCTGTCCCAGCACCTTAGCAGGTGGCTTCAGCTGCAGGTCTAACTGGTGGGAGAGTATGTGCTGCTTGTTCAACTATGTCATAAGCTGGTGATTAGAGAGATGGTCTGAACTTCTAATCACACAACACACATTTTTTATTCCTGATTTTGCTCCTGTATTTGATGTGCCCAAGTGCTCATTGATGGAGACTATAGAGACTGTCACTTTTTCATTTCTGTTGAGCCTTTTTTCACTTAGGATATAAAACCAAGGTATGAATTTTTGAGGAACAACTTAGACCTTTTAAACTTGATTTGTGTTTTAGAATGACAGTTTCATTGTACATTCACACAGCTCAGTGTGTAGCTCAAGAAATTGTGAACATTCTGGTCAGGTCATAAGATGGATGACGTGTTCATCAGCA
Organism: Chaetura pelagica; assembly: GCF_000747805.2. Taxonomy (NCBI): domain Eukaryota; kingdom Metazoa; phylum Chordata; class Aves; order Apodiformes; family Apodidae; genus Chaetura; species Chaetura pelagica. The sequence goes on along the minus strand of NW_009952486.1, from coordinate 1,355,243 downwards.
GGGTGTCCCCTCGGGTGTCTGACGTAGAAGTACATTTTTTCAGAGCTGTTTATATACTGCTATTTAATACAACTATCAGCATTCTTTTTAAAACTGTGGGTAGAGGGGAAAATATGTAGGGATTTTTTAAAAGCATGTTTATTTCTTTAAACATTAATAACTTGTTTGGCTTTTAGTGGAAGTGATGCTGCGTCCATCAAGACAAGAGCAACCCTCAGTGACGATGGGAAGTACTTCTTATTAAATGGCTCCAAGGTATCCACCCACAGGCTGGGAATATGAGAGGTTTTGTTTACAGGTTTAGAGAAAACATGTTTGTCTTTTCAGCATTGAAATCAGTCTGCTTTGCTAAGGAAGGGGCTAGCCTGGCAGCTGCACCAGCTTGAGGTTTCCAAGAATGACCATCGCAAAAAAAGCCCATGTTGCTTTAGGGCCACAGAGAACAAAAGAGCACAGTGTGCAGGGAATGACCTTCACTGAACTCTTGGCAAGAAGGATAGGAAAGGCCAAAAAAGGAAGTTCCTTCTCTGTGCAGCCAGCTCATGATGCTCAGCTTCAGGAGGGTTGGTTAGTTAGTTAGTCCCCATTGTAACAGCACGGGCAAAAAGAAACCTGAAACCATTTTCCTCCCTCTTTTCATTCTTCATGCCAGACCTTGTAGATGTTTTTGAAATAAAACTTAACAGTGAGTTGGAAATAGGGCTGCTTGGAGCATTTCTGCTGGCAGAACCAACAGCAGAATGCAGGCTAGAGGAAAGGCAGGAATGGACTGGACTGAACTCAGTCATAGTTCCTGCATTGAGACTTGAGCTGTGGTGCATTTGTCTGTCCTGTGAAGAGACCCAGCTGTGGGAGAGGCCAGACAGATGTGGCCTCATTCAGAGAATTTCTCATCAGTTTTAATTATTTGGGGTAAACCAGGTCTTCAACCTGTTCTACCCTTGTATCCCTTATGAGCCAGAAGTAGCAGGATATATGAGCTTTTGTGAAAAAGCACCATGGATTTTAATTTTAATTCCAGTCTGTGTTACAACCTATTTTATAGTTGCTCTAAACTTAATGTTCTGTGCTCAGCTTTCCTTGGAAATGTGTTTACCAGCAGCAGAACACTCATTAGAATTTTATGGGAAGGAGCAGCAGTTTTTCACCACTCTCTTCTGTGCTGGTCTGTTACAAAACACTGAAGAACAGCGCTCACGAGATCAGAACACGGATCTTTCTTACACGTCTTTCCTCTGTCTAAACAGGTGTGGATATCAAACGGGGGCCTTGCCAACATCTTCACAGTGTTTGCTAGGACAGAGGTTGTTGATAAAGATGGACAAGTGAAAGACAAGATCACTGCTTTCATCGTAGAGCGGGATTTTGGTGGAGTCACCCATGGGAAACCTGAGGATAAACTAGGCATTCGAGGATCCAATAGTAAGAATCACTTAAGACTGTGAACAGGAATTGTTTTAATATTTTAATGTGTTAATTTGTTTAGATCATCTGAATTCAGAGGCAAATGGTTATGTTCCATGTAACAGGATAAATTTCATGTTTTCTTACCTGGCTTTTCCTATGAGTCCTTCCTAATGCAGTGTCTGAAATAAGAAACCCATGTTGTGTAATTCTTTTCTGCACACCTGAATCTTCTAATGAACCATGCAGTGACAGAAATTGCTCAGGAGACGCAGTAACCAAGTAGATTTAATCTAGAAGGAAGTTTTCATGGGCTCTTCTTAAGCTTACTGATTAGTACAGTTTTACAGCATCCATCATTTGGCCTTGACTGCTGTATCAGTTCCTTAAAATAGAGGCAACACTGTAGTTCTCTGTTTACACAATGTACCTTAATGATGTTGTGGATATTTTACATCAGTAATTGATGTCACTTACAGTCTTTTCCCAAATTCTATCTTCTTTGGTCAAGCCTGTGCAATTCTGTCATAGTAATTAGGAAAACCCCAATTCTTGTTCAAAAAGAGCCTGTTATGATCCTGAATGTCTTAAATATATCTACATAATAATTCAACAGCTATTAACTCTGTGTTTCAGCCTGTGAAGTACATTTTGAAAACACAAAAGTGCCTGTAGAGAACGTAATTGGAGAAGTAGGAGGGGGCTTTAAGGTAAGCAGTCAAGAATAACTACTGATGATTGTTAAACGCCTGAAGGGGAATTTTTTTATTTTTTTTTTCCCCACTGTGCTGAGGTTTCTGTACTGGTATTTTGAGCATTGCTAGACTGGAGAATCCAGGGGGACAGACTTGTCCACTGACCTGATCCACTCTGTATTGATTGGTTTCACTGGCCCAGTGCCAGAGCTAGCTGCAATATTTGTTTGGCTTCTTAACATTTTCCATGGTACACTCTTCTCTTCAGAAAAAGGAGCAACTTTTTCAGCAGAACTCCTGAAGTGAAGCAGGGAAGTGGCTGCTGCTGTTTCCTGCAGCCAGAGGGGTGGACTGTCCAGCAACGGAAAGAAATGAGTGTAAAAGGAGCTGGTTTGAAGGAAGTCCAGCCTCTCCAGGGTCCCAGGGTTGTGCAGTGACTTTCCTGGGTTAGATCATTGCACAGGGGTACCCTGGAGGCATCCTCTGGCACTGGGTTTTCTGTCTTGCTCCAGAGGAGTGTGGCACCAGCCAGACCACACTGGTCACTTGGCTGTTGTCACCTTTCCCCAGGAGCCTGACGTGTGTGTTTGCAAAACTGTTCTTCATGGTCCTTCTCCATTTTCCTAGTTCCTCTAGAGCAGGCAAATCCAGACCTAAATGCTAAATTAAACCATTTTCTTTAATGCAGCAAACATTAGCAGGGATTGTTACGGTTTCTTCTTCAGATCATTCTCACAAATTAAAATATAGGAACAATGACTTCTCCCTGAATTTCCTAACAGTCTTTGAACTGAGTACCCATGTTTTTCTTGTTAAGGAACAGTAATACCAGATTTCAGAATCTGTTTTTGTACATTATGGGTCTGTATTTTATTTTCTGCACCTTTCATTCTTGCTTCCTTTTCTTGTATGTTGCTGAAAGATCTCAGAAGCAGGAAAGCTTCCAGCAGTGGGCAGCTGCAGAGATGTTTATATTTGGCTGTTGTTCACACATTAAGCAATTTTCTGGTGTTGTTGTCTGATCACCTTCATCAGTGCTGTAGCTCCAGTGTTGTTTGTCCAGTTGCAGATAAATACATTTTTATATGCATTTTACCTTAGTGTAGTTTGAATAGAGGATTGCATCCTGATCACTGGATCATCAGTATCTGAGAACTGTATCAAATATGAAATTGGATTCAGTAAAAAAAACTGCCTAGTTTTGAAGCATTCTTGCTGGGTTGCTGAGTTCTGTGCTGAGCAGCCTGAGGTGTCCCAGGACAGGAGGTGTTAGGAGCTGTGTTCTAGGAAAGCACTAAAACATCACAGTGCCCATCATGGCCTGAGGAGGAGTCTTGTGGTAACACCACTCGTCCTAAACCCCATTCATTTCCTTCACAGGTTGCCATGAATATCCTGAACAGTGGAAGGTTTAGCATGGGCAGTGCAGCTGCTGGGATGATTAAGAAACTGATAGGTGGGTGCATGAGGTGTTCTGGATTGCTGGGTGCCATGCAAAAACCCTGGCCTGCAGAAGGTAGAAAATGCAGTTAATTCAGCAGCAGAGGAAGCTTGACCATGGCTGTATTGTCAGCCAAAACCTGCTTTGACTTCTTTAAAACACTGAAATATTTTTAGTTTAAAATGACTGTTTACAGTGTTTTAACACTGTAGTTTTTTTCAGTTCATACAGTGGGAAGTTATTGCCCCTGTTGAATTTTTCTGAGGTGAAATATTCCTACTAAGTGAATAGCCTACATATCATAGTTTTTGAAGGTATAACCTCCTGTAAAACCTCCCACTTGAGCAACTAGCTCAAAGCTCATACACAGTAATGGGTAATAAAATTGGTTTCTACAGCAGTTACCCAAAATAGTAACAGAAATCACTCTAGAATAACGAGTTAGCACTGAAACCTGCCCTTTCTAAGCACACAGCTCACCCCTCAGATCCTTGTTTGGAGGCCCCAGGCACTGCTCCAGTGATGCACAGGATCATGCTGCAGGTGTTGTCACCTGCTGCTGGCTGAGATGGACTTTCTGTTTGCTTTCTTATGTTTTGCAGCAATGTCAGCAGAGTATGCTTGTACCAGGAAGCAGTTCAATAAGAGACTGAGCGAATTTGGATTAATTCAGGTAAATTAAAAACCTAAATCTTTGGGCTTTATGTTGGCTAAGTGCAAGTACATAGATTATGCTGGGGTTCTTTTGGCTGTACTGGCATAAGAAATTACTAGAGGTATTAAAGTTCTGTAAACTTAGAGCAGACTTCTGTACACTGATCTTTTAAATGTCCAGAATCATTACCAATGAAGAAAGTTATTTCCCTTTTTTTTTTTTTTTTTAGATTTTTCATTATTGTTTTGCAGTACATTTTATCAATTAGAATTTGATATGTTAAACATATGAGAACTGCAGTTGTGCTCTTAAGTTTCAGGCTTGACTTTGCATCTGAGTGACTGTGATTCCTGGCATTACTGTTTGGCAGGAGAAGTTCTGTATGATGGCAGTGAAAGCCTATGTCATGGAGAGCATGGCTTACCTGACTGCAGGAATGATGGACAGGCCAGGGTTTCCTGACTGCTCCGTGGAGGCTGCCATGGTCAAGGTAATTAATTTTACTGAGAGATTTTTCTGTGGCTTTAACCTAATCCAGATTCACAATCTCCTGATTTTTCACTCCACATCCAGATCACCAAGGTGCTCTGGTGTTACAGGTACAAGTGATACAAAACCCTCAGGTAGATTAAAAACAGACACTGCTGTTTTCTCTTGTTTGGCACATGCTCTTGATTATCTCAGAGTCAGGCTTTGTCACCACACAAATAAATACTACATACAGCAGTTTGGAATATGATGGGCCTCTAGAGTTCTAGTTTTCTGCAGCCTTACGTGGTGCCAACAGTAAAAGGACAGTCACAGCCCCAGCTGCAGGCCTGGCAAAGGCACCTCTGTCCTGGCTTGGGCTGGGGGTTAGTGACAGGACACACCCAAAGAGGGAGCCTGGCCCCCTCTGCTGGGGTGTCACAGGGACAGGTGCTGCTGGAGCCCTCGAGGAGCACGCAGGGGCTGCAGCCCCCACCACAGTCCCTTGGGATGTGGGCAGTTGGACAGACCTGTTCCCTGAGTCCACCCAGGCCTGGAGGGCTCCAGCCAGTGGCAGCTGCTCTTGGGTTCCTGGCTGTGCTCTCCAGGAACATCTCATCACAGAGATGTTCATTTGGATTGCAAAGAAATGACTGCAGTTGGAGCAGAGGATCCACCCTGAGCCCTAAGGATTCTATTCCAGACAAGCTTTGAACACAAAGGGTGCAGCAGCAGCACAGGGTGCTCCAGCAGTTCCTGCAGCTGCAGCAACAGGGCAACATGTCTGTGCTTTCTGGGCACTCTGGTCATTAATGTTCTTTCCAATGGCAGGTGTTCAGCTCTGAAGGTGCCTGGGCCTGTGTGAGTGAAGCCCTGCAGATCCTGGGGGGCCTTGGCTACATGAAGGATTATCCCTATGAACGCTACCTCAGAGACACCAGGATCCTGCTGATTTTTGAGGCAAGTTTCAAGATACTGTTTTTACTGTAACCTGAAATTCACACTCTGAGCTGACACCGGGTATTCAGTGGAACAAGCCTTTGTGTGGGTGGCTGCTAAGTCTGTGATGAAATAAGACTGAGGAACTAGTCTTGCTCTGGGGATGGGGATAGGACTTTCCTGCAATAAAATGTGATGCCCTTTATTACAGACTAACTCACAAGGTGTGAGTTACAGGAGAAACTGGCACCAGCTTTGCCTCTGGAAAGAAGAAGCTGGTGATCCACACACATGACAGTGTATATACAGCTATAAACATGTGCTGGCAGTGCATATACAGTTTCTTAAATGTTTAGAAAATTTCTGGATGTTTTAAAAAAAATAAGCAGCTAAATACACTGTCAGAGAAATAATAGTCCCAGTTCATGGCTTGGGTTTGTTGTTGTTTTGAATAGACTCCTTCTCTGGAGAACAGCCTTCTTTTTGAATAGTCTTCTCTGGAGACTTCCAAGACCTGTCTGGATGCCTTTCTGAGTGATCTGCCCTAGTTGTGTGTGGTTTTTTGGTCCTGCTCTGGCAGGGAGGTGGGACTCGATGATCTTCAGAGGTCCCTTCCAACCTCTAGTGTTCTGTGATTCTAAATGAGCAGAAGAGCCAAAAGGAACTCACCAGTTCATGTTCAGCTCTGAGTGCACCTGCTGACTCAGGATGAAACCAGAGCACTAGGGCTGCCTGAGCAGGAGCCTTAGGAGAATGAAGTCAGTCACCTTGCTTTGTGTCAGGCATATTTTGAAACCTTTTTACTGCTTTGATTCTCATGTATCTTGAACAATAGAAGTGACAGGATTTTCTAAGAGGTTTGGGCAAAATGTTAATTTTAAAACAGATTTTTCTGATAGGATTTTCTGATTTCTTTAGTGGCTCAGCTGCTCTGTTGGTGCCTAGACTTGAGGAACCTTTCCTGATGTTTGCTTCCCACAAGTGAAGCAGGGAGACTCACAAAATACTAATTCAGAAGTTTCACTAACTCACAGGTGTGCATGTATTCTAAAAAAAAAAAAAAGGTTGTCTGTGAAATGTTCTATTTCCAAGCTTCATTACCAGTGATCTCTGTCTGAGTCAGGCTTCCAGATTGTTTTCTCTTGGTGGAGCATTTAGGAATGATCGTTTACCTCCCACTGTCAAGGCAGCAAAGATGTCAGCTGCAAATTTGCACAGAGAGGAATTTCCAAACTGCAGTTCATAGCACAGCAGTCACACAGCTGCTCTTCCCAAGACCTGTGTGTGTCTCATGAGTAGGAAGAGTCAGTTCCAGTATTGATTGAAGAGCAAAACAGTCAACCTAGAAGGTCATCCTCCTGCACCCTGAGGGTTTGGTGTTCATGAACCTGACAGACACTCTGAAGAGTAAAACCCCAACCAGACATCAGGAGCACTTTCTGCAAGGGCTGGAACAGAGACCTTTCACATTGGACAGGTTATAGGAACCTTTGGTTAGAAAACCCAACCCCACCACAGTGGAAGTCCTGTAACACTTTTCCAGCAGCACCAACAGCTGGGCTGTGCTCCCTGTGTGCTCTTCTGAACTCAGTCTTGGTAAAAGACCAGACTTTTCCTTTGGGCAGCCCCTTTGTCACCTGGCCTGTCACCAGGTCACTGCAGTTTTGACACCTCCCACCAGCCCAGGTTGCTCCAAGCCCCATCTAACCTGGCCTTGAACACTTCCAGGGATGGGGCAGCCACAGCTTCTCTGGGCCAGGTTCTTGCCACCCTCACACTAAAGAACTTCTTCCTAATGTCTCACCTAAATCTCCCCTCTTCCAGTTTTAATCCATTTTCCCTTGTCCTCTCCCTCCCTGCTCTTATTAAAAGCCCCTCCCCAGCTTTCCTGGTGCCCCTTCAGGCACTGGAAGGTGCTCTAAGGTCTCCCTGGAGCCTTCTCTTCTCCAGGCTGAACACCCCAACT